>NC_084485.1:78793478-79097679 GCF_030035675.1 Rhineura floridana | reverse complement strand
ACAGACATGGTGGTGAAATTTTGTGCAGCCGCTATTGCTCGTAGGAGGGTTTTAGTCAAAGATTTTAAAACGTCCCACTAGTTTTTATTGACAACTAGTTTTAACATTATAGTTTTGTAAATTGAGGCTGTATTTTGTAAATATTTATTTTACAAGTGAATTGTTTTGTATTGCTCTTGCTGGTCTATGACTGTAATAAATAATTCATTCATTCATTCAATGAAGGTGAATGTTTAAAGATTCAGGACAGACAAAAGAAAGCACTTCTTCACACTGAGGTGCATGGTTAAACTATGGAACTCTCTCCCACAAGACTTAGTGATGACTAGGGATGGGGGCAAAATTCAATTCAATTTACATTTAAAGATGTAAATTCAATTTACATTTAAAGATATATCAAATTCACACTTTCTGAAAAAAGATGAAAACAGGAACCTAGCTATCTTTTGAAAGTACCTTTTGAATATCTTGTGCACTTATCCAAATTTTGCAACAGAGTTCTTCAACCAAACAATGTTTACAAAAATGTATAAATTATGAGAAAATGTGCTTTAAAATAATATATTTGTGAAAATAACATGCATATATTTGAGAAAATCTTTGCAAAATATGTACATTAGATCATGATTATTAAAGAGAAAATTAGTTTTGAATCAAAATTGACTATATTTTTAACTATTTCTGATTGTTTACTGATTTTGTCACACTCACATTTAAAAGGCATCATTTGTGTATGTATATCATGGGGGGGGTGTTTCCTCCCTGTGCAGGTCCCCTTCCTCCTCCCCATGCTTATCTTGATAAACCTAAACTGTATTTGATGTTTATGGTCTCTAGACTAACAGGTTGAACTTGAATATTAATTTTGGGAAGTGTAATGTAATCGCTTGTTCAAAACAGCTGCTCTCAGCATTTCCTAGTTCCTATATGCTTTAGCTCTAAGTTACGGGCATCAAACAAATCATTCATTACCTCATTGCACACAAGACCATGAGGACTGCAGTCAGCTGCCTTATTCTGGGTGAGTAGAAAATTGCTAGAGGAAGAAATCCAATGTAAACAAGGGGAAATAGCTCTGTTTGCCAAAGGTGTTTTTCCCCAGAAAGTTTAGGATCTGAAAGACCATGGAACAACCTGGTGAGGAAAGAAAATTTAGTGCTTTATTCAAGCAAAAGCAGTTGTTTTTTGGCAGGCAGGCAGGCACATACACTTAAAGCAACTAATGACAGCTTTTATCTTATGTTCTTTTTCCTGGTTGAAGCCGCAGACTGCAACAGCAGCAGAGATCCCCCTTATAGCTCTGTTTGGATTTACACTGAACTGCACTTCTTTTCAGGATGGTGTTGAGGCTTCTCTTCCCAGATCTAGGGCACTTTATTTATACCAAAAAGACCCTCTGGGAGGGGACACAGGTGGCACCTATACCTGCGAATTTCTTATCTTTCCTAGGGGTCGGTGTACTTAGATCTCACACTTCTGACTTTTGTTTATCCCTTAGTGCCCTTGAAGTTGTTACAGCCTGGCTGGGAACACTGCTGTGAAGCATTCCCCACCCCTGTCAGTGTATGTGAAAGCATTCTCCCTAATGAGCTCATCTGCTGTTTGTTTTGACTAATTAAATGCCCTCTTCCCAACCTCTGTTTTCAGCATAGGCAGAGTGAAAAAACCTCTTCCCAGCTTTTTGTCCTAAACAGAGTTAGAAAGCCTGCAAATTCCTGCACAGAGCTTTCTCAGACTCCTGTGCTATGCAAGAAGTCCACAAAAGCAATAAATAACCCTATAGATTGGGGTATGAGACAAGAATTATGGGACAGGGGGAATGGGGCATGCCGCACTAAGTCTCCTCATTACATCTAGATGTCTTGCAGATTTATTTGCCCCTACAAGCTCAGAGGCAGAACAAATGCATTGCATGTATAAGGTTGCAGACTCAGTCCCTGCTATGTAAAGTTAAAAGGATCAGGCAGACAAGCAGGTGATGTGGAATATCCATTTCTGCCCCAGACTACGGAGAGCTGATGCCAGTTAGATGGTCAAATAGTCTGATCTGGTTTAAGGTAGCTTCCTATGTAGGCAGTTAAGTATGAGCAACCCATATGAAACAATCAACATGCCAGCCCCATGTTGTAGAGAGGAATAACCAAAAGTTAAAAAGAAACTTGTATAGAAGACTGACCAATTTAACATATTAAAATCTGATACAGAAGATTTTGTAATGGAATTATTATTATATATAATATATTTGTTCCTGTTACAACTGGTCCTAACATATTTTAGAAAGGTAGCACTGGACTGGACAGTGAGCATTGGGGGTGGGGGGGAAAGAGCGCCCTCACCCATTCTATTCTAAGCCCTGCAAGCCACTCACACCTTGAGATGCCCTTAGTTTGGCCTCTGCCAGATCTTTAACAGTGGCAGAAGGGACTCATCATGGAACAAGAGCTGGGACGGTGCTGTTGTAGTGTGTGTTAGGATTGGCATGTGCAGGAGCTTTCAACTTTTATTGTAACACAACACAATAAACTGCTATGAGGACCATTTAGCCAAAGCCTTCAGCACACCTTGTTTTCCATTAATGTGGCAGACCCTGATATTTTGTAATTATGATTATTATTGTTAAGGAAGGAAAGAAGTGACAGAGCCAAGCCCATTCCAGAACAACCAAAGAACGTTAGAGGAAATCTATTTCAGAAAAAAAGCAAAGACGTCTTTGGAATTGTAACGATGAACACATGCAAATTTGTAAGGAAGAACTTTCTGCTTTAGATGTCTTTTTGCTTGACTCCCCAGTATTTGCTGCCTCAGAATCAATATTGGGCTTTACCCAACAAACAGCTACGTTTAACATCATTTTGTTTCAATATTTATCTTAGGATTTGTCATTTGTCATTTGTCTTGGATTTGTCGCTTTCCACAACAATGAAAAAGGTAGAAATTATTTTATCTTCTGGGAGATGGGGAGTGAAGGCAAGTGGTGATAACTCAATTTACAAGAGCTGAGATGCATTTTATCTATGCCAGCTCATTTTCTCTTCAGTGAAAGCCTCTTTTTCATCTTGTTGTCCCTTTTCGAAATTCATCCATGACCATTACAGCTTTTACATAATTAAAAAGAAGCATCTATAGAGCTCAGCCTGGGATTTATTTATTTATTATTTGATTTATATCCTCCCTTCCTCCCAGCAGAAGCCCAGGGCGGCAAGTTGTCCCTGCCTGCGCTGCATGGAGCTCACTTAAACCTAGGGAGACATCCTAACCATGTTACTGTGAAGTAAGCGCCTCTGAGTTTGATAGAACATTGCCTTATATGTATGAGTAGGATTGTGGCTTTAGGCTGTAATCCTGTGCAGTTACCCAGGAGCAAACCCCAGTGAGACTCTCATTCCAGGAACTAAGCATATGTTTGCCCTGCAGAGGTTAGATCAGACATTTGTCCTCCAGGTGATATCTTGCACACTTGGTGGGGAAATGGGATGAGTCTTGGCATTGTATGTCTGCTGGCAACTGTGTGTGTCAGTGCAAACTAGGACTGATCTGAAATTACTCAGAAAAGGATTTTGAGCTCCTTCTCAACCATTATAGCCCTCAGAATATTTATTATTTTATTTATTATTTTATTTATATCCTGCCCTTCCTCCCAGCAGGAGCCCAGCACAGCAAACAAAAATGCTAAAAACACTTTAAAACATCATACTACACTTGATCTTAGCCAAAAGGCCGAGAAGCGATAAACTAACTAGAGTTCTTCAAAGATACCATATCCCTGTTTCAACTGCTCCGACCCAGAGTAGACAGAAGCACTGGGAATCTATTCTCCATCATTCAGAATGGATGGACAGATTAGCGATTGACAACTCCAGGTTCTCTAAGTGGTTCACCTTATTTCAGCGTGACCATTTGAGGGCGAGTTATCTGATCTACTCCATTCCAGTTCAGTTGAGGCAAGACTTTACAGCACTCAGGTTCCAGACGATGCCAACTTCAGTTCTGTCAGGACATTATCAACAGATCCCATGGGAATGCCTTTGCATCTGTGGAGCCAGAGTGGTAGAAGATTTGCCCCACTATCTGCTTGAATGCTCCCTATATGTTCATCCTAGGGACAAATTTTTAGGAGACATGATTAAACTACAGGATGATCCCCAGGCCGATAGTCTTATTCCCTTCCTTCTAGCTGATAATGATGGTCACATACAGGGTAGCTCATTATGCCCTAGCAGCTCAAAAGTTACGGGTAAAACACTCAGACATGGCAAACCAGACAGGGTAATATCAGAGTAGGCCTGATAGGTACGAGCCGGATAGACGGATAGCTAGTCATTACTGACATATCCTACATTATTTTAAGCATGTTTAGTGGTTTGTATATTTGATGTATGTATGTTTTAATAGATGTATGAAAATGATTGTTTGTCTGCGACGGCGTAAGTCCATGCAATAAATATTTTGGATTTGGAAAACATCATAAAACAGACCTTCCTATCTAACTCACTGAATCTGTCATCTGTTTATTTATGAAATTTTATATACTGCTTAATCAAAAGATCTGTAAGTAGCATATAGTGTGATAATAATTAATAATATACAGATAAAAATCAACAGAATTTAAAAACAAGTATGCATAACTGAATTATATGTCCACTGTCCAGATAAGCTACCAACATGAACTAACAACAGCGTTTCATTCAGCCTTAAGCAAGCTGAAATTTCTCAGAAAAGACATTTTTGATACATTTTTAATAAATAAATATTTTTTGAGCTGCTCCTGAACTCTTGGAGAATTTTACTTCTCCCCTGGAGAGCATTCAACAAAATCTACCCTACCCTCCCCAAAAAATTCACTGCTGACAAATAGCATGGAGAAGTTGGGAGGCCATTTTTACTCCACCCTGGTGCTAAGAGATAGGGCAGAACAAATACAGGGAGGAAGATGAGCAGAAATCAGGAACATTGCATGTACAATTTGCTCAGGTGACATGTTTTCTATATGCAAGTGCATGTGTGCAGAAGAGCTCACTACCCACCTCCACTGTGTCTCTCTGGGCTAGTATAGAGAAAGCAAATGTCTGAACCAGCTTTTTGTGTAAAGCTGTGAGATTCAATAGGGATAAGATTCATTTACCTTTAATAACTATGAACAAGGAGGATTAACAGCATGCAATTTTTTCCTATCATAATCTTGTGGTTTTAAGATAATCTGCACCTCCCCGAATTCTCCCTTCTATAAGACTACCAAAGGTATGGTGACTGAGGCTGAATTGTATAACTCTAGCTATAAGAATCTTATCCAAAATCCATTACAATTTATGGGCACTGATATGGAGTCAGGAGTTGTGTTCTGGGGCCAATTGTTGCTGACCTGTGAGGTCATACCTGGGTGGGACTGGAGGACTTCAAATATGTACCAAATATCTGAACTATCTAGGGATGAGCAAAGTCCCCACCCTTCCATTCTTTTATTGTACCTTGGCTTCATTCTGACTCATATTCCACTCCTGAATTCCAGTTTACCTAAAAGGATTTCTAAAGCTAACTCTAAACTGAAGTATTTGCATTTGGTGCATCTTTAAGTTTCTTCAGCTCTTTTACATCCACTCAGGCTGCAGGGAGCAGGGTGGATAGTTCAGAGTAGCAAGTTAGATAGTTCAAAGAGGGCCAGACTGGAAAGCAGGCATGAAACAGGCTGGAGATAGGTTGGAAGCAGGCTAAAGAAGTGGTGCTGTGAGAGTGGGACTTTGGGGCAGAGAGCCAGGGCCATTTGCAAGCAGCAGCAAATGGGGCCTTGCTGGTGATTTTGAGGGAGGGCTTTAGGTGGGAGTAGTGGCAGTCCTCCAGGCAATTCCTCAATGGTGGATACTATACCCCCCTGGGGAAAAAAAGAAGCCTCTGTGATTGATACTCCATTTATTTATTTATTGCACATGTATACCGCCCCATAGCCGAAGCTCTCAGGGCGGTTTACAGCAATCAAAAACATTAAAACAAATACACAATTGAAAAACATATTTTAAAAACAATTTAACACACAATTTTAAAATTCAAAACAATATAAAAACAATTTAAAAATACATACTAAAATGCCTGGGAGAAGAGGAAAGTCTTGAACTGGCACCGAGAAGATAACAGTGTTGGCGCCAGGCGCACCTCATCATTGTCGCTCCATTATCACAGAGAGAGACTTCCTTGTTCAGCAGCTTCCCTTTTCACCACTGTCAATTTTGTATAATACATGTACATAAGCAATGCACTATATGAAAAGTCTTGATGCAATTTAAGTATAATTGCATCAAGATTGCTTAAAAAAAACACCAGAGTTTTATGAATATGTACTGGTAATATGACTGGGGGAGAAGGGGCCACTATGCTGAAGGAACTGACAGCTGTGGCAAACTGTCTATTCACTGTGCTCTGTACCAAATTGAGAATCAAAATAAAAGGATGGAGAATTCCTAATGCACAGGTTCCGCTTCCGAAATAAAATCAGGTGACTTGGAACTGCAAGGTCCAAACAGAAATTCAGATAGGAAGACTTAATGCAGGCTTCACTCACCTCCTTAGTTGAAGCCCATGGACCCATTAATTCCTTTTTCTTTCTTTCTGAGTAATCCCCAGTGTCTACTGAGGTGGCTCCCATCCACATATTTACTTGGAAGGGCTTTCATATTTACCTGTCTTGTTCATTGGGACTCACAGTAAGAATTGCTTCTTCTTTGTAGGGAGAACCCCACGGCAACAGCTATCTGACGAATATTGGAATTTACTGTACTATACAGGTATATTTTGGACCATTTCTGCATCATGCACATGACACTGGAGGAGGTGAAAGTGGTGCTATATCAGCTGTATAACATTCCTCACTAGGAGGTATTCACCATTAGTAGTTAATGTTCTCTATTATGTTTTTGCCCTTTGTAGTGTATACTCATGAAAGCCACTGAACAAGACTAATTGTTGAAACGCGTCTGGCTATGGTACACATTGTGCATTGTATGGGCACTGATTTATGTACATTGGCCACTGTTTACAAGTTGCCTTTTATTTCCACATTGATATTGCCTTGATTATATTATATATTTTGTATTTCATTGAGTTTGGGCACTGATTTTTTAAATATTTTTGGCCATCTTTTTATTACTATACGAGAATACTTATAAGGATTTTATATTGATTGTTTATATACATATTAAATTTTTGATATTAATTTATAACAATGCATTCTATGTCTGTACCTTAACTTTGTTTTTGCATTAAGGTAGATTTTAACTTCACAGTAGTTGCACCGGTTATGAATTAGCATAGAAAATGTATACAGCCATGTACAAGTAACTTCGTGGCACAGTGCAGGTAGCCATTGATTAGTAGAACATTAGTGTGTATTTGATTGTCACAAAACCAGTAGCCCAAAGTAAAATAATTGGCTAGGCAACAGTTGCAATTAAGTATTAACTGTAACAAAACCTTAACAGGATCACCAATTTTGTAGCTAATTCCTCAGCCTAAAGGGTAGCTGCCATCGACTTGAAAAATGAAATGGATTGCCTTCAAGTCGATCCCGACTTATAGCTACCCTATGAATAGGGTTTTCATGGTAAGCTGTATTCAGAGGGGGTTTACCATTGCCTCCCTCTGAGGCTAGTCCTCCCCAGCTGGCTAGGGCCTGCTCAGCTTGCCACAGCTGCACAAGCCAGCCCCTTCCTTGTCCGCAACTGCCAGCTGGGGGGCAACCGGCCTCCTTGAGACTATGCAGCTTGCCCATGGCTGCACAGGTGGCAGGGCACGTAACCTCTGAGCCACTTACTGTGGGGGTGATCTTTAGCTGGCCCTTGACACCCAGGAGGCACGAGCGGGGATTTGAACTCATATACTCTGGATTCCAAGTCAGAGTCTCAGAGCACCAACAGAGTTCCGAGAGCAGACTATTTGTAGCAGTCTCTACGCTGGAGCATTAATCCACACTAATCAACCTTAATCAGTAGCGATCAAGGACTAGATTTAGAATCATTAGTTTCAAGCAATACACACCATTTATAAAAAGGTAGTTTATTTAAAAGAAAAGAAAGGCATATACAAAAAGAGGGTAGCATTTGTTTCCTCAAAGCTAGTCACCCTCACCCGGGCTAAGAGAGATACATTGGCATAACAAAGGTGAGAGATTCAATACAGACAAAAGAACATACCAAAGAGCTTTCTAATCTAAGATTCTCTACTCACAGTATAGTAGCCTGGTTCCCCAATGGCTTTTAACTGAAATCCTTAGGCGAGTCCAGGTAGATGGAAACAGGGAACCACAACTGAAGGAACATCCCTCACTTTTATGGAATCCTTTGAAGATAAGGAGGGCTAGACAGTCCCACCCACGGGTCCTGATATGCAATACCCCCTTTTCCTGATTTTTGATCTCAGGAAGCCAATAAGAGATAACAGATAAGGTTCATTTGCACCTTCTTGACTGCGAATTGCCTGTCTGACACTGAGCCTCGGATCCTCCTCAGCAGGGTGTCCCAGGGATCCCCAAGACTCCCAGATCCACCATTGTAAATAGCCTATGCTGGGTGCAGCTGGCCAGTCTGACTTAATTGCCACCATGTGATGCCTTGACCCCCTCAACTGCTGCTCAGTGATGGTGGTCACCTCCTTCTTTCTGCTCCATCAGTATTTCTTAATCAAGCCAGTATAAAATGGAGAGAGTTTGAAAATATTTCATAGCTAGCTGGTGACTGTTCCCTTTCTAAAGTTTTTTTGGCTGAAAGTCATTGCACTAGTTATGCACTAGTTTAACAGAGGGATTTTTCTTGGCCTTCTCTTTCCCCCTCCCACTTCCCATACTGACAGGCACTCCATGTGGCATTGGAGGCAAGGAATAAATGGATCAACACTGTGTAGACACATGACTGCTGACTCAATAGCACCGCCATGTGCAGACATGGTCCACAATTGTCACTGGCCCATGCTGGGTGCAGCTGGCCAAATTAACTTAACTGCCACCATGACTCAACTGCCAGGACCACCACATGATGCCCTGACCCCCTCTATTGCTGCTTGGTGGTGCTGGTCACCTACTAGCCTCTGCCCCACAATGTTTCTTAATCAAGCCAGTATAAAATGGAGAGAGTCTGAAAACATTACATAGCTAGATGATGACTGTTCCCTTTCTAAAGGTCATTTGGCTGAAAGTCATTGTGCTCGTTATTATTGCTTATATACTTGTGCTTAAATATTTGCTGGTCATGCACACCTTCCTTAGACGAACCAGTTCTTCTCTGCTGAATGACCCTAGGTGAGGGAGGGCACAGCCTCATGTTTACTTTAGGTTGAGCTAAATTTTTGCCACTGAAATAACCTTTTTATTTTCCTAGGTTTAGTTTCTATGGATGATGAAAACAGTGATGGTGGCATAGTTAAAGATTGTGGCCCTAATTCTGTTCCTTCCAGTAAATCCAGCTGTGTCTGTAAAGAAGGATACAGGATGGTATCTAGGAAAATGACTTCCTTGGGAACCAGTCAGACCACTTGTGAGAGTAAGTATATTAATTCTTGGCTCTTTTAAACTGCATCTTCTTGAGCTATACTGTAATGAATGGAAATGTGATTTTCATCCATTGCTAATGTTGTTATAGATGGCAACATCCCATTACTCCAAACAGATAGAAAACATTCCCTTATAATTAGGGGTAGGGAGCCTGTGGCCTTCCAGATGTTCTAGAACTACAATTTCCATCTTCCCTGACTCTTGGCTGTGCCTTATAGGAGTGGGAGTGCAGCAACATAGAAGGGCCATAGGGTCCCCAACCCTGCCTTATATCAATTCAATCCTGATTCTGTGGTTGGAAAGATAGTTCAGCTGTCAGGAATAGCAGATGAAGCTCCTTAGGTGCAAAAAGTTAGCAGAAGATTGCTGCAACACATGGTTGGGGGATGGCTTCAAGATCTTCTTCACCCATGGCACTCTTCTCTTAAGTACATAGGTGAAAATCTTGGAAGCTTACGTAAGGCTGATGAGAGATACAGTAAAGTTTAGTTGGTTGTTTTTGCAGAAAATGTTTAAATTGAGATTTGAATCTGGACTACATTCCATTTTGCCCAGAGGGATGAAAAGGATATGAAGGGGTTATTTTAGCCTCTGTACATAAATATGCTTTCCCGGCACATTAATGATTGAGGCTGCAATCCTGTACCAAGTTACCTAGAACTCGGTGGATCTTCTGAATAAATATGCATAGATCTGAATAGATATCCATAGGATTGCACTCTAAGGCTGCAATCCTCAACAAACTTACTAGTGAGTAAGCTTCAATGAATACAATGGGATTTACTTCTAAGTAAACCTACATTGGATTCTGTTGTAGGATCCTTCAGTCGTGAGCTGGTGGAGTCATATTGCCCATCAGCAAAGTAACTAGTGCAAATAAGTACCTTAAATAAACACTAATATTGGAGAGTCCATATTACTTGTCAACAGCAACAACAATAAAACCTAAAGAAAAATGTACACAAAATAATATTTTTGATTAAGGAGTGTTTGGGCTGATTCCAGATGGCCTGTTTATCGTGATTTCTCTGCACTACATGTACGGGGAGATTACATGATATCCACTGTTATTGAGTATTCATTCTGATTTGTTTGCCGGAAGGTTATATGATGTCACATCAAGCAAATGTTATTCCATACTTTCCAATGCATTTTTGTTTCAATTTCTGTATCACAAAAAGTGTGTTTTTTATTTATTTATTTTTAAATGACTTTGTTGCACAAGAGCACCGAATCCATTGTTTAATTGTGCAACCTAAATTTGCTGCAAAGTGATTAACTCCCACCTGCAGAATAGCGACATTCTGGAAGCACGTTTAATCTCACTTTAAAATATTTCTTTGACATCTATAATTTAGTAATAGATTGTATACATTAGTTAATTTAATTTAAAATCTGCTGTGATTGTTTTTAAATTATTTTATTTTATATGTTTTTGTTGTATTATACTATGTGATTTTATTGTATTTTCTGTGTTCACCGCCCAGAGAGCTATTGCTAGTCGGGCGGTATATAAGTCTAATAAATAAATAAATAAATAAATAAATAAATAAATAGAGATGGAAGGATCTGTGGTTTTCAGTTCTCTCAGTTGCTCATTTTTCCAATTTTAAATTCAGTTCTCCACATTTCTGCAACTGCCATTTTTTTTAAAAAAAATCCTCATGAAAATTCTCCAGCGTTTTTGGGCAAATTTCACCTATTAAACACATTTTTGTGGGCAGTTTTGACTAGTGTACACATTTTTGCAAGCAATTTCTCTTTAAGATAATGTATTTTTCTGTTAATTTCATTCATATATTGATTTTTATGCATACTTTCTGCTAACATATGCATTTTTGTAAACACTAGTTGGTAAGCTGCTTTGCAAAATTCTAATAAGTGAGAATTTTGAAGGATGGCTGTGTTTAGGTTCTCATATTGTTTCAGAAAGTGCGAATTTAATATATTTGGCTTGAAATGCAAACAATCATATTTCTCGACAATCCCTAGTATACATACATTTTGTAACGAGCATCTGAAATAATAGACACTAAATTGACTTTTTCTATATGAAAGTCCATGCTAAACACAACAAGTATTATAACTGAGAAACCTAAACTCATTTAGACCCCAGTCCAATACACTCAGAAATAACTAGAAGAGCTACAGCTAGCATCCTTTAAATGTTGGATCAGAAAAAAAATAATGGGGACATAATCTGGTATTTCCACAAACATAACAAACAATAAAAACTTATAGTTGTACATGGACACATTAAATTGCATGTTAGTTTTACATTATGTTTCCTTTACAGAAATTGCCTACCACTGCCAACAAGATGTTGTAAGAGAAAATGACAATGTAAGGACCTGTTTCAATGCAACAAAACCAGAGGTAAGCATTTTGTGTGAAATTAACGTAATTCTTGAATCAAGGTGTTCACATTTTTTGGTATCTAGGGATGGAGGTGAAATTTGATTCACTTCGCATTTAAAGATGTAGTTATCAAATCCAATGTGGGGAAAACTGGTCTCATTCCACAGCAGTAAAACTGTGGGAAGGAAGAAGATGGCGACGTAACAAGATGTATCCTTGGGAGCTCCCCCCGTTCGTACGCTAAGGGACAATTTTTACAATTCTACAGTCTTCTCTTAATACTCCTGTCGCCTTTCTCCCTTTTGCCGACTACATGCCAGCTGGTTCGTGAATAATTCCCTTGCTTATCTGCTTTGGTCTGGCCGCCATTCAAGCTACTTTGAGCTACATTGAGTAAGCAAATCTTGCCAGCCACGTTATGGAGTAATCCACTTATCTTTTGCTGTTTATAACTTCCAGGTTTCTCAGGCCGGTTATCTGTTGTGACTTCACAACTCTCAATTTTTTAAACTGCTCAAGTTGTTTTATCTGCTGGCTGGTTGCTGAACGGGCCCTGCAGGTTTTAAAGTGACAGCGTTGAGTTTTACCTTACCTTAACTATCACGTGAATTAAGCTCTGGGCTAAAAGGCAGCAATCTCCTGAAAAACCTGTTAACCCTGGTGCCATGGTCCTCACCAGAGTGGGATATAAACAATTGGGGCTAGTCCCGGTGATGAAAGACATCACGTCAGTCATTAAAAAACAAAACCAACATAAAATTACAGACTTTTATGGCCCCAGCTTGAAGGACTCGTCTGTCGTGGGACTTTCTGATAAATCTGCACCTGAATGCACTGAAGAATGTCTGTGGTCTCTGGGTCCACAGTGCATAATGAAGTCATTGAACTGGGATACTATGTTGGAAGCTGGTTTAAATTCCATAAACTGTCTAGCATGACTCCATACTATTTATTTTTGGCTTCAGTGTTTTTCCACGCTCACCCAAGAGTCATATGCGAGACAGATCTTAAGTGATTCATCTAATACATCTTGGTCCAAATTGGTATTGGAGAAAATTGCCTCGGTATGTCTTTCTCCTGTAGACCTGCTCGAAATGGAACTCAACAGGGCCAAGGCAATGGTGAAACAGCGCTTAGCGGACATTGACAACCAAGAGCTCCTTGTAGCAGCCTCTGGCCCCTGTTCCCCCCGCGCATTGGGTTTGGCAGACTCCCCCAGTAAAGAAGGGATGCACTACCTACGTTGGGTGTCTGTCCCCAAGTATAGAAGGGCCTTCTCCTTGGCTCGCTTCGATGCCTTACCCTCTAAACTCTTAGAGGGCAGGAGACTTCCCAGGAGGATCCCTACGCCTGTGCAGCCTCTGAGACGAGCTCCGTCTTGGATGAAACTTATCCAGTTTAAATTCAGTCAGAAGGCTCTTTTCTGACTGGGAATAATTTCTTCCGGTTAAAGAAGAAACGTGAGATTTTCCACATAGCTTTGTTTTGATTGTTGGAGTCTGGAATTCGTTAGAATTGTCTGTCTTCCAGCAGCTCAGACAGAGCGAGGATTTTTATGCTAGCTCAGCTGGATAAGTGACCCGTTTTTTTTATACGGATTAACAGGCAAACATCCTCCTGTCTACATTCATCATTTTCTTATCTATACAGCTAAAGAGATTTGTCAAAGTAACAGCAATTGAGATAACCTAGGTGAGGTAAGACTTTCCTTTTTTTTTATTGACGGAATTAAGGGGGAAGAAAATATAAATAGCTTATCTTTTTTTATTATTGCAAAAAGCTGACATGGAAAATAGCATTTTAAAGATTACAACGGACGAGAGATTTCTGATTGGGAGAGATAAGAAATCTTTTTGATTCACAGTTGGGACTATTTTTTCTGATCTACTTTTTTTTTTTTGACGAATCTGCTCATTCTCTCTGCTACTAGCTATTTCGACGCTGTGAACTAAAGCCGTTCTTACACTTCCGGGCAGATAAGAGATAAGGGCTGTCTAGCGTGTGACGTTAGTTTGTTGGAAAGATTAACTCCTTTGTAACTGGTTAAAGAAATAAGCTGCTCTTTGTTTGGGACATTGAAAATTGAAGGAGTTTTGTTCCTTTGGCTTTAAGAATGACAATTAAGAAGATCATGGATGTACAAGAAGGGACTTTATCTCTAGACATGTTTCAGAAAATAATGAATGGGATTAACTCAATAAAACAAGAACTGAGAAATAATAGACAAGCGTGGAGAATTGAATTTCATGAAATGAGACAGGAGCTGAAAGAAACTCAGGATTCTATGAGAAAGGAGAATAAAGATAGATCTGGAAAACAAAAAAAGGATGAAAGAGAAATTAAAGGCAAGGTTCAAACTAGATTGGCTTAATTATGGACATGAAAAAAGATTTGGATTTCCTGGCTGTGATGGATCCTGGAGACAAATATTACAGTTTGGAATTCAGCGCTGTCCCTGAAGGAATTGAAGAGATTGGAGATAAAGATATTATCGGTTCAAAAAAATTCTTGGACTGGAAGGATTTGATGGAACTTGAAATGGAGAAAGTTAACAGAATTAATCCCTGTTTTGTGTCGATGGAAAAACCTTCAAGAGATGTACTAGTGTATCATGTGGAAAAGAGGAACAGAGATGCGGCTTTGCAACAACACTTCAGTGATACGTTTGGATTTGATGGTATGAAAACATCTGTGATGGAGGAAATTCCTATCAGACTTTTATTATATGACTATGACAGCAAGATTTTTGGGTGCGTAAAGATGGAAGATGGAAGATGGACCCAATATGGATAATGACAGAAGAGCGATTTAAAATTACTGGACTTAGTAGATTTGATGAGTTGGATTAATTGGCATGTTTATTTAGAAAAAAAATTGATTGACATATATCTCAAGGATTGGAAACTTCTCTTTGACTTTTTGTGGAAGATTAAAATGATATGATGTTAATGAGATTTGAAACCAACTAAGATAACCGTTGGAGGAAGGTGATTTTATAATCTATTAAGAGATAGGTTTGTTATATATTATAGATTTATAGCTGAACTATGACAAATCGGAAGTCAATATTCTTTCTTTTTTATATATATATATATATTTCTTTTGTTTTCTTTTTGTATTGTTTTGGTTTTGAAAATTGGAATAAAAATTAATTAAAAAAAAAAACTCTTAGAGGGCAGGTATGATAAGCTCCCGAGGATTCATAGGTATTGTCCTTGCGACATGTCTGAGGTGGAGACGATCTCTCACGTCCTATTTAATTGTAGATTTTATAATGATGCCAGAAATGACCTTTTAATTCCTATTCTTCAAGCCTTCCCAGGTCGCTCCATGAGTGCACTTCTATCAAACCTTCTTCAGGGCTCTGATAAAGAAATCACAATACGTGTGGCCATGGCCTGAATCAGGCCATGGAGGTCAGGAAACACCTGACCAGACCTGGGTCTTGATTTTATTTTACATTTCCCAGTTCTAAAGTTATACTTTTATCTGTTAAAGTATCTGTACTTGTTCTGTATGTGGGTTGCTTGCAATGGTCTGTAGACTACGCAATAAAGATTGTTGTTATCAAATCCACACTTTCTGAAATAATATGTAAACCAAAACACAGCCATTGTTTGAAATTTACACTTCTCTGAATTTTGCAATGCAGTTATCCAGCCAAGTAACATCTACAAAAATTCATATACCTGGGTAAAAATGCATATATTCATGAAAATAGCGTACAAAAAGGCATTGCATTAGAGAAGGTTGCTTTGCAAAAATGTGTATATTATTCAAAATTGCATGCAAACGTGTCTATTAAGAGAAATGTGCACTAAAATGCTGATAAATTCTCTTGAGAACTTTTAAAAAACAGTGCTGGCTGATAGAGAAATACTGAGAACTGAATTGAGACTGGAAAACCAAAATAGACAGATTCTTCCATCAGGATTGGTATCGCAGAATGAGGCACAATTCAGCCAGGACAGTCATGATTTTCAAAGCCCTATGCTCCCCCCTGTTTTACTTTGCAGCCTTCATATAGAAGTTTGAAATGGTATATGAACTTCTGTAATTTTGATATGCTTAATGTTATGGTGTTGGTGTGCCAACATTGACAAAGTACTGGCAATTTTTTTTCTTTGAAATGCAAACAGTGATTCTCCATCCCCCTTTACTTTTCACCTGTGAACCTTAGTGCTAAAAGCACCAGGATGTCTAGCCCAGTTTGAAAGGGAAACTAATGCAAGATTTCCTCTTACTGTTTCTGCTCATACTTCCCCCTTTGTGTGGGAACAAGTGGTTTCCCAACCTAGGCTGCTTTTATTTCCTTCTTTTCAAAACTATGAAACATACACACAGTCCATATACCCAGAAATGTAAACAAATTCATTCCTACCCCCCTACCAGCAGATGTGTATGCCTGAAACAATGCTAGCACTTCAGCAATAGTTTGTGTGACTGACTATTACACAGCCACAAGAGTGGCTGTATACTATAGCCAGCGTGAATTTTTCACATTCTGCAATGTTAAATTGAAAATACCCCCATGCCATTCTGATGTTTCCCATAAGCTCATTTCAAAACAAAACCTTACAAAACATATAGTCCTGAACTCGGAAACGCTTGCTTAACAATACTCTAAGTTTTCATGATGATACACAAAACAGAGAATAGAGAGTTCAAAGTGTAAAAAGAGAGGAAAAAAACCCAGAGCCCTTTTGGACATTTTTCTGTCAGAGTTCTCTAATCTGTTGAAATTAATTAAAAATCAGCCATGTTCACAGAGTATCTGTAATCCTATTACTGACCTTGCCCCATACTCTGACCTTCATCTTCTGCAGTTTAAAAGTTTTTTTTAAAAGCCTGGCTGATTTTTAACTAATTTAAGAAATCTTGCATTGAACTGAATGATAGTATCGGGCACGCTCAGTTAGAACCAACTGTGAGTGCTCCAAAAGTGAGAGTCACAGCTGCTTGGCTAGGCTAATCAGAGGGCCCACACCAGACTTTGATTTCACTTGAGACAGTCATGGCTTCCCCCAAAGAATCCTGGGAAGTGTAGTTTGTGAAGGGTGCTGAGAGGAGATTGCTATTCCACGGACAGAGCTTCAGTGGCCAGACTGGTTTAACAGTCAGCTGCTCTGATTGAAGATCTGTGAGGGGAACAAGGCATCTCCTAGCAACTCTCAGCACCCTTCACTAACTACACTTCCAAAGATTCTTTGAGAGAAGCCATGACTGTCCAAAGTGAAATAAAGGCCTGATGTGTATGTGGCCAGGGACAGCTTTGGTTTAAATTTGGGTGGGAGGCCACATGTGCCTGCTGTAGAATAAAAAGGTGGGGGAAATGCTGAATAGCAATGATACTGTTCACAATGTTTATATATAACAGAGGCACATGTTACCGAATTCTTCCAAGCTGCACAGCAAGTGGATTGGACTGTGAAAGACCAACCCAAATTGTGTTTGCGTTTTGACAAATTTGTAGGGCAGTACAATATCTCAGAAAGGAGGTCAGGTTTCCTGCTCTCCTGGTGCATTCACTATAGCTGCCCAACTTCCCTGCTTTTTAAAGTTTGATAGAAATATCTGTGGGCTATAGGTACATTCTTAAACTGCAAGGTTTTTTGCCTGTTAGTGAATACTTATATATGCCACCTTTCTTCTAAAGAGCTCAAAGTGGCATGCATGGTTCTCCCTCTCCCATTTTATCATCACAACAACTCTGTGAGGTACTCTTGACTGAGAGATGACTAGCCCAAGCTAATGTAGTGAACTTCATGGCTAAGTGGGGACTTGAAACTGGGTCTCCTTAATTCTAGTTTAACCACTATCCTACTAGTTGGCTCAGCAAAAGATTTTCTGTTTATGTCGGGGGTAGGGATGGGATTTGCTACCTAGTTCCTATCCGCTTGTATTACGATAGTCTGTCGTTCAATCCTGATCCGCCTTTTTTTGTTCCCACTTGCTTTTGCATTCAATCCACTGCTGGGGGGTTTTGGTGGTGAAACAAAATTATGTAATTTTTAGCATAAATGCTTATGTAAATCCATGGAAGTTAATGGATAATAGTGATTGTAATTACAAAGATAATTATGTAAAATTGGGGAAATTTTGGGGGGGGGGAAAGCTGTGCCGATTACAGCTGCAGCCCACCACAAGAAATCAGTGCCACTCTGAAAAGACAGCAGACTGTCAGATTCTGTAGAATCCGATACTAAGTCTGATTTAGCTGATATTCTTCCCAATCCCGAGCCAGGGGCAATATCAGACCTTTTATGCAGCCCATCCAATGCCAATTTGGGCAACTATATAGATGCTTTATTTTATGTCCTAGTCAGCTGATCTCTGCTACCAACACAGGATTCCTTTCTTCTTTTAGGATAACTTAAATCATAACAGTTTCTACTGCTTGGTGGTGGTGTCCACCTTCCGCCTCTTGAGACTCATCTGTGAAAATGGCAGCCTGAGAACAACTTCCTTGCAGGTGAGACTTCTCAGTAACTGAAGAGACATTTGACCAGGGCCAGCCCCAGAATGCAGCAGGCCCTCTTTTGTGGACTATGTAGTTGATGTTATGATCATATATTCTGTTGCTGTTTCACAATTAAAACATAGACAGGCAGACAGATATTTCCTGTGCTCCAAGGTACCACATCTGTGTATCTGTTCACACACTGAGACATGGAAAAGTTACTTTTTTTGAACTACAACTCCCATCAGCCCAATCCAATGGCCATGCTGGCTGGGGCTGATGGGAGTTGTAGTTCAAAAAAGTAACTTTTCCAAGCTCTGCATATAATGCAGTGAGGATTATGACCAAGTTGAAATTTACTGTGTGCAGTATATATATGCTGAGAATGCCTCTCAAAATGAAGTGCTTGTGCAAAGTCAAGCAAGATTTTAAAGTGTTGTGAGATCTGTTTGGTTCTTATAATGCTGCAGGACACAGTGGACTCCTTTGAAGAATTTCTTGTCAACATTTCCCTACAGAGTATTGAAGCAAAGGAGGAGGTTGGGTCAGTTGTGATGTGGGGTCTGAAAGGATTAGGCTCAGCCTCAGTAGCAAAAGCTCTTGCGTCACCAGAGAAACAATCTCAGACTGTGGTTACTAACTCAGTAGGTAAGGAAAAGTAAGAGGGTGTTCATTTTATCTGAAGAAGAAAACTACATGTTTAGTTTGCTCATACTTTTTATACTGCTAAAACCCAGTGGATCATGTTTTATTTCTCCTTTTCTTCCTCACATCTCTTTCCTTGCATTTCTGTTGTGATGCGTATCAGGGTTTGTTCACCATCTATATAAAGTTATTGGAAGGTGGGAACGGATCATCCAGAGAATTGGAAGGAAATGTCATGTCATAGAGATGGAAGATAATTCTGTTCAGTCTGCAGTTTAACACAGAGTTATATGTTAACAACTGAATTTTATGATGCATACAAAAATGCATATTTTAGAGGAAAATGAGTACAAAATGTGTAATGACCACATTTTTTAAAAAAGAAAACCTGCAGTAAATGGGATTGGAATAGCCTTATTATTGAATGCATGTGAAACTAACATGGGTGGAAATAAGCTGGTCCATCTTTCCCTAGTCATATATATGATGATGGGTGAGTTCTCCTTGGCTGGGTCAGGACTGTGTTAGTTTATTTATGAGCGTTCATGGTTAGTGTTTGGAAAATATGTTTTCCCAGAGTTCTCTCTTGGCTCTTAATGTCAGAGTATGTGTGCTCCTGTAATCCTGTGTTGTACTGTATTCCCTAGAACTTGTAGGTTGGGGTTTCACTGCCCTGTCCTCATAGCCACAGCATAGCCACAGCGGAGAATCTCCTGGAAACTACTACTCCAAACAAACACACCCAGGATGAGGAGTTGGTTTTAAATCTGGATGGAGGATAACAAGCATAGAAAATGTTTGCAACAATAAAAAGAAATGGAGATTTGGAGAAAAATGTCATGTAGTAGGGATGAAAGAGAATTCTGTGTGCTCTACACTTTAAAGTGAACAGACCTAATTTGCAGTTCATGGATTTATATGTGGATTGGAACACAATTAACAAATGGATTGCATTCAATGATGCATACAAAATTCAAACTTCAGGGGGAAATTAGTAAAAAAATGCATATTTTAGGAGAAAGTTAAAAACTATGTGCAATTAAATGCACTTTTTTTAAAAAAAAGGACTGCAGTAAATGGGATGGAACAGGCTTGTTATTGAATGTATGTGAAGATGACATGGATGGGAATAAGCAGATCCACCCATCCCTAGTCACATATTATATAGGGATGGGCGATCTCCCCTTGGCTAGATGAGGATTGTTAGACTATTTAGGAGCATCAATGTGTTCCTGCATGCATGTGCATTATTGTATTCCCTTCTGGGTACTGTAGGTTGGTTTCACTGCCCTGCACCTAACCACATAGCCGCAGTATAGCCACAGTGGAGAATCTCCTGAAAACTGTTACTCCAAACACATCCAGGAAGAACAGATAGTATTAAATCTGGACAGAGAATAAAAGACACATACAAAGCCCTATACAGCTTGGGACCAGGATACCTGAAAGACCGTCTTACTCCTTATATACCCAGCCGATCACTGCGCTCTGCAGGTGGGGGACTCCTGCAGATGCCATCTTATCAGGAGGTTCGTTCTGCACAACATAGGAAACGGACCTTTAGTGTGGCAGCACCTACCCTGTGGAATTCCCTCCCCTTAAATATTAGGCAGGCGCCATCTCTGTTATTTTCCGTGCCTTTTGAAGACTTTCCTCTTTCAACAAGCCTTTTAAGTTGAGATCTATCCCAGTCTGTGTCTGTGTTAGAAATGCTTTTTAATATATTTTTAACAATATGTTTTCAACCCTTTTTTAAATATGTTTTTAAAGCTTTTTTAAAAAATGTTTTTGTTTCGTTTTAATGTATTTTAAGGTCTGTTTTTATGATGTTTTAAAGTGTTTTTAGCATTTTTGTTTGCAGCCCTGGGCTCCTGCTGGGAGGAAGGGCGGGATATAAATGAAATAATAAATAAATAAATAAATACTGTAAATGTTTGCAAGAAACAATAAAAATAAATGGTTGATTCAAATAAAGAAGATACTCACCAAACAAAGGGCTGCTTCATTGGGCACATGTGGGCATCTGGTCACATAGTTCACAGCAATCAGGAAGACTTTCATTGATAGGAAGCAGTTGATATTAAAGAACTTTTGAGTGAGAGCCTGCAAAACAACTGGCTTTGTCACTTGGCCTGCTGAATGCTAACTTGCACATCCTCGGAATCTCATTTAACTTTCCAACCTTGAAAAATAATTTGCTGGAGAAATAGAGCTCGACTCATAATATAGCTGAGCATTACAATCTGGACTAATTCATATTTTCAATGCATTTATATTGTATGTGAATAATTTTATTAATGTTTATTGTACACCACCTGAAAATCCTTGGATGAAGGGAGATTTCAAAATATTTTAAATAAAAACAAAACAAAACAAAACATGCCAAACCAGGCAATTACAAATGTTGGCAAAATCACTAATCATAACAGTTAATTTTTTTATTAATGGTTAATTGTCATTATTATGAACTCTGGCACCACTGACCTTGATTATATCAGTTGAGGCTATGGTAGACTGGATGAGAACTAGCAGATTGAGAGTGAGTCTGGACAAGACAGAAGTGACAGTGATTTTGTAGCCAATGTGGCCAAAGGGAGTGGCAATTGCCTGTGCTGGGTGGGATCTTGCTTTTTTGTGAAAAAGCGGTTTGCATTCTGTAAGGAGTTTTGGATCCAGAGTTGATTCTGGATTAGTAGTGGTAGTTATGGACAAAGGCATTTTTAATAACCTTCAGAGCCAACAGTACAATTCCTTACAAGGAGTTTTAAACACAACCTTGTTTTAAACAGGTCTTCCATTAATTCTGCGGCTGTATTGTTAGACCCTGCATATTACTGCATCACTTTAACCATTTTGTAGATTTTAACTTATATTTTAAATTATACTCTATATGATTTTTATCTTGTTGTTGGCTGTCATGTTTTTGTTTTAAAAAAGTTAAATAGAAATATAAGTGCCACAAACATAAATAAAATTCTGCTGAGGGGAAATGGTGTTTTCTCTGTGATACTCTCATCAATCTGAATGCTGGGGAAATATCATCAGCAAAAGTGCTATTGAAAGCTGCCTGGCTCTTATCATAACAAACTGCTTATTTTATTGTGGCCTCAACTGAGCATCTGGTCAAACTCACAGTTAGGCATCATGATATGTATCCAGGAACTCAAATCCTTTTTTAACTTATTGTAGTGATTCAAACACGCATCATCAATGAAGAGGACATTTCAAAAAATGAAACACTCCACTTAAAAGCTCAAGGAGACCAAATGGCCATTGATCCCAGAGCACTGACTGACAAAACCACCCAAGGTATGATTTCTACTAATTTCTCAGATAACCCAAATGGCAACTTCTCACAGCGCTTCTAATCCTTCAAGTAAGAACCTTCCATATTCTCTTCATACTCACCAAACTCTTTACTATCTTTACCATTTGCTTTGGCCGAGTATCATTGTCTGACAATGCCAGCATGATCAGTATTTCTTAGCAGTAACAAAGTAGAAGCTTATTACATGTATTTGAGTTGAGGAGGTGGTCCTATCCTCAAGCAAACCCACTGTGGTATCATAGTAAAGACTGTCAAACTAGGACTGGGAGACCCAGGTTCAAATCCCAGTTCAGCCATAAAGCTTCCTAGGTGACTCTGGATCAGTCAGGTTAAAGGATTGGAATGGTGCAATAAAAATGTAACAAAATCTAACATATTTTGGAAAGGTGTTCATTTGCTGTGCATTTGGAAACATTGTAAGCAAATTTTGCATGCTGGTGCCTGAGATCAAGGAGCAGGTTTTTGTCTATTTTTGGATATACTTGGATGCCATTTTGAATCAAGGTGGCAGACTGAACATTTCCAAACTGCACTGATTTTAACTGCTGGTTTTTTTGGTTTTTCAAAATGCCCAAGCAACTCCCGTTATCAGGCTGCTAGTTAATAAATAAATAAAATTGATGCGGAATGAGAGCTGGGTTGTGTGGCAAGACAACTTGAACATGGAACTCCTCACTTGCCTTGGCAGGCATCATAATGAGGTGTCACTGTGCAGGAACTAAGACTCCAGTGGGGCAGGCCTGCAAGAAGACCGCCATCTAGGTAGAAAAAGGGAGATGGGGCATTCTGATCCAGCCCATTCTGTCCACTGCTTGAAATAAGGAAGGGTATAGATCACTCACTGAGCAAAGGATGTAGACCAGTTGCTGGTTGATGAGGGTAGGAAGGATTTTTAGGTTTTTTTGGTCAGATCGGCTAATTGGGTAGTATAGGCCTGGGTGCTTTTTGCCTCCTTCCCAGCCATACTAATGGGGTTATAAGAGCTGGTTACTGTACACTTATGGTTGGATATGCTCAGCAAACCTTGCATCACAGCATGGTGGAAGATGATTCATTGGTATGAAGCAAGGACCTAGTCTTTCTTGAGGTAAACAAGAAAGAGTGGTGGTGATGGTGGGGCTCCTTAAGAAACTTTGGGGGCAAACATTGCAACCAAACCAATCCTGCAACAAGGAAGGGAATTCAAAACAATGTCCTTATAACTTTAGAGATCCTGACAAGGAGCAGGGGACAAACTGCATCAGCACTTTCCTTTTTTTTTTTTTTCCAATTAATTTTTATTCCAATTTTCAAAACCAAAACAATACAAAAAGAAAACAACACAAATCAATAACTAGTACAATACAAAAAGAAATATATATATATATATAAAAAAGAAAGAATATTGACTTCCGATTTGTCATAGTTCAGCTATAAATCTATAATATATAACAAACCTATCTCTTAATAGATTATAAAATCACCTTCCTCCAACGGTTATCTTAGTTGGTTTCAAATCTCATTAACATCATATCATTTTAATCTTCCACAAAAAGTCAAAGAGAAGTTTCCAATCCTTGAGATATATGTCAATCAATTTTTTTTTCTAAATAAACATGCCAATTAATCCAACTCATCAAATCTACTAAGTCCAGTAATTTTAAATCGCTCTTCTGTCATTATCCATATTGGGTCCATCTTCCATCTTTACGCACCCAAAAATCTTGCTGTCATAGTCATATAATAAAAGTCTGATAGGAATTTCCTCCGTCACAGATATTTTCTTGCCATCAAATCCAAACGTATCACTGAAGTATTGTTGCAAAGCCGCATCTCTGTTCCTCTTTTCCACATGATACACTAGTACATCTCTTGAAGGTTTTTCCATTGACACAAAACAGGGATTAATTCTGTTAACTTTCTCCATTTCAAGTTCCATCAAATCCTTCCAGTCCAAGAATTTTTTTGAACCGATAATATCTTTATCTCCAATCTCTTCAATTCCTTCAGGGACAGCGCTGAATTCCAAACTGTAATATTTGTCTCCAGGATCCATCACAGCCAGGAAATCCAAATCTTTTTTCATGTCCATAATTAAGCCAATCTCCATAGTTTGAACCTTGCCTTTAATTTCTCTTTCATCCTTTTTTTGTTTTCCAGATCTATCTTTATTCTCCTTTCTCATAGAATCCTGAGTTTCTTTCAGCTCCTGTCTCATTTCGTGAAATTCAATTCTCCACGCTTGTCTATTATTTCTCAGTTCTTGTTTTATTGAGTTAATCCCATTCATTATTTTCTGAAACATGTCTAGAGATAAAGTCCCTTCTTGTACATCCATGATCTTCTTAATTGTCATTCTTAAAGCCAAAGGAACAAAACTCCTTCAATTTTCAATGTCCCAAACAAAGAGCAGCTTATTTCTTTAACCAGTTACAAAGGAGTTAATCTTTCCAACAAACTAACGTCACACGCCAGACAGCCCTTATCTCTTATCTGCCCGGAAGTGTAAGAACGGCTTTAGTTCACAGCGTCGAAATAGCTAGTAGCAGAGAGAATGAGCAGATTCGTCAAAAAAAAAAAAAAGTAGATCAGAAAAAATAGTCCCAGCCATACATCAAAAAGATTTCTTATCTCTTCCAATCAGAAATCTCTCGCCCGTTGTAATCTTTAAATGCTATTTTCCATGTCAGCTTTTTGCAATAAAAAAAAGATAAGCTATTTATATTTTCTTCCCCCTTAGTTCCGTGAATAAAAAAAGGAAAGTCTTACCTCACCTAGGTTATCTCAATTGCTGTTACTTTGACAAATCTCTTTAGCTGTATAGATAAGAAAATGATGAATGTAGACAGGAGGATGTTTGCCTGTTAATCCGTATAAAAAAAACGGGTCACTTATCCAGCTGAGCTAGCATAAAAATCCTCGCTCTGTCTGAGCTGCTGGAAGACAGACAATTCTGACGAATTCCAGACTCCAACAATCAAAACAAAGCTATGTGGGAAATCTCACGTTTCTTCTTTAACCGGAAGAAATTATTCCCAGTCAGAAAAGAGCCTTCTGACTGAATTTAAACTGGATAAGTTTCATCCAAGACGAAGCTCGTCTCAGAGGCTGCACAGGCGTAGGGATCCTCCTGGGAAGTCGCATCAGCACTTTCCTGACATATTCTTCCTCCCAGATTCCAGTGACTAATGCTGCACTGGGCTTCATGTCCTTGCTCTTGCCTTTGGTTTCCAGACCAATTCTGATCTAAGGATGGGTGAATCAGTGTTACTTTTGCATGTCTGCTTGATCCCAGTTCCACATTAATCTGCATTTTAAAAAATCTGTATGAAAATTCATACTCACTTTTTAAAAATGTATTGCCTCTCAGAATATACATCTTACATGTACTTTGATATGCTTTTTGAGCTGATGACCGTGTCAGAATTTTTTAGAAGTACAAAGGCCAATGGATAATTAAGTTCCAATCTGAACTTTAGCTCAGAAGGTGCATGTTGGGGAAGGGGGGCTTATTGGAGTTTGTCTTGGAAAGTGTGAATTAGGGAGGTTCACCTTTAAATTCAAACTGAATTGAATTTCTCCCCCATCCCTAACTGTATAAGAAGTAGTTTCCCTATCCTGTCTTGTGATCTTGCTTCTGTCCCTTGAAGGTCCTGTTGCTGTGGCTTTCATATCATACAGTAGGCTGCAATCATTCCTGAATGGGACTTTTCCCCAAGATGAGACTGCATTGAACTCTAAAGTGCTGCAAAAAAGCTGCCATATGAACTCCAGGATCACAAGCGCTTCCGCCAGCAGCTGGATGAGGAATCTTTCCAGGCCTGTCAACCTCACTTTTCATCACCTTGAGGTGTGTAAATAAATTCTGTAAAGGAGATCTGGGAAATGTCAAACATCTTTCGCTGTCCATCTTTTGAATACATATTGACATGATAGGAAAATTTAGAGCCAGGCCAATGTCCTCAGCTGAACTCCCTCTCCTGATCCAAGCTTTGCCCCCTGCCAGTCCATCATAGACAGGTATGCCAGCATATCAGAAATGCTGTCATATATACTATATTTGTTATAGGTTACTTTTACTTCATGGGCCCTAATCTGTGTATCAGAAAGATGCATAAGTATCACTGGACTTTCTGCACAACTTTCTTCAACCCTTACCCTTTCTTGCAGAACAAAGTTCCCCAAGAGAAAGCTATTTGTGTGCACTGGAACTCTGCAGGCAGAGATGGTGCCTGGTCCCCTGAGGGTTGCAGGCACCTCCGTTCTAACACCACTCACTCAGAATGCAGCTGTCGGTACCTGTCCAGCTATGCTGTGCTGATGGCCCCCATTCTTAAGCAGGTATGTCAGATTCAGGTTTGAAAATGGCTTAGTTCCCTATGGAAGAAAACAGTGAAACGAGAGACCCTAAATCATTGTTAATCCATTATTTTTGATCTTGCTGACTGAAAATTATAGCTTTGTTCTAGAATTCTCAATAAAGTATTTCAAAGGTTAGTGAAGCTGCTCTAGAAGTTAGCGATGAAGGAACACATCCATAGAATACCCACTAAAATGGCTGCAGATGTCTTTGCCATCTTTAATGGAGCAATCCAAATCCCCAATCTACCATACTGGAGGGGGTCTGGATGAGGCATGTATTACCAGAGAAGGAAAAATCTGTCCATTTTCGTTCTCTCATTTTTCTAATCTTAAATTCTGCTCTCCACATTTTTGCAGCAGTTTGATAATTATTTTTTTAAGAATCCTCATGAATTCCTTAGTTTTGACTAAGGTATACATTTGCAAGCACTTTCTCCTAACATAATGCATTTGTGTATGTAAAAATTTCATTTTTATGCACATTTCCCCCTAATATATGCATTTTTGTAAAAATTGGTTGGGGCAACTCAGATAAGTGTGAATTTTGAAAGATGACTGTGTTTCAGTTCTCATCCTGCTTTGAAAAATGCTAATTTGATAAATTCAGCTTTAAAAGTAAACCAAACAGAATTTTCCCCCTAGGTCTCTCGTTTGCTGCTGGTAATGGAGGTGAGACTGTAGTGCCACAGAACTCCTTAATGTGCTTGACCATTTTGACCGTGGAGCTGAGCTGGCAAAGGATCCACTGGATCCTAAACCGGACCTGCAGCTGGCAAATTGCAGCGGGGCCCCAATTTGGGCCTGTTTGCTATTCTAGCCAGGGGGCTGGACCTGGTGTAGTAAAAATATCTAGATTTTCCTGCCAATCCTGCCCTGCCCAGCATGAGTGGTGGGGCTGCTGTTGTGGTAGTGGCTGTGCTGCTTTCTCACTGCTGCCCTGACAGGATTATATTCTAAGTCTCTTTCTATGGACTGAAGAGAGGGCTGGAGTTTGCATCTCTGGAGATTTCATTAAGAATTAGTAGATTGGAGGGACTTGTGCAAAGTGGAGGACCATCTGACTAGGGACGGAGAAGGAATTTGTTTGGTCTGCTTTTCTCATCAGACGGTCCTGAGCTTTCTAGTCTCAACTGGATTATGCAATTTTAGAAGAATGTCTACAAAAACACACACAATAAAGGGTATAATAATGCATACATTTTAAATGTATGATAATGTGTATAATAATGCACACAAGCTACATGCAAACTTTTCATACATTCTTTCAAAAAATCCACATAAAATGGGATGGAATGGGCCTATGATTTAGTGGGCTTCTACTCCCATCAGCCCCAGTCAGCATTGCCAATGGTCAGGAATGATGGGAGTTGTAATCCAGCAATGACTAGTGTATGAATGTGCCATATTTTTTTGGTGAAATGTCCCTCATCAGATCTCTTCTGGCTTCCCTCAAATTCCTCAGATGTGGCTTCTGAGGATGACCACCCCCATGTTCACTTTGAACTTTGCTTGACGTGAAATCTATGGCACTGGGAATATACAGAATTGGGGAGTTAATTAAGATTATAGACTATTAAGATTGTGTTAACAATACTAGCAAATATTTAAACTACTATTCTGAAGGCTGCAGATTCTGAAAATCAGTATATCTCTAGGCTAAATTGTGTCATTAAGTATTATATGATATTTAATGCATCATTATTTATAATAATCTTTACGTTTCAGCAAGATGCTCAGCACCTTAAGTTCTAACCATAGCACCACCTAAGCCTGTGGACTGAGAGTGACTTAAATCAGCTGAGGATTTCTTTCCTTTATATGGAAGTCAAATCAGCTAGATAAAATGTAAAAACAACTTGCTTATCAAAAGTTAATTTTTGGTTCTGAGAGCTCCTGTCCTGTGTTACAGGGAGATCTAATCCTCTCCATTATCAGCTACATTGGACTGATCATGTCACTCATCTGCCTCTTCCTGACTATTGTTACATTTCTCTGTTGCCGCTCCATCCAGAACAGCAGCACATTCATCCACCTACAGCTGAGCATCTGTCTCTTCTTTGCTGATCTCCTCTTCATAATTGGGATAGACAAAACGTACAACAAGGTATTTGAACACATCCTGGAAGAATGTGTGTGACTGGATAACTCTACTTACTAGAGTATCTCATTAAATTATGCAATTCAACCCAAAGCAAGATAAGAATCGAGTACTGAGTACTGACAAAGGGTAGCTTTTATTTCTGATCCAGATCCTGTGCTCGGTCATAGCTGGAACACTGCAGTACCTCTTCCTGGCCTGTTTCATGTGGATGTTCTTGGAAGGTATGAATCTCTACGTCGTCAAAAACTTGAAAGTGGCAAATTATAGTGGTGCCAGCAAGCGTATGAAGATATCCATGTATCTTTCTGGCTATGGGCTCCCGGCCATGATAGTAGCCATTTCTGCAGCAATTGCACCCACGTCCTATGGGACTCATAAGTAAGTATTGGTTTTAGGGTAGGTTTTTAATGAGAAAAGGAGGGAGGTCTCTCATCTGTAAAGATCTCTCTTCAAAGTTTATTGTTAGTCACATATAACTAACATCCTTCACTTGCACCTCAATCTTGAACATATTTACTTGAAAATAAGACCCACTGACTTAAAGTGAAGTTATTCCCATCTCCCACAACCTCCAAGAACCCCAATGTTTGAAAAGGCTGCATCCTTGGGAACAACTTACATTTAAATCAATGGGACTTACTTTCAAGTAAATGTTCTTAAGATTGGGGTGTAACTGAATTATGTTACACATACACTTTCTCAGAATTTGACTACTTTCCAATTTTGCTTAGTCCTGCCAAGAAGTGCCTAGAAATATTGTTCTGCACCCCCACAACCTTGAATCTGGGCTTCATCTAGCCTCTGCATGCCACATTGACTCCTAATGTACACCCAGGCTACAAATTCCTGTTCTGATTTCTCACTTGCATTTCTTCAGGTTCCTATTATCTTAAACTGATAGATAAATGCAGGCCTGTTCCAGTTTACATGAGCACATGATCTATACATATTCAGGGAAAACTGTAGTTTTAGTACTTGTGTGTTTCCCAAAGTTCTGTTGATGTGATGGTCTTTCTTTTTCCTTAGCTGCTGGATTACCTATGAGGAAGGCTTTATCTGGAGCTTCCTGGGACCTGTCTGTGCCATAACTGTGGTCAGTAAAAACAGCTCATATTTTCTAAAACTGGCAAAATGTAAGGATTTTGTAGAATTGACTCTGGGGCAAGAAACACAAGGAAACACAGATCTAATCCAAATTCCACAAAAAGAAATGAATCATTCATATTTGGAGGTGGTCATTTTCTTTAATGTGCTATACCAGGAAGATGATCTATCTTTCACAATTACTGGGTTCTTCGGAAGACGTTGTACAGAATTAACGGTTGGGAAAGACTTTTCTTTTTTTACAAGCGCCGTTTCCTTTACACAGGAGAAATTTGTAAATTCTAACTCCCCCCCCCCAAGCTGCAATTTTACAGGGGCAGGAAGGAAGGAGGAGAGGCAGGCAACCATTTTGGAACATAGCTGCCTTATACAGAATCAGGCCTTATTTCTGTCTACCTCAGTACTGTCTACGCTAACTAACAGCAGCTCTCTGGGGTTTCAGGCAGGAGTCCTTAGCCTGTGGCAGACCACCCTGAGCTTGCTAAACATCTCCCTGCTTTATAACTGCTAGATGAAAATAAGAGCCTTATGGGCTGAGAGGCAGAATTCTTTATTTCTGTTTTCATCCCTGTCTAGGATGGAGGTCGGAATACATTCACTGAGTCATAAGGCATTGGATCAGAAACCTACTTTGGGGGTAGAAGCATACTCACTGTTCTGCCAGTTCTAGTGTGTCTCCACCTTTCTCCTCTGAAAATGGGGGCACGCCACACTACTCACCCTTTTTACTGTAAAACCTGGTGGGATCAACTTGAGTGCATTTTAAAAAAAAACAGTTTCAAAGTGATTTGGCAAGTCGCAACTGATTGGCAGATCAACCCGCTCCCCCTCCAGATATGGCTAATGGAAATGCTTTGCTGTAGGTGACTAGTGTGTTCAGAGGCAAGTTTTCTTTTGCTCCAGAGTTCATCTAATACTAAAAGGGAGCCAGATGCTCCAGCCTCAAATCTCCCTAAAGACCCTCAGGAGTCACTTTTATATTTGTCAGTTATCAATGTTGTGCAAGATTGCCTTTTTTCTTATGGGCTAGAAATAATTGTACTGATGTCACTAGAATTTTTTTCAAAATAATGGTAAATCTGCATCATCCAACTAGAAGCAAGGTATGGTCACTTCAGACAATCTCTTTATTGAACATTCATCCTGATTTAGGGTAAGGACTGTAGCTCAGTGGCAGAGCATCTGCTTTGCATGCCGAAGGTTCCAGGTTCAATCCCCGGCATCTCCAGGTAGGGCTGGGAGAGACTCCTGCCTGATACCCTGAAGAGCTGCTGCCAGTCAGTGTAGACAGTACTGAGCTAGACTCAATGTAAGGCAGCTTCCTAAGTTCCTATTTGTTTGCACAACAGTTGTGGGAAGGCTATATGATGACCACTGCTTATTGAGCATTCATTCTGATTCGTTCACTGTGAGGTTACACGACATAGCTCCAAGCAATTGTTATCCCATACTTACCTGCGCATGTTCCTATCACTTTCCCAGTCACCACATATCTGATTCTTTTTAATAAGGGGGTTTGTTGTGCAAGAACACCAAATGCATTTTAATTGCACAACATGAATTTGCTGCTATGCAATTGAATCCCACCCACAAAATAGCAACTGTTCAGAAGCATCCTTAGAATTATGCTTCACAGCTTCCACTGGAAGTTTTTTTTTACCCTGTCCGCAAATTATTATTTTCTTTCTCAGATCAACATAGTGTTTTTCTGCCTTATCCTGAAGATCTTGCATGAGAAGCTTGTATCTCTCAACTCAGAAGTATCTACCCTCAAAAATACTAGGTAAGAGAAGCAAACCACATATGGCACCTGCTGTAGAATGTTGATGAAAAAAATGGAAATGGACTGCCTTCAAGTCGATCCCGACTTATGGCGACCCTATGAATAGGGTTTTCATGGTAAGTTGTATTCAGAGGGGGTTTTACCATTGCCTTCCTCTGAGGCTGATACTGTCCCAAGGTCACCCAGCGAGCTTCATGGCTGTGTGGGGATTCGAACCCTGGTCTCCCAGGTCATAGTCCAACACACTAACCACTACGCCACACTGGCTGTCAGAATGTTGATAAAATAAGATCACTGAGATGAATAGGAAATGTAGTCCCCTTGCAGTCTTCTCCAAAAGCTGTTCTTCCTTTTGTCAGACCATATCTCCCTATATGAGCCTGCCTGGGTGTTGAGATCCTCAGGAGAGGCCCTTCTCTCAGTCCCAACACCTTCACAAGCGCGATTGGTGGGGACGCGAGATAGAGCCTTCTTGGTGGCTGCCCCCAGGTTCTGGAACTCTCTTCCTAGGGAAGCACGAATGGTCCCTTCTTTGCTATCCTTCCGTCGGCAGGCAAAGATTTTTTTATTCCGACAGGCTTTTGGACTAGAAGATGTTTAAGATAGGGCCTCATAAGGTCTGTTGTATTGTTCTATGGTCCTGTTCTTAGTGTTTTAAATTGTCTTAGTATCTTAAGTGTATGTTTCATTGTTTTAATGTCGCGAATAGTTTAATTCTATTTTAATTGTATATTTTTGTATGTTTTTTTACCTATGTGTAGTTTTTATTTGTAAGCCGCCCTGAGTTCCAGTTTTGGAAAAAGGGCGGGGTAAAAATAAAGGTTCATTCATTCATTCATTCATTCATCCCTTTGTCAGTGTCAATAGTCAATCTCAACTATTTCCTTTCAGTCCATATCCTCTCCTGTCTTGTGAGCCTTCCATCAAACATGAGTGAAGAACATAAAGTTTCAAGGAGAGGGTAGTCTGGGATCATTTCAGATGCTGTCTTCCTAGCACTTGCCTTTCCTATCGATGACATCCATGCTGTTGCCTTTCTCTATTGTAGGTCCCTGACATTTAAGGCAATCGCCCATGTGTTCATCCTGGGCCTGACTTGGTGCCTAGGCCTCTTTCAGTTTGGCCCTCTGGCTGATGTTATGGCATACCTGTTCACAATCACCAGCAGTGTGCAGGGAGTCTTCATCTTCCTGGTGCACTGCTTGCTCAACAGAAAGGTAATGTATGGAACGAGTGAGGACAGCACTTAAAGCAAGCAGCATCCAATATAATGCTGGGTTATAGGTTACAGGATAAAACTGAATGATGTACACAGTCCAAATTTTCAAGGCTGTCTCCTGGTTTTTGTGAGCCTCTGATCAATAGATAATCAGTGCCTCCTTGCTCTCTCTGTTCCTTCCCTCACTCCAAAGAAACAAAGTGAGAATGTCTGTGTGGCCCTGCCAACAAATCCTGAGCAGATCAGTGTTGTAAGGGCACCTTGGCTTCAGAATCTGGGGCCTCCTTCTTGTTCCTCCTCTTCCCCCATGACCAATTATATTGTTAGAAAAAGAATTCAAGTTCAAACTCTGAAACCTCCATTTAGCAGGGTTGGCCAGCTTGCCCCCATTACCTGCTGCCAGCAAAACGGTTGTTCATACAGCCTAAAGAGTGTATAAATCACATTTAAGAATCTGCCTCCATCCATTTCCATCTTTCACATGCAACTTAGGTTATGCTCTAGTCTAATAAATGCAGAGTCCGCTGGGGATGACTGTGGTACAACTTTATTAAGTATCCACTTTCTGTGCTCCTTCCTACCTTCTTTTTCCATCCTTCTTTCTGGCACTGTCTCACTCCCCCCATTCTCCATTATGTAATCGGACAATACTGGAGTTCTCAAGTGTGAAGACAATGAACCAGAACCCTGAGATTAATTTTAGAGAAGCTTAGCAGACTAGGAGCAGAGAAAGTGGGTGGTTTGAGGTACCCAGCTGCACTCCAGAGTGGAGGACTGATGGGGAGGAGAGGGAAGCGAAATGTCCTGCCAGAAGCAAGGGACAGCAGGAAGGGAGACAGGACGAAGTTAGGAGGTGGTGTGAAGAAGAGAGAGGCACGGGATGGCGGAAGAGCAGGAAAGAACAGGATTTCTTTATTTCCATTGATGAATTGCTTCGCATAAAATATCTCAAAGAGATGTGACAGTAAGAATAGCTATAACAATTTCATATATTTTTAATTTTTTTGGTAAACAACTTGGAGACATACGGTAAAAAGTGGTTTATGCATTCCTTAATCATAAAATCATAGGACGCTGCCTTATACTGAGTCAGACCATTGGTCCATCCAGCTCAGTATTGACTGCACCAACTGGCAGTGGCTCCCTGGAGTTCCAGGCAGGAGACTCACCCAGCCCTACCTGGAGATGCCAGGGATTGCACTTGGGACCTTCTGGATGGAAGGCAGATGCTCTGCCACCGATCTACAGCCCTTCCCCTAATAGAGAAACAAAAACAAAATATTAAAAATGAAAAGAATTTCATATAAAAAAGCAATTTCACATCCAATAAAGAAACAGACTGGGACAAAAATCTCCACTTTAAAGACTTGTTGGAAAAGGAATGTCTTCAATAGGCACCAAAAAGACAATAGAAATGACACCTGTCTAATATGTAATGGGAAGGAGTTAACAATTGAGTGTTGCTATTGTACTAGAAATCACACAATGGTTGTATGGTGAAGTGGGAAGGAGACAGCAACTGAGGGGCATTTACAGGAGACTCAGTGTGGCTAGAGTGGGTAAATTCAGAGCTAAAAGATCAGAAAAAGAACAGTGGGTTCAACAGAGACTTCACACATGCAACTATGAATCACTGAGATATCAAGTAAAGTGTTATCAAGTGACGTACAAACTTGCATAAAGCAGTCCTGTGCAAAGGATGAGGTGTAAGGCAAGACCAGAATTGGGTAGACTGAAGACAGATGTCAAAGAAGGCAGTGAGAGAGAGAGGCATCTGATGATCATCAATATGAATACTGAAGCACTCAAGAAGGAAAGCTATACATTAAAGCAGCCTTTCCCAACTAGTGTGCCTCCAGATGTTGTTGGACCACAACTCCCATCAGCCTCAGCCATTGGCAATGCTGGCTGAGGCTGATGGGAGTTGTGGTCCAACAACATCTGGAGGCACACTGGTTGGGAAAGGCTGCATTAAAGCCAGACAGGAAAGTGGAATAAGAGTGGGGCAGTGTGCTGAAAAGAAACGGGTGGGGACGTACTTCAAAGGAACAGCAAATAACAGAAGTTGGAAAGAGGTGTGATATAGAGCCATTAAATGGGGACAGGAGGAAGGTTAGACTGTCACCATGTCACTCAGCAGTTTGTGAAAAGAAAAGTTAGCTATGCAAGGGAGCAGTTGCAGTGGCAGAATAGACAGTTCTCATTATTGGCTTTATATTTTGGATCTTCAGGTGAGAGAAATATATTGGTGTTTGATTTCATGCAAGAAAGATATCCAGCCTCCTGTTTCTGAGATGACTATGACTTCTGTCATCATCAGCTCTCCCAAGGTAAGACAGATGCATGATCCAGAGATTTTATCATACCACCAATGACATGGTTCACCTTGCCTCTCTCAGTCCCTAACATTCATAGAGTTCTGGATTCTTAGGATACCTGCACATATTGGGGGTCAGATTTGCTTCTCCAGCACATTTGAACCACCATCTATCTGTAGATTGTAGATGTTGCCATTGTGGGGCTGTCATATTCTTGGCCACCAAGAGCAATGCTGGTGAAGGTTCTTTTGCATTGCATTGTAGCTTTCCTTCTGGGCGCATTTTCCACCTTTCAGGTTCAATAGTAAAGTGCTGAGCCAAGTGAACGCCCAGTGAGGCGAGGGTTCAGCACTAGAGAAATGAAATAAGCAATCGGAGCTCTGCCTATAATGAAATCAATGGTAGCAGAGCTGTGCTGAAACTTCTGAAAAAATATTTTTCAACCATCCCCACTTCACCCCTGTGAATGATCGAGCTGATGTACTGCTTACTGTGGACACCATCTATATTGGCAAAAAGCTGGACTGCTCCTGCTCCTTTTTCTATATTAAGATTGGCAGATGCAGTACCAGCAGGACACCTCAGCGGTATCATGTTTTGCTGTCAACATATTGATGTAAGAATTAGTAGACATTGTCTAATTGTTAGGAATTTATGAGGAAAGTGTGATTTGTTGTATTTTCATTAAAATATGTTATTGTTGCTTTTTAATAATGTTATTACCCTATCATTTAATTTTTGTAAATTGTACTGTTTTTATTTATATGTATTTTTTATATTTGTGTTTATTTTTGTAAGCCGCTTTGAGGGCCTTTTGGACAAAAGGCGGGATAGAAATAACAACAACAACAACAACCATCATTTGTTGGGTGTGGATGAAACAAAACACTCAAGAAAAATCACAGGGTTGGCAGAGAAATTTCTCTGAAATTGTGGGAGAGTGTTTCCTTATTTAACCTTGTAATGTGGCCGAGGATTTTCCATTTTGTCTTATTTTGACTTTTTAAAAAAAGTCCCATGCCACTAAAAATGGTGCAAGGCTCTCATGGCAGCTTCCCACTGGCTACACTTTCTGGCCACACCTAGCAATGTAAGCAGCAACCCTTCCCAAAAATTTCAGAAAAAATTATCTTGCCACTCTATCCCCAGACCAGCAGAACATTTGCCCCCAGTTTTTGTTGGGGAAGAATTCTTTTGGTGAAGTGGGAGTGGTGGAAATGAATCTCCGCCCAGCTTTAACTTCAGGCTCATATCTTGATAAACTACTCAAGTTGTAATCCTAACCCTGGCCACAGCCCAGCAGGGCTTAATGAAGCAGGCAGAGCCACCACTTCATCCATGGCCCTGCCAAGCATACTGGCCAGGACAGAAGGTGAGGGGACAGGCAGGTTGCTGCCCCAGCCTGGAGCAGGCACAGCAGTTGGGCCCAAATCAGGCCCAATGCCATCATGTGAATGCAGTGAACCAGGCTTGGCATGCAACAGATCGCAGGCCAGTTCATCCTCTCTGCAACTGCTCCCTGCTTATCTCAGAGCTTTCTGTTGGCTGCCGTCGGTGGGGAACCCTTCAGCAGATGAAAGGGGGAACTCCATACTGGCAGAATTACATTGGTATCACTCTGCAGGTGGGTGTCGGCAGGGATGTTTGGACGAACACCTCCGTCCAATCCAGTGCCTTTCCCAAGACCTATGCAAAGGGGGGTTGGATTGCTCTGCACAGAAATATTTTAGAGATCCCATATTTCATGGAAAGTTTTACAGTTGATGTGTTCAGATATTATCAGATGTGGTTCTAAAAAGTGCCACTAATCAAAAGAGTTGTAGGTCTTCAAGAGTGTTGTAGAAAGTTCGCCCCATACAATGTAGGTTCTTCCAGTTAAATGCTGAAAGCATCTAATTGGCTTTTTAAAGGTTGAGTTGGCTCATAGAACTGTTAAAGCTAGGCAGGCTCCTCTGTTCTGAGGTTTGCACTGTGTTTTGCTTATGCATTTAACTCACGGCCTGCTGAAAGCATTGAAGACTGTTTTTCCTTTTTTTCAGAAAAATGAGGAAAGTACTGCTTCAGGACAGCAACAGAAGGTGGAATGGGAGGGAGAGGCATGATCAAATACCATTTTGGTTTCTTCTTCAAAATACAACAGAATGAAGCTATGGGTTTTTTTTCATATCCAGTCAACTACTCTTTGTCTGGTTGCCTCCACATTTTTAACATAACAGAAAACTGAAGGTTCTGATTTTCAAGTCCTTTCCAATTGCTATTAGAAAATTTAGCATAAAAAAGCAATGCACTATAGGTCTCCAAAACTCCTGTTGCACATTCCATTTTTAGATGATAGAATGTGTGCTTTCAGCAAAGCAATGGGCATAGATTGAACAAATGCGGAGGAAAGGACACATGGCCTGTCACTTGATATGAAGAGTGTGCGTGTGCGCGAGTGCATGCGTGTGTGTGTGTGTGTGTGTGCGTGTAATGATGAACCTTGAGTATGAGTTAGGTTTGCTGTTGTTCTTGTCAACTTACAATATGTAATACAACATTAAATGCAAATGAGGACTGTGGAGGGATGTATTTGGACTTCAGAGCAATGAGCTGTTCATCTAGCTCTTTTAGAATGCCACTTGTGGGGGACCAATACAATTGTGGGGAGTCTACTTGGAAACTGGCCATTTTAGTCCAGGAGTTAAATGTGTTTCGATTTCATTTAAAGTTAAAGGATTATTATGAGTACCAACTATATAATCCAATTTTCAAATCATACTGGCCAACCCAAAGAGGTGGTTTTAAGAATAACTAAAATAATACATAGGAAGAACACAAAACACACAAAATAATGATTAACATTTAACACCCTTAAATGTGCATGTGATGAAGAGGTTGTCTGGTGACAGATGAAGTAGCACTTTATGTGTGGTGAGCCAATCTGAAGACTCCTTTATAAAAAGACTCAACCATGTCCCACCCTGTAGAAAAAGCTGCATAAATTGGCCCTTAAATTAAACGTTTTGCCTTGTTAGAATGTGAAATGGAGAAGAGAGGAAAGGAAAATAGCTTTTGCTCCAGAGAAACTATGGGGGAAGTGAGAGGGTATAGCCCTATCCCCAGTTGAGGTAATAATGTGATTATCAATGAGGGTGGGGATGAGGAACTTGAGGTCCTCCAGATGTTGCTAGACTACAACTCCCATAGTCCCTGACCATTGGCCATGATAGCTGGGGATGAATTGGAGTCCAACATATGGAGGGCCCCAGGTTCCCCATTCCTGCATTATGAGCAGCTATATTTCTGGCAAATCTCAAATTATGTGCATTGCATTATTGTACTGTAGTTGCTGTGTGTTATTTAAGAAAGAAAATAAATCACAACAAAATGCTTTTAAGGTATATTAGTGTTCTTTTCTCCATAACTTAAATCTGAGTGATTCTGAGAGTGGGACCTTGGACCTTGCCTTTTCCCACCTCACTCCCTCCTCCCTGACCCCTGAAATGATACCTCAGCTTCACTCTCAGTATCGGCTTTTGCACATGAATAGCTGCAGAAAAATATAGCTGTGGGACAGTTTATTCATTTGAAACTCATAATTTTCAGATCATACATGCAATAACAGTGTTTCTACCTGCAAGCTCTTTCAAGACATCAGACAGGTTTTATAAGGACACAATCGGTATTGCTATTATTAGCTCAAACACATTGCTATGAAATTAAGATGAACTTTGAGTAAGCTGATTAGATGAACAATGACATTACTTGCTGTTTAAAGGCATAATTATTCTAGACTGCCTTTGGTGGTCCAGCTTGGTTGTTTGCCCTGTCAAAAATACTGTAGCATTCTCTTACGAACACAGCTCCTAGGATCCAGAGGTCCCCAGATGTGTTTTCGAAACCACAAGTGCAATCTCCTTGTGTCACCTAGAGGGGGAAAAAAGGATAGCCATCCGATGTGGGTGATTCTACATAAATATCATCCAAGAAATTAATTTGGGTAAAAAAGCATGGGGTACTATTCCAATATAAAAAAGGAGGAAGCAGTACCAGATTTAGACACAAGATGAGTAAGCTACTATTTAGGGCCTCAGATTATTTGGGGGGGGCAATAAGACAATGGCAGGGTCGAACATTTAAGCCCTTCTACCCCTGTGCCATTGTTCTGTTTTGCCTTGAAGTTACTCCGCACTAGCTTCATGTTAAAAAATATGTATCAATGACACAATGGCCAGCTGTGAAAGACAACCATCACATCTACTTTGGCCTGGAGTTGTCTTTGCAATGAATGCTACAGCCTCTTACAGGCCTAAACTATAGAACTATCTCATCTGGAAAGTCCCTTTGTCAGACTGAATATTTAATTTATTAATAGGCAAAAAACTCTTGCAGTTTAAGAACGTACCTATAGCCAACAAATATTTCTATCAAACTTTAAAAAGCAAGGGAATTGGGCAGATATAGTGAATGCACCAGGGGAGCAGGAGACCCGACCTCCTCTCTGAGATATTGGAAAGCCCTACAAACTGGTAAAAATGCAAACACAATTTGGGTTGGTCTTTCACAGTCCAATCCACTTGCTGTGTAGCTTGGAAGAATTTGGTAACATGCCCCTCTGGGAGGGAGAAGGAAGGGGGAGGAGAGGGGCAGGAGGGTGGGGATAGGAGGGAGGGGGAGGGTAGGTTTGATCATTTGTATGCTTAGTGAGTTCAGTGGGATTTACGACTGTGCATTCATGCTTAGGATAGGTGAAACTGACCTGGGGAGGGGCAGGAAGTGGGGAGGAGGAGGAATGGGGAGGAGGAGTAGGAGTAGGGAGAGGGGAGGAGAATGGGTCAGTGGGCACTGAAGAAAAGCCCCTTTCCAAAGGAAAACATGGTTAGTATCATTATTTTGGGGCTTTTCCCCACCGTTTTATTCTACAGCAGACATGTGTAGCCTCCCACCCAAATTTAAACCAAAGCTGTCTGTGACCACATCCACACCAGATATTTATTCTACTTTAAATAGTCATGGCTTTTCCCAAGAATCCTGGGAAGTGTCATTTGTGAAGGGTGCTGAGAGTTGTTAGGAGATGCCCTATTCCCCTCACAGAGCTACAATCCCCAGAAGAGTGGCTGACTGTTAAACCACTCTGGCCACTGGAGCTCTGTCAAGGGAATAGGAGTCTCCTAACAACCCTCAGCACGCTCCACAAACTACACTTCCCAGGATTTTTTGGGGGAAGCCATGACTGTTTAAAGTGGAATAAATGTCTGGTGTGGGTGTAGCCCCCTGATTAGTCACATCAAACAGTTGTTAGTCTGGCTTTTAGAACACTGACAGCTGGTTCTTATTGAGCATGCCTGCACTATCATAGACTCCAATGTTAAACTTCTTAATTAAAAATCAGCCATGCATTATTTTAACTTTTAAACTGCAGATGATGAAGGTCAGAGTATGGGGTCAGTAACAGGATTACAGGTACTCTGTAAACATGGCTGATTTTTAATTAATTTCAACATATTATGAGACCACTGACAGAAAAAAGTCCAACATGTATTGCCATGAAAACACAGAGGGTTGTTAAACAAGCGTTTCTGAGTTCAGGACTATGTTTTGTAAGATTTTGTTTTGAAATGAGTCTATGGGAAGAGCAGAATGGCATGGGGGGTATTTCAATTTAACATGGTGGAATGTGAAAAATCTATGCTGGATATAGTATACAGCCACTCTCGTGTCTGTATAATAAAGTCTTAAACTAGGGTTGTATGTTCAGCAGAATAAAATGGGAGCATTCTGAAACATGACCCTCTGCCTACAAGTGTGAAGTACCTGGTGCTGTCCATTCAGTCACCTCAGCATTCTATTGCCTCATTCTGCTGAATGTAGCAGACTAGGCCTAGATAATAGTTTCTAGCAGCCCCTCTGTGGTGATGGATATGGGTTAAATAGCACTCGATATGATCAATTTAAATTTATGCTTACTTTCCTATTTTTATTTATAGAAAGTTACTTAAACTAGGCTTCAGGTACAGAAAAAAACAGTTGCCAAAAATTGCTGACCACAGTGACCAGTTCACACTTCTTGAGCTTTAAAACCATTATTGGAAACCTAAGATGTGCAAAACACAGTCCAATTGTGTAGTGACCTGGGATAAGAGTTTGAAAGCCACGTTCTTGGTTGAAACAACTATAAAAATAACAAACAAAAACCTTTAGTGCATGACAACTTCAGAACCACAAATCCCTCTCAATACAATATACTGATGCTTTAGTTCTCTATTTAGCTAAGTCCTGCTCAGTGCAACAATTTTGCCCAGGTGGCACAATGATATTATGCCAGGCTAGCCCAAGGCTGCCTGAGATGAAAGACAAGATGGTACCCTTCCCCCATTTCATGTATAGAAGTCAACCAGACTGGCAGTTGACTCTTATTTCAACACTGGCGATAGGACTATGTCTTCCACTGCACCTGAGGGCAGCAGGCAGGTTTGGGTTACAGGGCAGGCTGTGTGGCATGCATAGCTATGTTCTCCAAACTGCTACTGCCACCTGAAGTAGGTGCTCACTCTGCCTGATGGCAGGATTGGCCCTGTGTGATGCTGCTATGATGACTCTGCCCAGCAGGCTCCCTGTTCCCTCTCCCTTTCTGCCTGTTGCAGCTCAGGTTTCCTTCAGGCCACCCCTTCAATGTACTCTGGAAACAAGGAACATTAGGCAGCAAGAAATGTTTTCCCCAATCCATATCCCATTCAGCTGCACTGCTCACAGTCTATAGGCCAAACTTCAGCCTCAGACCACAGCTTCCTTATCAGGGAGATTAGCTCCCGTCTCAATAAATCCACTCTAAAAGATTCCAGACACCCCTCTCTCTTCTCCATCATTTTTAAGTGTCAACCTCTGTTCCTCAACCATTCTAAACCCCCTGACAACTGTTGCCTAGACGTACACATTCTGTTTTGAGCCCTCCTTCCTTTTACCCCATTGCATGGGATTTAGAAGGTATCTTCTTAATATGGTTAAAAACAAGGCGTGCATCTTCTTGTCATAAATTTATCAGCCAGCAAAAGCAGCACAACTAATCATGGAAAAGGGTAGCTGAATTATGATTCATCATAACATGGAAATAGGCAGTCTCCCTCAACATACAGTTCGATTTGCAGTTGTGGGAAGCTGTGGACAGTTTCCTCACCATGTTTCCTGTCACAGATCTTCCTCAGAAATGCATAGTTATAGTCAAGCATATCAGCCATCATCAATGACAGATGTCCTTATTGCTTCTGTAATGGTCAAACAATTCTGCACAGCCAAATGCAGGTCTGTGCTGACCAGAAAAGCACCCAGCCATGTTACAGTACGACTTGTCTAGAGGACTTAAATTATTTCACAAAAGGAGGGAGTTGTAGAAATGTCCTTAATTTTCAGGCAGTGTACATCACTGGGGAATCCCCCTCATTTGATAACTATGCCAAAATTACCTTGGCCTGTGATTTAAACCGTGTAGAAGTGGTATATAGGTGAAACTCTTTTAAATGTCTATCGTATATTGTTTGTTTGCTGCAAATTGCAGATGGGAAGAGTGCTATTGTACTCATGTGCTGCTTGTGGGATTCCCATGGGCACATCGTTGGCTATTGTGAAAACAGGATGTTGAACTAGATGGGCTTTCAGCCCAATTCAGCAAGCTCTTCTTATATACTTTTTATACACTTGGGAAACCAGATGAACTTATGTCTTAATTTTAATGGCAGATTCAAACCAGAAGATCTCAGGAAATACAGCCAGGTTCTTTGCTGTAGCCATCAAAACTAGATCACAATTAAAAGGAAAATTAGTCCTGAGTCAAAATGGGCTATATTTTGGACTGTTTCTGATTTTTTCTAGATTTTGTTCTACACTATTTGTATGTATGAATATTGTGGGATGGGGGGTTACCCCCACCAAGCTTCTCTTGATGACCCTACACTGTATTTAATATTTGTGGTCTGTAGACCAAATAGACTGAGCCTGAATATTAATTATGGGAAGTATAGACAAGCTTGGAAAAGTTACTTTTTTGAACTACAACTCCCATCAGCCCAATCCAGTAGCTATGCTGGCTGGGGCTGATGGGAGTTGTAGTTCAAAAAAGTAACTTTTCCAAGCTCTGGTAATGTAAAACTTATTCCAAACATCTGCTCTCAGCTTTTCCTAGTGCCTATATGCTTTAACTCTGAGTCACAGGCATAAAACAAACTATTCAATACCTCAGTGCAAACAAGAAGACCATGAGGACTGTACTCAGCTGCCTTATTCTGGGTGAGTGGGAAACTGCTAGGAGAAGAAAGCCAATGTCAACAAGGGGAAATAGCCCAGAGGCAGGGCAAATGCATCTTTCACACATAGCGTGGAAATGGGCATGAGCCTACGGATTGCACATACCTCCCAACCAACAACTATGTTTGTGTAAAGTAGTGCTGATCTGAAATTTCTCAGAAAACGTTCATGAGGTCCTTCTGCAATGTTGGGGAATTCTTTTCCTCCCCTGGAAAATATTTGGCAAAATGGCCTCCCCAGTTTTGCCATTTCTGAATTTTGGGCACAATTATGGATCCATTTTTAAATATTATCTAATATTATTTGAATGCTGTTGAAGAACACAGTGTGCTTCGCCATGACTCCTTCCAGATCTCCTATCTTAACTCATTGCTTCCTTTATCTTTTAAGAACTTTTCTATACCGCTTAATCAAAAGATCTTTAACTGGTGTGCAGTAAAATAATTATCAATAATATACAAATAAAAATCAACAGTTTATAAACAAGTATTCATAACTGAATTATGAGGCCAGATAAGCTACCAACATGAATTAACAATAGAATTTAATTTAGCATTAAGCAAGCTAAACTTTCTCAGAAAAGAATTTTCTGACAATTTTAAAAAACTGAACTGTTGGAGAATTTTAGTCCTCCCCTGGAAAATATTCAGCACAATTCTACCCACCTCCCTCCCATTCACTACTGACAAATAGCATGGGGTGTTTGGGAGGAGATTTTCACTCCGCCCTAGTGCTAAGAGATGGGTCAGAATGAGTACAGGGAGGAAGGTGAGCAAACTCAGGAAAATTGCATATACATTTGCATGTGTGGATGCTCAGAACATAAGAACATCTGAACATAAGAAGAGTCTACTGGACCAGGCCAATGACCCATCTAGGCCAGCATCCTGTTCTCACAGTGGCCAACCAGGTGCGCATGGGAAATCCATAAGCAGGACCTGAGTGCAAAGAGCACTCCTGAAGTTTCCAGTAACTGGTCTTTGGAAGCATACTGCCTCCGGCTATGGAGGCAGACAGAGCATACCCATCATGGTTAGTAGCCACTGATAGCCTTTTCCTCCAGGTGACCTGTCCCTTTTTATACAGACAAGTGCATGTGCATGGAACCCTGAGCCTCACTACCCACCTTCACTGTGTCTGTCTGGGCTAGTATAGAGAGAGCAAATGGCTGAACCAGCCTTTTGTGTAGTGATGGTATCCATGTAAGGATGTCAGATTCAGTAGGGGATAAGATTCATCTACCTTGAATAACTGTGTAATTTCCTTTTTCCTAATCCTTCCCCTGTCCATCACAGTGCTCTTTTGCAGATTGTTGCTGGGCTATTTGAAATGGGTTAAAATAAAGATAAAAGAAGTGAAGTGGGGTTTTTGTAATATTAAATATGGCACAGCTGACTGCTAAACAAATTGTTGATATGGTACAATAAAATACTAATTATCAGGTTAGGGACTTTCCAGGAGATTATCCAGACTGCCACACCAAGATATTGATTACAGACCAAGCAGGTGATTTGCTGCTGAGACGAGGTTTTGAACTGGATCCAAACGCACATGGTATAGGATTATTCCTTTATAAATTGTATGGACTTTTGATGTTTGTATTAGGCTAGCCTCTGACTATAATTGTGTCTGATGCAGGCACCATGAACTAGGAACTCCAGAGCCACTGTTCACATGCAGCACTCTGTACATGGGCAGAGGCTATGGACTCCACAGGGACAGGAAACTGACATTTATTTGGGGGGCAGTGAGATCTTTACACTCCTGTATGCTTAAGTTCTGTAAGGGCTGTGCACCAGATTCATCGGAGACCCTAGCCAAATCAGGCCTATTTGGAGGGAGTCAGGTGCTGGACAAGGTGGATTCTCACAGCCACAGACTGCTACAGGTTGGGTTGGATGACCCAGAGCAATCCGTGGCTGTCAGGGGGCGGGGCATCAGGTAAGAAGGAGAGCCAAGGCAGGAAAACCCTGAGAAAAGGCCAAGACCTACCTCAAATTTGGGAGAAGGAAGGCCCAGCTTCCTGCCTGCCTGACACTCGCCTGCCTGCCTGCCTGCCTGCTGCCTCCCTCCTGCACCAATCCCTCTGCTGAGGGGGTGATTTTGTGGGTGATGCTCCACAAGCGGCTTTCCTAAAGGAGAGTCACTTGCGGAGCATCCCTTGTGCAGATTTGCCCCCTCCACCCAACAGCTGTGTGATTCTGCAGCATGCGGGTGATGCTCTGCTAGCAGCTTTTGTTTAGGAAAGCCATTTGCAGCGCATCACCATCAGCTGTTCGGCAAAGGGGTCAATTCTGCAGGATGCTGCAATGCCTCCCCCCCCCACAGGATCATTGCCTCCGCTGAGGTAATGATCCTGTGAAGGGAGGGGAGGCATCACCCTGCAGAATTGATGTCTTGGTTGGGAGAGGGGGGAAGGAGATACCAGGTCTCCTCCCCCTGGCCCGTCTCCTGGCTATATGTTTAATTAGGAATTTCAAACCCTAATAAATCATTAGCCCCGCCCCCAAACTTATTTGGTATTGGATCTGGGGCAGGGAGAGGGTGGTCCCCAGGTCAACCCAGAGCAGGTCAGCCTGATGCCCCCCTCCGATCAAAGCCCCTGGGCAGATTGGGGGGGCTCTGCACAGCCTTAGTAATTGTATTTCTACCCACATTGGGATTTGATTAAAAGGAAACAGAGGTTGTTCCTGTCTTCTTAAGCTGAAAATGGAAGGAAATTTAAATTCTTTTTCTGATGGATTTCTTTGGAAGAAACCCAGCTGATGATGGTATTTTAACTAATTTGGTGGCAGGAACAAATATATTTGGCAATTGCAACATGTTTTCTGAATGGATTTGGAGAAAGCCAAATTCACATTTAATACTGTTGTGAATTGATACTTTTTATGAGGTGTGCTAATTGTTCATCCTTTTCAGCCAAAGCAAGCCATGACCGTCAAAGAAGGTTCTTTTGTTGTGAAGCTACAAAATGTTTCACTTAAGTGTTTTTCTTATTGGTAATCAAAAGAGGGTTTTTCTCTCATTCTCTTTTAAAGAAAGGTTTGATTTTTGGAGCTCCTTTTTCTTTTGGTGTTTTACCTTCAACTTTTAATTTTTTATTTTAATTAGGCAGAAGTTCAAGTCTGCAAATTCTCTAAAAGTGAGTGTATTACTGGCAAAGCTGTTGCCATAGTTTTGGTTTGAGGGTCAGCTCATTGATATGAAAGATTTGATCTCACATGTAATTGAATGAATGAATGAATGAAGTTTATTACAGTCACATGACCAGCATATCCAAGAGCATTTTACAATTAATATAAAAATATAAAAATATAAAATCTTAATTTACAAATTCCATCATTCAATATAAAAAAGACATCCCCCCTTTAATATTCAGCAACATCTCTTATAATCAATTAAACTTGACTTTAGGTCAAAGGGATCACTAAATGATTGTCTGTGATAAATGTTCTAGGGTTATCTTAATTCCTTTTTATTTTAAAAAATTAGTAGTGAGTGTTAATTTTAGATCTTCTCTCTGATATAGCTGCTAGAGTAAATTTTGCTACTGCTAATGTTGTCTCGGCGTTATAATCTCCTAATAAATAATTCAATTGGGCGGATTCAGATTTTAGAGCATATGGTGCTAAGAGTGGCAAGATTAGTTGTAGTCTCTTTTGGTCGTAAAAAGAGCACCTTAAGAGCACATGGGCATTTGATTCCACCTCCCTTTTTCCACAGGGGCAGAGTCGTTCTGCATATGGTATTTTGTTGTATCGGCCCTCAAGTAGGGCAGAGGGAAGAATATTCAATCTAACTAAAGTAAAAGCTTTCCTATATTTAGCCATACACAGGTTTGATAAATATGACATTGGTATAAAGAAGTTTACATTATGTCTATATCTTTTTGCTTGTGCGATATGATGTTGATGATCAATATCTCTTAATCATTGTTTTACATTTAAGCGGGCAGATTCTATTCCCATCTGCATAATAGATTGCATGGAGAAACCTAGGTATTGTAATTTATTTTGAATTAAAATGTTCCAAGTTGATTTAAAATTGTCATTAAGGATGAGTGGAGCTAATCCTTGTGGTTCTAGAGCCAGTTTTAACCAATAATTAATTCTCAGTGTCCAAATAATTGACTCTATTGATTGTAGACCTGTTTCAAGTTGGATTACGCAATTTGGGACACAGGATGGTATTGCCATACTTGTCCGTATGAAAGAGGTCATAACGGCTTCTTGGTCATTAAATTTATCCTCTGTTGTTACTTGCATGCCATAGGTTAGTTGAGGGATAATTTTCGCTTTGAACACTTTAATGGCAGGAGCAATCAGTTGTCCTCCATTAGAGTAATGGAAAGATATCAGCGATTTTGATGTTTTTCTTGCATTCAACAATATCAATTTTATATGATGGCGATGGCTACCTAAAGATTGGAAGGTAAAGCCTAAATATTTAAATGATTTAACCTGCTCTATTGGCTTACCATCTAGTAGCCACTGATGTTTCAATCTTTTTTTACTAAATACCATTACCTTAGTTTTTTGATAATTTATCTCTAAGACCTCAGTATGGCAGTATTGGGCTAATCCTCCTAATAACCTCTTTAATCCAACCGATGTTCTTGATAACAGAGCCAGATCATCTGCATATAAAAGGGCATTTCTAGGGGTATTGGCCAGCATTGGCGAATGGATAGCATAAAGAGCTAGGTTCTTTATAACATCATTAATGTATAGGTTAAATAACAAGGGCGATAAAATACATCCTTGTCTCATCCCTTTAGTAGTTAATATGGGGTTAGTTAGATGTCCTTGAGTGTTACATCTAACTTGGAGCGTTGTATTTCTATATACGCCTTGCATTAATTATATTAAACATCTATCCAATCCTAAATTGTATAACTTAGACCACAGCTGAGCTCTAGATATCGAGTCAAATGCAGCTTTCAGATCTATATATGCTACATAAAGAAAACCTCCCTTCCTCTGTGCATATTTAGAAATAATATGTTGCAATACTAATATATGATCTATTACAGATCTTTTTGGGCGAAAACCTGCCTGTTCTGGGGCCAATAAATCTACCTGCTCTAACCATGCAATTAATTTGTTATGTAAGTGAGCCGCATATATTTTGCTTATTACATTTAAAAGACTTATTGGTCTATAATTTGTTGGATCTGACCTAGAGCCTTTTTTAAAAATGGGGATAACCGTTGCCATTCCCCAGTCTTCCGGAATGGTCATAGTAGAATCAATGTGTGAGAATAATGCTGCCAACACCGGTGCCCACCAGTTAGCATTTGCTTTAAATACTTCTGGGGGGATATTGTCTGGGCCGGGGGCTTTGTTAGATTTAAGGTTACCAATCAAACTTAAAATTTCCTCACACGTTACTGGTGGCCATTCTGGTAGATCATTTAAAATTGTATACTCATAAACTCCTATATCAGCTGATCCATTAAACAAATTACCATAATACTTTTCCCAAACTTTAGAGGAAATATTACAGTTAGGATAGGAATATGATTTTGGCCAATCATATGTAATTAAGCGCCAGAAAAGGTTCGAATTTTTTAGCTTTGCTGCATTCTGGAGGCGAAGCCAAATTTCAGTTCTTTCAGCTCCTTTTTTATTTTTAATTACTTGTTTGTATTTTTTTCTTTATTAAGCCATATTTTTGCAGGGCTTCTTGAGAGCCTGACAACCTATACAATTGGTAACTTTCCCTTAATTGTTTTTTGATCTTAATACAGTCCTGATCGAACCATGATTTTGATTTCTGTAATCCCTCTTTTGGAGTTTTGTTGGAATACTCATATAGTGTCGATTGTAGAAGCATAATTAATTTCTGGAATTTATTCAAAGAATCTGCTGAATAGGGATAGATTAATATATCTTGGTGTTATATAAACTCTATTAATTTGTTCTTCTATTTTGGGAATCCATCTGATTCTAGCTGAATGCATAAGGATATCCTCATCTGGGAATGATTTTTTGTTTAAATGTATAGATTTCTTCATGCAATTTAATACTATACTAATTGGGAAATGATCACTCTCCGTACGACTAATAACAGCATAGTTAGATATCATAAAGAACAATTCATTTGAAATAAAACCTAAATCAATAAGGGATGCTCCTGAGTGAGAAACAAAAGTGAATTCACCCTCTAAATCTCCCGGGGATCGGCCGTTCAATAAGGTGAGATTTAGTTTAGATGTTAGTTTAGTTATGAGAAGACCTGCATAATTTATTCCCGAATCTTTCGAGCATCTTGGAGGGAAGTTCATGTTCTCCTCAGAAATTAAATGCTGCTGTGAATATTTAGAATATAATGCTTCATCAGAGGAGACTCGCCTCGCATTGAAATCTCCTAATAATATAACCGGAATATCCGGATAAGTTGTTATCAAATTAGTGAGAAATGATTCCAGCTTAGCAAAATAATTACTAATAATATCTTTAGAACGACCCGGGGGTAAATAAACATTGATAAAAATTATTGAAAAATGAGGGAATTCTAGCATTAAAGCAATAGCCAGATCTTGGAGTGAATTCAATAATTTGATATTAGCTGTTAAGGAGGTCGAGACTGATATAGAAATCCCCCCCATGGGTCGCCCTCCCTTTAAACTAACAGAGGCTTGGATGTCAAATGTTGAGTATCCTTCCATATGTAATTTATCTTTATGCCAAGTTTCTTGGAACAGGATTATGTCAAAGGAATGTAAGAATGATTTAAGGTCACAGTCTTTTACTTTGCTCTGCCATCCCGCAATGTTCCATGAGATTATTTTAAGTTGATCTGATGGAGAGGATGTTTGCAGTCAATGAGGTGAGTAATGAGAAGTGTGATTTCTGTCGAGTTGTTTCCTATTGGAGTGAGTGTTTAAGGAAGAGGCATTCAATTTTTTCTTCTCATCTTGTTCAGAGGACTTTAGCAGAGGATTAGAGTCCACAAAATCTTCAATGTCATTCATAGGAGTCGTTTGTACTTTTTGACTATATGATGACTCTGATTCCTGTATTTCGTTTGAAGTAATTGTATGTGTTATTATCATTCTTTCCTCAATAGCTACAATTAAAGCTCTGAGGCGGGCAATCATCTTTTCACATTCCTTTGTATCTTGCTCAGTGCATAGATCAACAAGCATCTGTTCTTCTGGTACAATTGATGAAACTAAAGAGTTTTCAGCCAATTCGTACTTATCTATATTAACTTGTATTTGTCCTATGGAATTTTCCATAGGATCCTGTGTCTCATTTGAACTTGTAATCGATAATGTCTTTATATTAGTTTGCATAGAACCTGTTTCGTTAGATGTAATATAAGTTGGCAATTTCAATGGAAGTGCAACATTCTCAAATAGTCTTGATACCTGGATATTTTGGGAAAGAAGGGATGATCTTTTATCATATATTAAGTTTGCAATAGCAGGGCTTCGAAAGCTAATCACTGTTCTAGCCTTTCTGTAGTTATGGAATAAATATTGAATCGATAGGATTCCATCTATATCTAGAGGTCCTGATTCAGAAGCTTTAATTATTTTCCAGAGATGAAGCCTTCGTTGGGGCAAACTTAATAATCCTCTAGGTTTTGGATAATTTATGAACACTAACGTGCTCGTGTTTAAAACTAATTTCCATGTTTTCTCTTTTGGGTCTAATTTCTCAGTGGGTAGAGTCCCAGGAGTGGCGGTATGGTCAGAGATCTGATCCATCCTAGACACATCCTCTAGGTCCTCGGCTAATTTCTCCTCAACAGTTCCTTCCTTGATACCGATGGGATTAGGAGGGGTAGCATTTAGTATAGGTAAGTTTTGTTCAAGATCAGATTTGCAACTGCGTTTCTTATGCTTCCTATTCCTTCTTTTCTTTCTCGGTTGTTGCTGTGAGGTGTCTAGGAGCGTATACAATTTCTTAAAATTCAATGAAGTATGATCTTTTACTTTGGTGTTCTTAATGTTCTTACTTTTCTTACCTCTAAGTACCTTCTGATTCTTTGTTTTATTTTCCTTTATTAATAATGCAGAGTTTATCCGAGTTGTTTGCGAAAACTGAGATTTCATTATTGGTTTTTTATCTCCGCTAGTATTGGAGCTTTTCGTATTTGTAATTAATTCCGTTAAAATTGTCAGCAAAGGGATAGCTTCTTCTATAAATTTGGAGATTTGTGATAGAGAAGCTGTAACCATTAATGGCCAGGTCCCCTCTTTAGTACTTTTATCATCGAGTATCTGAATCTCTGTTTTCCCCCCATTATCTATTGATGTTTCTATATGTAGATCTTCATCTTCCTGTATATGCAGGTCAAGCAGTAATAGCTAGGGTCCATGGATACCCAGCTAGCACCATAGGAATATTCTTGCTGCTTCACCTAACTGAACACCTCATGAATAGCAGCTGGAGTAACTGGTGGGAACTGGAAACACCTGAGGGTGTATTGGTATTCTTAAGGTGAGTTTTCCTGTTTCCTATTAGCAAAAACATGACTATATTACTGCCCCTGATGATATTAGAAAGGGGCACTATTCTATGATGCCAGGAATGTTTAGTGACACTGAGAGATTTAACTCCATTCTAACACTGGAGAAACCCTGCAGGCAGTGCAGTGGCCTATCTGTTTCATTCCCAGCACCTGCTATTCAAGCATTTAACACTTGCTGTGGGTGAAGCTGGGATCTGCAAGATCCAAATAAAACAGAGTTACAAGGCTAGTCTGTTTAAAACACTGAGAAGCAACAAGGCTATCCCAAATGGCAGGAGGGTGCACCTCCCATGCAGAATGTACAGCTTAACTAACAACTGTTTGTGTTTTCAACAGGTTTTCAGAGTGGGTGGCGGAACTTCTACTTAAGCTTCATTTATAACGTTTTACAGTGTCTAAATGAAGGGCTTATGGTGAAAAGCATAATGTAACGAATGAATCTAGTAGTCACCGTTGTTGCTTTAATCATTTTGCTTGTAATGTACTGCTATCTATGATAGGGTTGCCAGGTTCATGGCCTGAGACTGATCCTGTATCTTTAGGAGAAGAGAAAGTCAGCCAAGTGCAGGTGTTCTTGCCACACTATAATGGGAAAAACCACAAGGTGGAATTCTCCCTTCCCCCTGCACAACTTTTAAAGATACAGAAGAGCTCTGGGAGTCCGGACCTGGTAACCAAGTGTTTTTTTGTATCTTCCAGAATTCCACCTTGTGGTTTTTCCCATTATAGTGTTGTAAGAACACCTGCACTTGGCTGACTTTCTCTTCTCCTAAAGATACAGGATCAGTCTCAGGCCATGAACCTGGCAACCCTAATCTATGGAGAGCCAACCTTGTTTTCCCTGCTTCCAGCATAGACAGTACATACAGCAAGGTAGAGAAGAGTGTGACCCTGAAATGAGTCCATTTAAAACAGCATTGTGTAGTGGTTAGAGTGTTGGACTATGACCTGGGAGACCAGGGTTTGAATCCCCACACAGCCATGAAGCTCACTGGGTGACACAAGTAATTTGTAGAATTTTCCAGAGGCAGCATTGGTGGAATCTTTCAAGAAGTTGGGAGTGGTGTTTATAAATGGTCCATGTTGTTCATATGTCTGGAAGTTTTCTGTCATTAGATACTAAATTGTGGAGATGGCAAAACATACTGGTTTTTGTTCCTGTGGTTTCTTTGTAACTCTTTTACATAGTCAAGCTTCAAGGTATGCAGAATGAATGCTTGTTTTGTGAAACTTACTAATTAGCCAAGGTCATGGCAGCTAGTTGTTAATAATAATAATGAAATAGCAAGTGTGGGAACATGAATGGAATTTCTCTCTAGGTAGCAGGCCTTAAAGACCATGGGAGAACACTGGCTATGTGCATGGAGGTCAGAGTGTTGACAAAGGCAAAGAGTGTTCATGAACATTTAATATCAACTATAAAGCAACTAGGGATGGGTGAGAATTTTTATTCCGTTTGCATTTCAAGCAGAATTGATCAAATTCACAATTTCCAAATCAATATGAGAACCAAAACACAGCCATCGTTTCAAATTTGCGTTTATTAGAATTTTAAGATGCAGTTTGCCAACTAAATGACATTTACAAAAATGCATATATTAGGGGAAAGTGCATGAAAATGAATACATGAGTAAAAAGGCATGAAATGAGGAGAAATGGCTTGCAAAAATGTGTACCTTTGTCAAAACTACATGCAAATATGTGTTTATTTGGAGAAATCTGCACTAAAATGGTGGAGAACTTTCATGACGATTTTTTTTTTTTAAATTGCAGATCGCTGTAGAAATGTAGAGAACTGAATTTAACATTGGAAAAATGAGAAACTGAGAGAACCAAAACAGACCGATCTTGCCATCCCTAAAAGCAACTAAGCATTAATCTGGGCCCCTCAGGCAAGGACAGAATGTTCCACAGTCTGTAGGCCTAACCCGTTACACTATGTAGGCACCAGTGCCACTAAATTGGTGTGGATGAAATGTGTAATGCAGCATTGTTGACACATTCATTATATTGTTGCCATAAATTGATCATGGGAGAAAGTGGGGCCTAGTGAAGACATCAAAGAGGTGTAAAACCTCTCCAAACTGAGAAGCAAGTTGGAGCTCTACAACCACAGCTTCTGTCGGGGACAGCGAGCATGCCACTATTGCCCAGTCTCTCCAAGACATTACAGCCTACCTGGCCAGTCGTGTTTGCGTGAAAGTGAGTATGTATGATCAGGAATATTGGGTAATTAGCCTGCATTACTTGCCTTTCTGTGTGCCTCACAAGAGCACCCTTAGTTGTGTGTTAATTGGGTATCTTTCAATAAATCTTTAAAAGTCATATATTGGTGTGTTTATTAGACTCCTCTGCGCAAAGGCCCCATGCCCTGGTCTGATCAGCTAGTGCTTTCAGTTCATTCATTCGTTTGTCTGTCCATCCATCTTTAATTTATATCCCCCCAGCAGCAGCCCATTAATTAATTAGCTAATTTCCCGTGCCCATTTTCAGATAGCAAAAATGGAACCATGCTGGTGATTTTCTGGGGGGGGGGGCTTCCATAGCAATAGTGGCACTCCTCCAGACAATTACCAGCTGCTGACTAATTTCCTCTCCTACCCCCCTGCAAAAGTAACATCTCTGATTAATGCTCCATCGTCACTGAGCGAGGTTTCCTTGTTCAGCAGCATCCCCTTTTCATCACTGTCAATTTCTTATGAAAAGAATCCTGATGCAATTGCATGTATGATTGCATCAAGGCTTCCCCCCCCCCCAGGGTTTTATCAGTATGCACTGGCAAGGTGTTGTGGGGGACGGGGCCACTGAGCCGAAGGAACTGAAAGCTGTGGCAAAGAATGCATGTACTGTGCTCTGTATTCTTTCGAAATCAGAATAAACGTATGGTGAACTCCTAATACACAAGTTCCAAAAACAAGAACAGGTAATATGCAACTGCAAGTTCCAGAGAGAAATTCAGATGGAGAGAATTAAGGCAGGCGTCACTCACCCTATCTCCTTGGTTGAAGCCCATGAACAAAGTTTCATTCCTCTTTCTTTCCTTCTATCTCTCCTGAGTAGTCCACTATATCCACTTTCCTCTTCTCCCAGGCATTTTAGCATGTGTTTTTAAATTTTTTAAATTGTGCTTTTAAATTGTTTTGTGTTTTAAAATTTGTATATTTGTTTTTAATGTTTTTAATTGCTGTAAACTGCCTAGAGAGCTTTGGCTATGGGACAGTATATAAATGTAATAAATACATAAATAATAAATATATATAATGTGCAGCTCTGATATCTCATAGTATATATGTACTAGGGAGGGCTGTCATATAAACCTCTCTTGCTCAGTTGGACTCAGCTTTAAAAAATGGCAAGAATTGCTTCTTCTCCATAGGAACCTGGCTAAAAATGCATTCTATGAAGTGTGGCCAGCAGAAAGTGGCACACGGCTCTCTCCACAGCTTCCTGTCAGCTGCACTTCCTGGCAAGACCCAGGAACATAAGCAGCTACTCACTCCTGAAAATTTTGGAAATATTTGCCCCCCTGCTCCAACAAAGCAGGAGAAAATCGGCTTTTTCCCCATCATCATCATCACTGTTTATTTGTATGCTGCCTTTCTATAGCAATCTATGCTCAACGGGGCTCACAACATGAAAAAAAAGTTACACAATTCACTGTTAGAAAATAAATTTAAATAGTCAATAAGTTAACAAAAACATCTTAAGAAACTTACAATAAATTAGTACACCCTTGTAATTCCTAATAAGATCCAACAATAAAATACAGAAGCATAATCCCAATAACAGCAAAACAAAAAACTAACCAGCAGAATTAAATTTTTACCCAAACAGAAGCCCCTAAACAACACCCCACAGTCAAGATAGTCTCTGGCATCTTCTGGTAGTGATACCTTTTATAGCTGCAGTCCATCAAGGCCCAACCTTCCAGGCCAGGTGGAAAGAGGCCAGCAAGCAGGGAGAGGGTCTTACAGTCAAGGTGGTCTCTTCCCCCCCCAAGGGAGAATATCTTTGGGAAACTGGGGGTGAAGGGAAAGAGAAGGGATTTAGAACAGCGTTAAAGGCTTTGCATGCTCTACGTGCCATAGATTTCATATTGGAGAACAAGTTTAATCTATATAATATCTAATACATCATCTTACTGAAGCAATTTCTATCTGCTCTATATTACAAATTGAAATGGGTTTGCAATTGGTTTAGTGGTAATTTCTTGCCTCAAAGAATTCTCCCCCTTCTTCATAAGTGATTCCTAGTCCCTTCATAAAAATGCAGTTTGACAATTAAAAAGGCTTGAAGCTCTTTTAAATATGTTGTGTATATTGTTTGTTATTTATATAGTGCCTTCAGTTGCTAGAAACTGCAGTTGGGGAGAGACCTGTTGCACTCAGGTTCTGCTTGCGGCATTCACACTGGCATCTGGTTGGCTACTGTGAAAACAGGCTGCTGAATTATATTGGCCTTTGGTCTAATCTAAAAGGCTCTTCTTATGTTCCTATGTACTTTCTTTACACTTGGGAAACTCAGATGAATTTTACATCTTAATTTTAACAGCAGATTCCAACTGTAAGATTACAGAAAATATGAACAAGTTCTTTGCTGTAGCCATCAAAACTAGATCATAATTATTAAAGGGAAAATTAGTTCTGAGTCAACACTGGCTGTATTTTTAACTGTTTCTGATTGTTTCTTGATTTTGTTCTATACCATTTGCATACATGTATATTAAGGATGAGATCCGTTGGCCAGTGCTGCTTCAAAAGCTACTGATTCCAGATTATCCTTTTTCTGCTATCCATTGCTTTTGGTGGTCTGCTTTTTTTCTCCCCAAAATATTGTTAATATCAATATTTTGAAAGAAAATATAAATATTTTGAAAAGAAATATCAATAAAGGAAAGTGGCTTCACCTCCTCCTCCTCTGCTGTGACTAGGCTTGGCTTGCTTTCTCCCCACTTAGACTTGGATTATTTGAAAGGGCGTGGCACAGAGACAGCGGGAGAGAGAAACCTGTACTCCTGTGTTGTACTGGTCTGTGAGCAAAATCAATAGAACAATATATCTGAGGGAATGTTTGAGGGGGGAAATCTGGTGTAGTGCTGGGGGAAAGCCACTGAAGTTCAGAGCAAACAGGATCATTCTGTGGGCCGTTGAAAAATCTGGTGCTAAATCTGAATTCAGTGGAATTCTCAGCCATCTCTAATGTATATTGTGGGGTGGGGATACAGGAACCCCTGAACTCCAGTACTTTTGATTCCTATTATATCTGATTGAATTCTGCAGGAGAATTACGGGTAGCAATATAAGAATTATGGGTATAGCAAAAGAGCCTGCAAGAGAAAATTTTAAAATCCTTTATTTTGCAGATATGCTGCTTCAAGACCTGAAAATATCAGAGGACCAGTCCCAGGCTAGAGCAAATTAGTCGTCCTGTTGTTGCTAAGGAAGCTGAGAGAGTGGGAAAACACTGCTTAAGAGAATGAAGAGCTGTTCAAGTGGTGGTCTTGAGAAAGACAGTCTTGAAAAAGAGGAAATGTTTCATATCAAAGCGGCTCAAACCAAGGAAAATTGAGCAACAACTCTGTATAACCACAGAGGATCTTCAGTTAATGGTTTTGGGTCAGAATTATTTAGGGGACAAGAACAGAGACATAGGGTCCCATACTGACCACAAGGACAAGTAAGTGACATCTCACCTGGATATGAGTAAGAAATCCACACAAGAACAGGAAGCACACAAGAATAGGGATGATCTCATAGGGAGGTCCAGGTGACACAATATTTGTGCTGGACCAGTAAGGTAGCTAGAAGCTTACCTCATTGGTGACGCTATAGTGAGCTTGGCAAGGGCAAATATAAAAGATATTTCATCAGGTGCAATTGGGATCTTCCTACAGATTCTAATTCTGATGAGAGGTCCCAACAACAGGGATATAAAAATGTCTTCACTTCATGTGGGGTCCTGTGACACTCTGAGTTGCTTAACTGAGTATGTATATTGATTAATTGCTATTAACCTTTAAGCCTTCTAATTCTGGACTATTCTTTATTACATTTAACTCTTTCTAGTAACCTGTTTCCAGTGTCTGTAAGTTCTGTCCAGCTGACTAGCCCACCCTCACGAATCTAGGCTATCGAATAGTTCCAAGGACTATCCGCAGTCAGATGTTATAACTGAATTGAGATCACGCCTTCAGAGAAATTAGACCTACATTAAAATCCTTCACTATGGCAAGCTAAGCCTGTGAATGAGGGGGATTGGCTAAAGCTTGGGGCATTGATACCAGATGTTCCTTTTCTTAATAAGAAAAAGGAGAACCCTGAGTTCACTTTCTGCTCTCAGTGAGCAAATCTAAAATAGAAACCAGTTGAGACAGTAGATGCTAGATAGCTAACCTTGTGTTAAAATATTTTAGTAGATACATTTTGCTGTATATAGTGCTACATTAGAGTATATGAAAATAACCATACAACTGTAGGAAAAATGAAAGGGAAGGTTTTGGCACAAGAGTTAGATTCACCATTAATTACGTATCTTAAATCAAAAGGAGAGACCCATGGACAGGCTGTGGGGTTTGGATGGCAAGATGCATTCCTGACATTTCGGGAACATTTTGATAAATTTAGGAAAGGCAAACCAAAACGAAGTAGTAATAACATTAAAATGTCTGCATAATGGGGATTAAATCATGTATCAATGGCTGAGCTGAGAAAGTAAAAGAGGAAAAGACTCCTATAGAAAAAGAGAAACAGGTTTGGATAGAGCAAGAAAAACACCTGATCGGTATTCTGGAGCCAGTTAAAACATAGAATCAACAATTTGCTTGTCAGTTTACAGATTACAAAAGGATGAGGAGCTGGATCTCAGATGCACAAGTCATGGAAATGAAAAACAGTTCAAGGAAGTTATAAAAAGTTAATTAGGCTCAGACACTGCATTAATAATGATGTCAAAGTTAAAACGAGAGAGAGCAATCACTGCAGATCATTCTAAGTGTCAGCAAACTATCCAGTGGTTAAAAGATATAATCAGACTTAAATCAACTGTGATAGCCACAATAGACGTGGAATGCTCCACAACTCCTGCATTGAAATTTCTCATCGATGACTCTCTGATTCAATGGCCTCCTTAAGAGATTGATGAATATGACAAAATGGATTCTATATTTGAAGAAGATAAAAAAGACCATCTTTTAGAAATGCAGAAATAAAATCTGGAAAATAAAACTGTCCATTACTAAGCAATATAATATAAAAGCATCCAAAGAAACAGATCCCAACATGACCTAAGATCCCAGGGGCTAACTGTACAGATGGCTGAGGAAGAGATTATTAGAATAAAACCCTTCTTCTTAACTGAAGGCCTAGCTATAGCAAAAATCCTTAGGATCCCTTAATGAAGAAAATAGTGTCCCATGGTTGGCTAGCAGCATCAGAATTTGGCAAATTCATTCTCTGTAACAGATTTAACTAATCTAACCATAGAATGTGCAAAGAAAGATCCAGGCTCTGCTGCTGGGAATCAGGAAATGTGTAGCAATTTTGATGGGAAATGTTGAATTGTGGACATTTATATAAGATCCAGCCATAGCCAGGGCAAACCACAAATGAACATGTAGATTTAAAACAGGCAGCAGACATTTTTACTGATATGGCACAATTTAACAGTGATAAAGATTGGAATTTTGACGATAGGTTAATCAGAGTGCTAATAGATGGATATTTATCACCAGTGCAATTGTTTGCTAGATTTAAATTAGAAGAAGCAGGTGAGGATGTTCTGAATGAATATTCAATTTTTGAAATCACAGGAAAGGCCAGGCAAGCAAAAAAAACCTCGCTACTAAATTGGGATGTGTAGAAATTACACAGGAAAAAGAAATAATGGACTCCATCCATTTGTTACCATTGGTAAAAGGTAAACCTAAAGACTTGCCAAAATACAATTTAAATAACATCCCAGAAGCATATAAAGATCAAATAAAGAACAGGTTTGAGGCTTTAAACTTAGTTGACAGAGAACCAGAAGAACTATGGAATGAAGTCAGAGACGTTATCAGAGAAGAATGCAAAAAGACAATACCTCTAGCTAAAAAGAGAGAAAGATCCCATTGGATGACTGAAGAAACTCTTCAAATGGTTAAAGAGAGAAGGAAAGCGAAAGCAAAAGCAAAAGGCGACAGAAACACAGTCAGAACCCTAAATGCAACAATACAGTGACAGTACGTAGGGACAAAGAGAACTATTACAATAGTTACTGTATAGAAATAGAAGAGGACAACAAAAAGGGTAGAACAAGAGCCCTGTTCCAAAAGATTAGAGAAATGAAAGGGAAATTTAAACCACGAGTATGGATGTTGAATAATCCACAGGGGAACACACTGACTGACTGAGATGAAATAAAAGGAAGATGGAAGCAATACACTGAAGAACTCTACAAAAGAGATGCCAGGATGGCAGATTCATTCATGGAGGAACCATATGATGAAGAACCAGAAATTTTAGAATGCGAGGTGAAAGCTGCTCTTAAAATACTTGGAAGAAACAAATCACCGGGAATAGATGGCATACCAATAGAGTTGCTACAAGCTACTGAGACTGAATCAGTCCAAATTTTGAGTAAAATCTGTCAAGAAATATGGAAAACTAAACAATGGCCCACAGACTGGAAGCATTCCATATACATCCCAATTCCAAAGAAAGGGGATCCCAGGGAATGCAGTAATTATCGAACTATTGCTTTAATATCCCATGTAAATAAAGTAATGCTAAAGATCCTACATCAAAGGCTCTTACGATATATGGAGCGAGAAATGCCAGATGTCCAAGCTGGATTTAGAAAGGGAAGAGGTACCAGAGATCATATCGCAAACATACGTTGGATAATGGAACGGACCAAGGAATTTCAGAAGAAAATCACTCTGTGCTTTAGAGATTACAGCAAAGCCTTTGACTGTGTAGATTATGAAAAACTATGGCATGCTTTAAAAGAAATGGGGGTGCCACAGCACCTGATTGCCCTGATGTACAACCTATACTCTGCACAAGAGGCTACTGTAAGGACAGAATATGGAGAAACTGATTGGTTCCCAATCAGAAAGGGTGTGAGACAGGGGTGTATTTTATCACCCTGTTTATTTAATCTGTACGCAGAACATATAATACAGAAAGCAGGATTGGACCAAGAAGAAGGAGGTGTGAAAACTGGAGGGAGAAATATAAATAATTTAAGATATGCAGACGATACCATACTACTAGCAGAAACCAGTAATGATTTGAAACGAATGCTGATGAAAGTTAAAGAAGAAAGCACAAAAGCAGGACTACAGCTGAACGTCAAAAAGACTAAAGTAATGACAACAGAAGATTTATGCAACTTTACAGTTGACAATGAGAACACTGAATTTGTCAAGGATTATCAGTACCTTGGCACAGTCATTAACCAAAATGGAGTCAATAGCCAAGAAATCAGAAGAAGGCTAGGATTGGGGAGGCAGCTGTGAGAGAACGAGAAAAGGTCCTCAAACGGAAAGATGTATCACTGAACACTAAAGTCAGGATCATTCAGACCATGGTATTTCCGATCTCTATGTATGGATGTAAAAGTTGGACAGTGAAAAAAGCTGATAAGAGAAAAATCAACTCGTCTGAAATGTGGTGTTGGAGAAGAGCTTTGCATATACCATGGACTGCAAAAAAGACCAATAATTGGGTGTTAGAACAAATTAAACCAGAACTGTCACAGAAGCTAAAATGATGAAACTGAGGTTATCATACTTTGGACACATCATGAGAAGACATGATTCATTAGAAAAGATAATAATGCTTGGAAAAACAGAAGGGAGTAGAAAAAGAGGAAGGCCAAACAAGAGATGGATTGATTCCATAAAGGAAGCCACAGACCTGAACTTACAAGATCTGAACAGGGTGGTTCATGACAGATGCTCTTGGAGGTCACTGATTCATAGGGTTGCCATAAGTCGTAATCGACTTGGAGGCACATAACAACAACAAAGACTTGAAATGGGAAAATTGCAATAAGCTGTAATGCCCCAGAGGAAATGTTTCTACACAATCTTATGGATGGAAGAAACCAGGGAAAGACCCAAGAAACAGGTTTACAGGGCAGACAAATGAATTTAAATCAAGATAAGACTCAAACCCAAGGTAAAAATAAAAAAAGGCAAGACTTTCTCAGTCCAATATCAGTTCTGGACATTTAAAAAACATTTAGAAGTGAAAATGTCTGAAATGGATGAAAAATCTACCTCTTTCCTCTTACACAAACTATTTCAGTTGTTAAGACTAGTCAAACTGCAGATACTATTTACTATGGAGACCAGAGTGTTAGAATCTCAGGTATTTCAGGTGCCCACTTTGAGAATTATTTAAAGATTTGATCCTTGGGAGGCAGGTAGTTTTTCTGGAAGTAGATCTTTGGAAAGGTTTAAGAATATATTTGATGCCTATAGATCTTATGGAAGGCCAAAGCAGTTGAGAAACAGGTGAAGGGTGCAGCATTGTGGGGTTTGTGCCAGGCAGGGAAGAATTATCATCATCACTGTTTATTTGTATGCTGCCTTTCCACAACAATTTATACACAAGGTGGCTCACAACATGAACAGAAAAAAAGTTACACAACTCACTGTAAGAAATAAATTCAAATGGTCAGTAAGTTAACAAAAACATCATAAAATACAATAAATTGATACATCCTTATAATTGCTAATCTGGAAGAATCTGGAAACTGAATTGGAAAAGAAAAAGGAAAACAACATGTGGAGCAAAGGATGGGAAAAGGGATTCCATGATACCTAGGAGAAGCAGGGGGCAGAAAGGAAGGCCAGGTGGGCATATTCAGAGGTCAGGAACAGGAATAGAAGGAAGAGAGAGAGGTTTGCACTTTATTGGTTTCTAGGATGTAGATAGAGATCTATGCAGGATACAAATCATAAATGGTTTTGTGATATTTCCAAGGTTGTTTATTTGAAAGGGTGTGAGTCACAGATAAATTGTTAGTGCTACTGATGTTGCTATTGACTGAGTTGTAGTTTTTGAAACAGTAAGGATGAATGCAGCATGTGGCCCCAAAAGGACGAATGGCGACTTACTGTGAGATTGATGCTACTTGCATGCCTGTTTAATTTGCATGATTCACATGACGTTGCAGGCAAGGAGAAGCTATAATGAAGGTCTCCCCTTTAAATCCGTATCAACCCAATTTGCTGATAATGTGAAAAGTGGCTTAACCAGCCACTTTCACCTCACTCTGTCCTCCAGCATCAGAGTTCTGTTTGATTTCTTCACTCACACCCCTCTCTAATCAGTTTTGTGTCAATTGCACCCCAGGCTCTCCAGCTTCAGCCAAGGTGTACAACTCACAAGAAACAACCATCCCCATCTGTTGCCTACTTCACTCACTCCCCCCTCTAATCAGTTTCATGTCAATTGCACTCCAAGGCTTCAGCAGGGAGAGGTGTGCAACTGACAAAAAATCCCATCCCCTTCTTCCTTAGCAATAGCAGTACTCTGGAGGGAGTAAACATCCTTCCCAGAGGAACACCAACTAGTGTGAATGGAAAACACTGGATTTGAAGGTAGGCAGTGTGAACCTTGTAAATCTATTGCAATGGCAAAAGCTGTGTCTTTAATACGAAGTTCAGTTCCCATGTGAAAGAGCCCAGTATGATTGGTTTAGAAGGGTATGTAACAATATTCAGTACTACGGGTTGCTTTGGACCCACTTGATATACTCAGCACACATGCTGATTGAAAGAATAAATAATTGGGTTTATTTCCACTTTTTAAATGATTCTGCTATAATTGTTTGTTATCTGAGGTTTAAAATGAGGAACTGCACTTATCTTGATGGCCCTACACTGTATTTAGTATTTATGGACTGTAGACCAAATAGACTGAACTTGAATATTAATTATGAGAAGTGAGAAGTAATATAATAACTTATCAAAAAATCTGCTTTCAGCTTTTCCTAGTGCCTATATGCTTTAACTATGAGTCACAGGCATAAAATAAACCATCCATTACCTCAGTGCAAACAGGACCATGAGGGCTGCACTCAGCTGCCTTATTCTGGGTGGGTAGGTAAACTGCTAGGGTAAGAAATCCAATGTCAGCAAGGGGAAATAGTTCAGAGGCAGTGGAAATGCTTTGCATGTAGAAGGTTGCAGACTCAGTTCCTTGTATCTATAGTTAAAAAGATCAGGCAGTAGCAGGTGATGTGAAAGATCCTTTTCTGCCTGAGACCCTGGAGAGCTGATGCCAGTTACAACAGACAAATAGATAAATAGTCTGACGTAGTTGAAGGTGTTTCCTACATAGGCAGATAAAAGTGAGCAATCCACACAAAAGCAATGCACACACCAATCTCAAGGAGTGTTGTAAAGAGGAATGACCAAGATTTAAAAAAGAAAATTGTATAAAAGACCATACAATTTAACACAGTGGTTCCCAAATGCCGCCACTGCCATGACCCACTTGAAAATCGCAAAGGGTTTTCTACCTGTTGTAGCAATTGTAAGGCCCTGTACTATGTGGTTTTTCATTCTTTTTCCCTTTTTGCTTCTCTTATTTCTTATATATTGTATTTTATTGTATTACAATGTTAATTTCCATACAATTCAACAACCAAAGAAAATGTATTTCAGCAAAAAGAAGTCTCTTGCATTTTAAAGATGAATATATGTGTTTTTGCAAAGAAGAACTTCTGGCTTTGGATGTTTTTTGGCTTAATTCCCCAGCATTTGCTGCCTCAAGCAATGTTTCTTTAAAAAAATCAATACAGGGCTTTATATTGTGGCAAACGTTTTTACCTTTTAACATCATTTTGCTTTGGTATGTATCCTAGGATTTGTCATAGGATTTGTCTGGCGTTTGTTGTTTTCCAGAAAAATGAAACGGGTAGAAATTACTTTGTCTTCTGGGGGATGGAGAGGGAAGGCAGGTGATTAGTCAACTTATTGTAGCTGAGATGCATTTTATCTATGCCAGCTGATTTTCTTTGTAGTGAAAGCCTCTTTTCCATCATCGTTTCCCTTTCCCAAATTCATCCATAATTATGGCAGCTTTTACATTGTTAAAAGGGACATCTATAGAGCTCAGCCCAGGATGCTAGTTATCCCTGCAGTGCACAGAGATCTCTTAAACATAGAGAAACATGCTGCACAGTTCTAACCATGTTACTGTGAATTAAGTCCCTTTGAGTTTGATAGGACATTCCCTTATACGTGTGGATAGGACCGTGGCTTTAGGCTGCAATTCTTGACAGTTACCCAGGAGCTTTCTAGTAAATAAGATATTATTTAATATTAAAAATGTTGAAGAGAGCAATGTGCTTGGCCCCTTCTCCTTCTGGGTCTTCTATCTTAGCTCATTGCATCTTTCATCTATTTATTTAAGAAATTTTATATACCACTTTTTCAGAAGATCTCTAGTGTGCAGTAAAATAATGATCAATAATATGTAGATAAAATCAACAGAACTTAAAAGCAGGTATTCAGAACTGAATTATGTGTCTGGATTGGATACCAACATGTACTAACAATATAGTTTCATTCAGCATTAAGCAAGCTGAAATATGTCAGAATTTTTAAAAGAATAAATGTTTTTTAGCTCCTCCTGAACTGTTGGAGAATTTTCCTCTCCTGGAAAATATTCAACACAATCCACCTCCACCTCCCCTGCAAAAATTCACTGCTGATAAATAGCATGGAGAATTTGGGAGGCCATTTTCACTCAGCCCTAGCACACAGAAATGGTGCAAATTGAATACAGGGAAGAAGGTGAACTGAAATCAGGAACACTACATGTACATTGGCATGCATGGATGCTCAGCTGACATGTTTTCTACATGCAAGTGCATGCATGCAGAACCCTGAGGCTCACTATCTTTTCTGTGTCTGAGTGGGCTAGTATGGAGAAGCAAATGTCCGACGAGTGCGGCCTTAATTTCTTTCACACACGGAGCGCAGACATGTTCTTAATTTATAGACAGTGCACACTGCTCAGGGCTGGCACCAGGTATGACAGGGCCCTTGGGCACCAGACCGCCCGGTCCCTAGTCGTCATGCTCCCTAGCACCTGCTCCTGATGCAGGCGGTGAAGGCTTGAATGGGCCGCCCACCCCACCTCCTCTGCTGCATCAGCATGCTAGCACACTGTGTGCACATGCCTGCCATCACTCAAGATGGTGGTAAGGGCATCAACCCCTTAGAGATGGCTCACCACCATTTTGGTGATTACAGGCATGTGCATGTAGCATGCTGACATGGGAAGTAGGTGGGGGTGGGCGGGCCTATTTGAGCCTGTGCTGCTCGCATCAGGATGTGTGTCCCCCCCCCGTGATCTGCATCAGCATCAGCTTTATGGGCATGATTCACCCTATGATCTGATGCTAGTGCGGATTGTGGAGCAGGAGCTCCTTCCTCCCATCCTGGGGAGGGGCCCTAGGCCAGTGACAGACCTGGCTGCCCACTGGCACTGGGCCTGACACTGCAGGGGAGTCCTCCTAATTTGATAACTTTGCTAAAAATACCCTGGCCTGTGGCTTAAACCAGTGGTTCCCAAACAAAACTTTGGTTTTGTTGCAGGCTCAATTATAGTAGGGTGCAATGTTAGAGGAGAGCTTTGCGCATACCATGGACTGCGAAAAAGACAAATAATTGGATGTTAGAACAAATTAAACCAGAACAATCACTAGAAGCTACAATGATGAAACTGAGGTTATCATACTTTGGACACATAATGAGAAGACCTGATTAACTAGAAAAGACAATAATGCTGGGGAAAACAGAAGGGAGTAGAAAAAGAGGAAGACCAAACAAGAGATGGATTGATTCCATAAAGGAAGCCACAGACCTGAACTTACAAGATCTGAACAGGGTGGTTTATAACAGATGCTACTGGTGGTCGCTGATTCATAGGGTCGCCATAAGTCGTAATTGACTTGAAGGCACATAACAACGAATGGGCACTAGGGATTATGCCAAAGGCTCTAAGTCAGGGATAGGGGAACTTTTTTCTGCTCAAGGGCTATCTTCCCTTCTGGGCAAGCTTCCATAAGTGACATGCCAGAGGTGGGCAGGGCCAGAGGCAAAAGTGGGCAGAGCAAAGCATATAAAGTTTACCTTTGTATAATTGGCTAGTTTCTACACACACTCACACACACCCCTCTGTCCTCCATCCAGGCCAGCAAGAGCCCAGATCAGAGTTCAAGAACACAATCCAGTCTGGCAAACACACTCAAGGAGGATGTAAAGAAGGCTCGTAAGAGGCGTGGCAGGGGGAAGATGGTGTGGCCAAGGGCCAAAGGGAGAGGCCTGTATTTAGCTCCGGGTGTGAGGGTCCCCACCCCTGCTCTCACTCTTACATGCAGTCATCATTAAGCTTCAGTTTTCTAGACCTGTAAACATTCAGATTGAGTCAGGCTAATAATCCTTTCCTGCCCAAATGTGCAAAAGTCTGATAAATGAGTTCCTGAACATTGTGCCCATCAAGTAGTTAGAGGCCATCGCTAATGGAAAGCAAATGATTTTCTCCTATATATTATAGTGATTCCATAGATACCTCTCAGTTTATTGGTCCTCGATCCTCTCTAGTTTTTCTCTCATTTTCAGAGGCCAAGGGTTGAGAGAGAAATATTAATTATGAAGTCTTTTTTTAAAATCTCAAGTATTCCTCCAATTAGATAGAACAGCAGTGATGGCTACTGGCCACTAGAGGCCACCCTAGTCTTTATAAATAGAGTCAGAATGACAAAAATTGCAGGTAACTCTGCTGGTCTATTAGGGAAGGGAAACCCTAACCGGAACGAAAACTATGGGAAGAAACACACTCGGTGTTCTGCTGGTTCCACTGCATCTCCACCTCTCTCTCTTCTGAAAGCGCTAGTCAAACCCCGCCCCGTTTTACTGTAAAACCTGGTGGCAGCAACTTGAGCGCATTTTTTAAATATTCAGCTTCAAAGAGATTTTGCAACTGATTGGCAGAGCAACCTGTGCCTCCTCCAGGTGTAGCTAATGGAAACGCTTTGATCTGACCACTGTCGTGTTTACAGACTTTCACAAAGTAGTGAGCATCCAGACATTCATTCCTCATCTCACACCCCAGTTAGACAGGCTTTTGTGGCAGTTGTTCTTAATTGTAGGACTATGGGATGGGCATTCTCTCCCAAAACTGTATTCTTGCTTGCTTTGTTCTGGAGCGTACCTGTACCTGGGACTGCCTTCAAGTCCATTCTGACTTATGGCGACCCTATGAATAGGGTTTTCATGGTAAACGGTATTCAGAGGTGGTTTACCATTGCCTTCCTCTGAGGCTGAGAGGCAGTGACTGGCCCAAGGTCACCCAGGGAGCTTCATGGCTGCGTGGGGATTCAAACCCTGGTCTCCCAGGTTGTAGTCCAACACTCTAACCACTATGCCACACTGGCTCTCTTGTTCTGGAGCACACACTTTATATGCATAAGATCCCAGGTTTAGCGGCATCACTAGCTGGGTGCAGGGAGTGCGGACCGCACCAGGGTGACACCATGAGGGGGGCTGTCACCTAGAGTAGGGTTGCCATATTGCCCGGTTAGCCTGGTTTTACCCGGATTCTTTTCATGCCACCCAGCACCCATTTAACCGCTTAGCTGGCCCGGATTCTCAGCTTTAATTTTTAAAAAAAATAAGTTTCTAGGTGGTCCGGTTCTCAAGATATACATAAAAACATCAGGCCCACCCCCCCATTAAATCTTTTTTTAAACTACTGTATAGCACTTCGTAGCTTTAACCCCGCCCATTCAGGATTGCAGCCAATCAGTGACGTGTTTGGTTGACCTGTGGCAGTGTCTGCAAAACCTCATTGCAAGGCCAGAAAATGGTGGTTTCCCCCCCCCCGTTTATCTGAAAATCTCATAAATTGGGTAAGTATATACATTTCAGTTTTTTCCCCTCTTGTGTGTAGGAGTCAGATCCTGGGCAGTGTTTTGAAAACCTTCCCAATACTTGCTTTTGTGGGGGTAAAAGCATTGCTAATCCCATATGTCCAGAGTAAATCCCATTGAATTCAATAGGATTTACTTTTGAGTAGACATGGTTATGAATGTGCTGAAAATCAATGGGACTTTGGAGTGAATGTAAGAAAGAATTGTGTTTGTGTTCTCTTTCTCTTCTCCCCCCCCCCAGTCCTATTTTAAAGCAAGTAGGCAGGGCTTACTTAGGTATTACAGTTTTTATTCTGCAGGAAACTAATACTGATTTTTTAAAAACTAATACTGATTTTTCTGCAATGACCAACTGGTTTGACAATAAACTATTATATGGGCTGTATGTATTTATACATCTGCAGTGTGTGTGTGTAGTCTTTCCAACAACCCTGTGAGGTAGGGTTGGAAACCAAGGCAGCTCACAACAAGAAATAAAGCCATTTAAAATCCAATAACCATAAAAACAAGTATAAACAGTTGCAAAACAGCATAAAGTGGCATGATTCAGAATTTTGGGTTGTATGAATGCAGTTGCTTATCAACGTTCTGTCCCTGTTTGAGTAAGTTCTACTGAATATACTGGGACTTGCTTCTGAATAAATAAACCTAGGATTGCACTATAAATATCTTTACAGTTTGTGTAAATAATAAATATATTTGATAGTCATGCTTATATAAATATTTCTTCATTTATCCTATTTTTGGTTTTTGGTTAGGAATCCTGGCTGGTTGTGAGATGCTTAGTTTTCTGCCTTACTCATAGGAATCTTGTTGTGGTTGGTATGGTATTACATTTAGGAAAGTGTTAGTGCCTTTTGTGTTGTTGTTTTCCTGTTTGCATTTCACTTATCTTTAACCTCACTCCGTTACAGCCATAGAAGCAACAGCAGCATATGCAAGATAATTAACTCCCATTAGTGATAAGAGCAAGAACTTATAATTATTATTTTAATTAAAACAAGAGGCTTATCAGTACTTTGAAGAGGACCAGATATTTATTTTCTTTCTGAGCCCAGGACTGGGTCTTTCATAATGCCCGGTGGGGGGGAGGGAGCAGGAGAGTAGTCGATAAGACAGACATCCTGGCATTGGTAATCTAATTAGTAAGGTATGTGTGGGGTTGTTGCACACTTCCAGGCCCAGTTTCATTTTGAGTATGGAGGTGGAAACTGTGTAGATGTGGTTGATCAAAGGGAGAAGAAAGTATAAATTAATTAATTAAGAAATTTTGAGTTAAGCAAAGCTCTGCTTTTATAAAACCTAAGAAACATACAGATACTTTGAATGTCTGAGTGCCTGCACCAGTGGAATACTGAAGGAACTTGTAAAACTTGCTGCAACAGTATTTAGAACTGAGCATGTGGCGTGAAAGACTCCTTTTCCTAACATTTTGCCTTGTTTTTCTCCACCCACCACATCTCTGAAATATATCGTATATGTAATGGTTAACCGTACTGCTGCCCTGACTTACTTTATGTTTGTTGCTATTTTGTGTTTTTATTATGTTTTTATATTGATTGTACATTTTTATTGTTTTTATTATATTTGTAAGCTGTCCTGAGCGCTGTTTTTAACAGCAGAAGGGCAGGATATAAATCCTCTTAATCAATCAATCAACATTCCATAGTGTTGGAAACTAGAGTCTAGGCATTTAAGGCTGAAAATGTTTTTTTTTTTAAAAAAGATTTCTCACATCTTTCCCCAGTTTTTCGTGGTAATTCCTAGGCACAAAAACAAAACAACTGGATAATCCAAATATTAATATGCAAATATTTGCATAATTTGCAAATTAGCCTACCCAGATTTGTGGAACTGGAATATGGCAACCCTAACCCAGAGCTGCCCCACCCCTAGGCACCCTAGGTCTGGTATGGGAGGAGGTCCATGGGGGGTGACACCATGAGTTACCACACCAGGTGACACCAACCCTAGTGACACCACTGCCCAGGTTCAGTTCTATCATCTCCAGTTAAAAGAGTCATGGACAGAGTAATCTAAAACCCCAATGTGCCATGTTGGAGGAGGTTTGGTTGGGTCTACCACTGGTAGTACCCCTGCTGTCGCTAGCCAGTTCAACCCCCTGAAACAGGTCATTTGAAGGGTGGAAGTGAGACTAGGTTGGCACAGGATCCACAGGAATTTGCTCCCACTGGAGATGGTGATGAGCAGTAACTCAGGCTGTGTACATGCAGTTTTTCTGGCTCTAGTGCATCTCCAGTTCTGTTTTTTGAAACTGGGTGCACATGACTTTAGCTATGCTCAGCCCCTTTTCCCTCCAAAAGTGGAAGTCTGAGCTCTCATGTGTTTTTCCTCCAAGCCAGCTTTACGGCAGCTTGAAAACTGTTAGGTCAATCAATCAACTGCAAGGTGTGTACAATTGGAACGCTTTGCTTGGGGTAGTCCTAACTCTCTGACATCAGCAGGGTGGCATGTATTCCCATGTCCTACCTGCAGGTTTGGAACATTTTATTTCTAGTGCTCTATTTCTACTCACCTCCACTCTCCGCTTAACTGCCAAAAGAAATTGGCAGAGCAGCCACTTAGCAATCCACCTGCATGAAATTCTTAATGTTACAAGGGTGGATGGAATGGGTTGCTCACAATTAAAGACAAACACAGGATTTGTTAGCTCCTGTGAAATAGGCCGCCCTGGGCTCCTGCTGGGAGGAAGGGCAGGATATAAATCAAATAATAAATAAATAAATAGTCTGGCAAGTGATGACCCAGTCTTATATTTATTTGACAAGATTTTTGACAGGACACAAAAGGAAAGAAGTTTAGAATAGCAATATTCTAAACAGCCTCTCCCCAATCTAGGGAAAGAGGAGCCAGACTGGAAAGAGAAAGGTATGCCAGCTCATAGTACAATCCTAACTATGTCTATTCTAAAGTAAATGGCAATACTGGCAAGGGGAAGTGGAGCTTTTGGTATATCAGAAGTGTCAGCTTTGAGGGGGTGAAAGCTGGGCCATAAATTCATTAGCCGGCAGCTGGCTGGGTTGTAAATCTGCCAAGGCCAAGAAGATAAGGAGGAAGAGACGAGGGAAGATCAGAGGAGTCTTTCCAAGTGCACCTACCGAGTCAGTGTCCAAGAAGCCAAGTCAAGGGGGAATTCCAGCTCCAGTTAGCCAAGAGATCAGTCTAAGCATCTGGGTTCTGGAATCTGGGTCTAGCATGGACATCACAACTGACATTCTAGTCAGCAGCCCACTGAACTCAAGAACTGCCTTTTAAATCCCACTCCCTAAGACAGGTGCAGGTAATCAGCCCTCCGGCTCCCAAGAGCTTGCAGTCTTCAACGGCCAGACCGGCGGCATTGTTGCATTACTCGCTGGTGTCTTCGCTCCACAGGGGGGAGAGGAGCCTCCTGTTCACTCTCTGAATCCGACTGAGGGGCTTCAGCTGTGTCCTGAACACTCTCCAGCTGAGGCAGAGTTGGAGCTGCGTCCTCGGAGATTCCGCTTGTTCCTTCTCCTGGGTCTGCTGCTGGTGCCCTCTGGTCTTCCTCCTCGTCCTCCTCTGAGGACTCATCCAAAGAGGGCATGACAAGAAGTCCAGTAAACACCAAGGTTAAAAATATAAACCTATGCGGAGGTGCAAACGGTGGGAGCACAATCACAATATCCTGGGCAGAGGCTGGGTGGGAGAATAAGCCAGGTAATGTGCCTTGGGCTATAAACATCCTGCCTCTTCTCCACCTACTGGTGTGTACGTGGAGCAGATACACATCAAATGATAAAGATGTGTACAGTTGTGTACAGATTCATTATGAAACATAGCGAAGCCGTTATGTCTTCTTAAGCCAGTAATGTGCATGCAAATTCAGACAGCTTTAAAAGAGGATTCAACAAATTCATGGAGGATAAGGGTATAAGTGGCTACTAGCCACAATAGCTGTGTTCCATCTTGAAGTAGTCCTCTGAATACCAGTTGCTGGAAATCGCAGACTGGGTGACCACTGTTGAACTAAAGTTCTGCTTGAGGATTCCCATGGGCATCTGGTTGGCCACTCTGAGAACGGGATGCTGAACTAGATTGCTGTTTGGTCTGCCTCAACAGGCTCTTATGTACTTTCTCTACACTTGAGAAACTCAGATGAATTTTACATCTGAAGTTTAATGCCAGATTCCAACTGTAAGATCATAGAAGATACAGCTAAGGTCCTTGCTGTAGCCATAAAAAGCAGATCACAATTACTAAATGAAAAATTCTTTCTGAGTCAAAAACTCTGTATTTTTAACTGTTTCTGATTGTTCTTGGATTTTGTTATACTCCCATTTAAAAGGCACCACTTGCGTGCACGTATGTGGGGGGGGGGGAAGGTTGTCTCCCTCCTTCTTGCTTATCTTGATATAACCCTTCACTGTATTTGACATTCACAGTCTGCAAACGAAATAGGCTGAACTTGAATATTAATTATGGGAAGTGTAATGTAATGGCTCATTCAAAAATCTGCATAGCTTTGTTTTGATTGTTGGAGTCTGGAATTCGTCAGAATTGTCTGTCTTCCAGCAGCTCAGACAGAGCGAGGATTTTTATGCTAGCTCAGCTGGATAAGTGACCCGTTTTTTTATACGGATTAACAGGCAAACATCCTCCTGTCTACATTCATCATTTTCTTATCTATACAGCTAAAGAGATTTGTCAAAGTAACAGCAATTGAGATAACCTAGGTGAGGTAAGACTTTCCTTTTTTTATTCACGGAACTAAGGGGGAAGAAAATATAAATAGCGTATCTTTTTTTTTATTGCAAAAAGCTGACATGGAAAATAGCATTCTAAAGATTAAACGGATGAGAGATTTCTGATTGAAAGAGATAAGACTGGGACTATTTTTCTTGATCTACTTTTTTTTTTCTTTTTGACGAATCTGCTCATTCTCTCTGCTACTAGCTATTTCGACGCTGTGAACTAAAGCCGTTCTTACACTTCTGGGCAGATAAGAGATAAGGGCTGTCTAGCGTGTGACGTTAGTTTGCTGGAAAGATTAACTCCTTTGTAACTGGTTAAAGAAATAAGCTGCTCTCTGTTTGGGACATTGAAAATTGAAGGAGTTTTGTTCCTTTGGTTTTAAGAATGACAATTAAGAAGATCATGGATGTACAAGAAGGGACTTTATCTCTAGACATGTTTCAGAAAATAATGAATGGGATTAACTCAATAAAACAAGAACTGAGAAATAATAGACAAGCGTGGAGAATTGAATTTAACGAAATGAGACAGGAGCTGAAAGAAACTCAGGATTCTATGAGAAAGGAGAATAAAGATAGATCTGGAAAACAAAAAAAGGATGGAAGAGAAATTAAAGGCAAGGTTCAAACTATGGAGATTGGCTTAATTATGGACATGAAAAAAGATTTGGATTTTCTGGCTGTGATGGATCCTGGAGACAAATATTATAGTTTGGAATTCAGCGCTGTCCTTGAAGGAATTGAAGAGATTGGAGATAAAGATATTATCGGTTCAAGAAAATTCTTGGACTGGAAGGATTTGATGGAACTTGAAATGGAGAAAGTTAACAGAATTAATCCCTGTTTTGTGTCAATGGAAAAACCTTCAAGAGATGTACTAGTGTATCATGTGGAAAAGAGGAACAGAGATGCGGCTTTGCAACAACACTTCAGTGATACGTTTGGATTTGATGGTAAGAAAACATCTGTGATGGAGGAAATTCCTATCAGACTTTTATTATATGACTATGACAGCAAGATTTTTGGGTGCGTAAAGATGGAAGATGGAAGATGGACCCAATATGGATAATGACAGAAGAGCGATTTAAAATTACTGGACTTAGTAGATTTGATGAGTTGGATTAATTGGCATGTTTATTTAGAAAAAAAATTGATTGACATATATCTCAAGGATTGGAAACTTCTCTTTGACTTTTTGTGGAAGATTAAAATGATATGATGTTAATGAGATTTGAAACCAACTAAGATAACCGTTGGAGGAAGGTGATTTTATAATCTATTAAGAGATAGGTTTGTTATATATTATAGATTTATAGCTGAACTATGACAAATCGGAAGTCAATATTCTTTCTTTTTTATATATATATATTTTTTTCTTTCTTTTTGTATTGTACTAGTTATTGATTTGTGTTGTTTTCTTTTGTATTGTTTTGGTTTTGAAAATTGGAATAAAAATTAATTGAAAAAAAAAAAATCTGCTCTCAGCATTGCCTAGTTCCTATATGCTTTAACTCTGAGTCACAGGCATAAAACAAACTATTCATTACCTCAGTGCAAACAAGACCATGAGGACTGGATTCAACTGCTTTACACTGGGTGAGTAGGAAATTGCTAAGGGAAGAAATCCAATGTTAGAAAGGGGAAATAGCTCAGAGGCAGAGCAAATGCACTTCATGTAGAAGGTTGTAGACCGAGGCTGCATGCATGCCATACATTTAAAGTACCTTCAGAGCATATACCCCCAAAGAATCCTGGGAACTGTAGTTTATCCCCTACAGAGCTACAGTTCCCAGCACCTCTAACAAACTACAGTTTCCAGGATTCTTTAGGGGTTTAGAGAATGTGATTTACATGTGTTTGAAATGCATGGTGTGTACTGTGTAAACACGCAGCCTCAATCTCTGGTATCTCCAGTTAAAAGGATCAGGTAGTACCGGTTTCTGTCTGAGACCCTGCAGAGCTGGTGCTAGTTAGATGAGCAAATAGTCTGATTTGGTTTAAGGTAGTTTCCTACGTAGGCAAATAAAAGTGAGCAACCCATATGACAGCAATCGACATGCCAGCCCCAATGAGCGTTGCAGAGAGGAATAACAAAAATTTTAAAAGGAACTCTTATAAAAGATTGTATAATTTAACACTTTAAAATCTGATACAGAAGATTTTGTAACTGAATGATTATTATATCTTTATAATATGTTTGCTCCAATTGGAACTCGTCATAACATATTATAGGAATGTATGCTGTGTCCAGTCCTCCACACTGAGCTTGTGGGGGGGAGTACACTCACCCAATCCATTCTGATCCCTGCAAGCCACTTACACCTTAAGATGCCCTTACTTTAGCCTCTGCCAGATCTTTAACAGTGGCAGAAGGAAATCATGATGGGACTAGTGTAGGGGCCATACTGTTCATCATACAACCCTATAAAAAATGTTCTGTCATACCATTTGAGAAACTACCTCCAGTTGCCAAGAGTGCAGGAGGAATCCTTTTGCATTTGGGACAAACCAGCATGGCTCATTTTCATGTAGTGCCTATTAGGATTGGTGTGTGCTGGAGCTTTCAACACAATAAACTGCTATGAGGACCATTTAGCTGAAGCCTTCAGCACACATTGTTTTCCACTGAAGTAGCAAACTCTGATATTTTGTAATTATGATTATTATTGTTGAGGAAGGAAGAGACAGAACCAAGCCTATTCCAGAACAACCAAACAATGGTAGAGGAAATCTATTTCAGCAAAGAAGTCTCATCATTTTAATGATGAATGCATGCAAATTTGTAAGGAAGAACTTTCTGCTTTAGATATCTTTTTGCTTGACTCCCCAGTATTTGCTGCCTCAGAATCAATACAGGGCTGTGTATCCCAATAAACAGCTACTTTTAACATCATTTTGTTTCAATATTTATCCTAGGATTTGTCATTTGTCTTGGATTTGTTGTCTTCCACAACGATGAAAAAGGTAGAAATTATTTTATCTTCTGGGGGATGGGGAGTGAAGGCAAGTGGTGATAAGTCAATTTACAGGAGCTGAGATGCATTTTATGCCAACTCATTTTCTCTTCAGTGAAAGCCTCTTTTTCATCATGTTGTCCCTTTTCGAAATTCATCCATGACCATTACAGCTTTTACATAATTAAAAAGAAGCATCTATAGAGTTCAGCTTGGGATGCTAGTTGTCCCTGCCTGCACTGCATGGAGCTCACTTAAACCTAGGGAGACATCCTAACCATGTTACTGTGAAGTAAACCCCTCTGAGTTTGATAAAACATTGCCTTATATATGTGAGTAGGATTGTGGCTTTAGGCTGTAATCCTGTGCACAGTTATCCAGGAGCAAACCCCAGTGACACTTGCGTTCTAGAAACTAAGCATACAATTGTGTTGCAGATATTAGATGAGACATTCATCCTCCAAGTCGTATCTTGCACACTTGGTGAGGAAATGGGATGAGTCTTGGGACTTCACATCACGCTGCAACTGTGGGTGTCAGTGCAAACTAGGACAGACATGAAATTACTCAGAAAAGGTTTTTGAGCTCCTTCTCAACTATTATAGCTCTCACCTGCAGAATATTTGGCAAAATGCCCTCCCCAATTTTGTCATCTGTGAATTTTGGGTATAATTATGGATTCATTTTTTAAATATTGTTTAATAGTATTTTAATGTTGTTGAAGAGAGCAATGTGCTTGGCCCCTACTAACTCCAGGTCTCCTATCTTAGCTCACTGAATCTGTCATCTGTTTCTTTATGAAATTTTATATACCACTTAATCAAAAGATCTCTAAGTGGCATATAATGTGATAATAATAATATACGGATAAAAATCAACAGAATTTAAAAACAAGTATACATGACTGAATTATGTGTCCGCTGTCCAGATAAGCTACCAACATGAACTAACAACAAAGATATTTTTGATATTTTTTTAATAGATAAATATTTTTTGAGCTGCCCTTGAACTGTTGGAGAATTTTACTCCTCCCCTGGAGAGCATTCAACAAAATCCACCCTCCCCCCCCAAGAAAAATCACTGCTGACAAATAGCATGAAGAATTATACCCCCCCGACAACAACAACAACCAAAAAAGAAGCCTCTGTGATTGACACTCCATTATCACGGAGAATTCTTTGTTCAGCAGCTTCCCTTTTCACCACTGTCAATTTTGTATAATACATGTACTTAAGTAATGCACTATATGAAAATAGTCTTGATGCAATTGCCTGTATGATTGCATCAAGATTGCTTAAAAAAAACCACCAGGGTTTTATGAATATTCACTAATAGCCAAAAAAAACCTTGCGGTTTAAGAACATACCTATAGTCCACAGATATTTCTATCAAACTTTAAAAAGCAGGAAAATTGGGCAGCTATAGTGAATGCACCAGGGGAGCAGGAGACCTGACCTCCTCTCTGAGATACTGGACTGCCGTACAAATTTGTCAAAATGCAAACACAATTTGGGCTGGTCTTTCACAGTCCAATCCACTTGCTGTGTAGCTTGGAAGAATTGGGTAACATGTGCCTCTGAGCATATGGTGAGTGGTGGCAACACCTGCCATCTCCAAAGATAATTATATTTTTGTATGTTTGTTGGTGTTCTTCTTACTTTGCTTCTTTCCTGTGTTACTAATGTTTCTACAGAGAATCTAAACTAGAAAATTTTATTTCCCTCATTATTCATCCTAGAAATCTGTGTCAAATTAATTTTCATTAATTTCAAAGCCTTTTTATTGGTCAATGTCATATGATAGTGAAGACAGCCTTTTGTGTTTCAAATTGGAGGTTATGTTCTATTTCTGTTTTGGGTGCATTAATAGTTGAATCTGAAACTGCAGTTTGATGTAAAAGCAGACTGATTACAATACATTGCTACTTCAGCAATGACTCTTAGCTGTTGGAAAAAAGAGGATGCATGTTTTCAGCCTGCTATGTTTAAACCACTTCATTTAAGGCAAGGTGCGCATGGTCAATTAAAAACATAGAGCACACCTAGAATTTTGCTAGAATATATTTCACCTCCCACTGTTTTATCTTGTGCAAATTGAGACACTCCTGAGGTCCACTGGAGACTATTCTGCAGAAGTCAAAGCCATTACACTAGGGCCCCGCTTTACAGTGATTCGCTTTACAGCGATTCGCTAATACAGCGGTCTCAATTAGATGCAATTAGACTAAAGCCCCACTCATACGGTGCTTGTTGCGCTTTTACAGCGGTTTTTGGGCATCATGCACCATTCTATTCAATGGGTTCTGCTTTACAGCAGTTTTCGCTTTACAGCGGGGGTCCGGAACGTAACCTGCCATATGAGTAGGGCCCTACTGTATTCCACCATTATGTTTGGAGTATTTTGTGTAAATTTTGCAAAGTGTTGCTGTGCTTCACATATTCACAGAAATAGAAACAAAACAAAATTATTTCCTATAGGAAACTTCACTAAAATTGCAAAGTAAATCAGACACATTTAAAGTGACCATCTGACCTATATCAACTGTCTTAATAGTGTTGCTTCCTCCCTGCTAAAACGAGATCAGCACAGCACATGACTTGTTTCTATTATTTGGGCTGATTGAAGGTGTTGCCACCACTCACCATATGCTCAGAGGCACATGTTACTAAATTCTTCCAAGCTACACAGCAAGTGCATTGTGTTTGCAGTTTGCATCGTGGCTGTATAATGTACTGGTAATGTATAACTGGGGGAGAAGGGGCTACTATGCTGCAGGAACTGACAGCTGTGGTAAACTGTCCATGCACTATGCTCTGTTCCAAACTGAGAATCAAAACAAAAGGATGAAGAATTCCTAAAGCACAGGTTCCGCTTCAGAAATAAAATCAGGTAACTTGGAACTGCAAGGTCCAAACAGAAATTCAGATGGGAAGAATTAATGCAGGCATCATTCACCTCCTTAGTTGAAGCCCATGGACCCATTAATTCCTTTTTCCTCTGAGTAATCCCCAGTGTCTACTGAGGCGGATCCCATCCACATATGCACTAGGAAGGGCTTTCATATTTACCTGTCTTGCTCATTGGGACTCACAGTAAGAATTGCTTCTTCTTTGTAGGGACAGCCCCACAACAACAGCTATCTGACGTATATTGGAATTTCCTGGACTATACAGGTATATTTCTGCATCATGCGCATGATCCTGGAGAAAGTGAAAGTGGTGCCTGTCACTGTATAGATGCCAACACAGTAATTACACCGGTTATGAATCAGCATAGAAAATATATACAACCACATACAAGTGACTTCATGGCACAGTGCAGGTAGCCATTGATTAGTAGAACGTTAGCGTGCATTTGATTGTCACAAAACCAGTTGCCCAAAGTAAAATCATTGGCTAAGCAACACTTGGAACTAAGTATTATTAACTGTAACAAAACCTGAACAGGATCACCAGTTTTGTAGCTAATTCCCCGGCCTAAAGGGTAGCTGCTGTTGACTTTCCAGATGTTTAAGGACAAGTAAGTACACCTGGGAACCACCACTTGGAGTAATCTGGGACTGACCTGAAGCTAAGTACTACCGTTCTACTCTAACACAGGAGCCTTTTCTTGGCCTCCACCCCCCATTCTCACATTGGCAGGCACTCTGTATGGCGCAGGGGGCAGGGGGCTCAACACTATGTAGATACATGACTGCTAATGCAATAGCACATTAAGCACAGGCAGGCATGATCCACCATTGTAATTAGCCTATGCTGGGTGCAGCTGGCCAGTCTGACTTAATTGCCACTATGTGATGCTGTGACCCCCTCAACTGCTACTCAATGATGGTGGTCACCTTCCTTCTGCTCCATCCGTATTTTTTAATCAAGCCGGTACAAAATGGAGAGAGTTTGAAAATATTTCATAGCTAGCTGATGATTGTTCCCTTTCTGAAGTTTTTTTGGCTGAAAGTCATTGCACTAGGTATTATTGCCTATATATTTGTGGCTTAAATATTTGCTGGTTGTGTACACCTTCCTTATATCAACCAGCTCTTCTCTGCTTAACGATTCTGGGTGAAGAAGGGCATAGTCTCATGAAAACTGGATTTTTGCCACTGAAATACCCTTTTTCATTTTACTAGGTTTGTTTCCTGTGGTTGTTGATCGTGGTTTTCATGACAATAGCACAGCCAAAGACTGTGGCTCTAATTTTATTTCTAATAATGATTCCAGCTGTGACTGTAAAGAAGGCTACCGGAAAATGACATCTTTGGAAACCAATCAGACCAGTTGTGAGAGTAAGTATATTAATTCTAAGATCCTTAAACTTTAACCAATTGTGACAGTATGTGTATTAAATCTCAGATTTTCTTGAGCTAAAGTGTAAGAAATGGAAATCAATTCAGCCATAGCTAATTTTGCAATCAATGGAATCATCCTGTTACTGCTACCATGTGCTTTCTGTCAATACTCAACTGGGTTTTTAGCCAACCTAACCAGGTAGAAAACATTCCCTTAAATCAATGAAATCCTGATTCTATGGTTGGAAAGATGGGAAGGGTGTCAGGAATAGCAGCCGAAGTTCCTTAGGTGCAGAAACTTAACAGAAGATTGTAGCAACACACAGTTGGGGGAGGGCTTCTTCACCCATGACATTCTTCTATTGGGTATATAGGCGAAAACCTTGAAATAATTATGTAAGGTTGATATCTATGAAAAATACAGTAGAGTTTAATCATTTATTTCTGCAGAAGATTTACATATTGAGATTTGAATCCAGATTGCATTCCGTCTTGCACAGAGGTATGAAAGGTATATGAAGGGGTTGTTTTAGCCTCTGTTCACAGATATGCTTTTCTTGCACATTAATGATTGAGGCTGCAATCCTATACCCAATTACCTGGATGCAGGGATAGGGCAGAAATTTGATTCAGTTTGCATTTAAAGCCAAATCAATCAAATTCACACTTTCCAAAATAATAAGAGAACACAGCCATCCTTTACAATTTGCACTTATCCAAATTTTGTGATGCAGTTCTTCAACTAAATAATGATTACAAAAATGTGTATGTTAGGGGGGAAATGCATAAAAATGAATATGTTGGAGAAAATAACATACAAACATGCATTGTATTGGGTGAAATTGCGTACATTAGTCAAAACTGCATACAAAAATGTGTTTATTAGGAGAAATTTTCACTAAAATGCTAGTGAATTTTCTGCAAATTGCTTCAAAAATGTGGACAACTGAATTCAAGATTTAAGACTGGAAAAATGAGAAACTGAGAGAACTGAAATTGACAGATCCTTCCATCCCTAAGTGGAAGGGAGTCCCTTTGGCCTCAATGGCTCTTACTTCTTGAATAGACATGCCTAGCCTAGCATTGCACTGCACTAATTGAGTAAACCACAGTGAAGATAGTGGGATTTACTTTTAATATGTACATGACATCTGTAATTTAGCAATAGATTGGATACATACATTTTGTAATGAGCATTGGAAACAATAGACATTTTATTGACTATTTTTATATGGAAGCCCATGCTAAAAGCAGCAAGCATTCAGTATTGAGAAGCCTCAATTCATTTAGACTGATAGACTGAGGTGATGCTTTGCTTTAATACACTGCGAAACCTTCCTGTGGCTGTATGTGGGTGCTATTGTTTTGTTGTTGTTTATTGTTATATTTTATAGTGTGTTTTATTTGTTTTTGTTTTAACATTGTGTAAGTCGCTTGGGGACCTTCGGGTGTCAAGTGATTATGTGGGGCTGCCCTTGAGGTTGGTCTGAAAGCTGCAGCTGGTGCAAGATGCAGTGGCGAGACTTCTCACTGGGGCAGGGTATTGCCAACATGTCACCCCGCTGCTGAAAGAATTGCACTGGCTGCCCATTTGCTACCGGGCCAAGTTCAAGGTTTTAGTTTTGGTGTACAAAGCCCTATACAGCTTGGGACTCAGATACTTGAAAGACCGTCATTATTTATTTATTATTTAATTTGTATCCTGCCCTTCCTCCCAGCAGGAGCCCAGGGCGGCAAACAAAGTGCTAAAAACACTTTAAAACATCATAAAAACAGATCTTAAAATACATTAAAACAAAACAGTGTTAAAAACATTTTAAAAAAACTTTAAAAAAGGGTTAAAAACATTATTTAAAAATGTATTAAGCAATTCTAACACAGACGCAGACTTATCCCGTATATGCCCAGTCGATCACTGTACTCTGCAGGTGAGGGCCTCCTGCAGATACCATCTTATCAGGAGGTCCGTTCTGCACAACATAGGAAATAGACCTACCCCTAACTATTAGACAGGCACCATCTTTGTTATCTTTTCGGCGCCTATTGAAGACCTTTCTCTTTCAACAAGCCTTTTAAGTTGAGACCTTATCCCAGTCTGCTTCTGTGTTGGAATTGCTTTTTAATATGTTTTTAAACATTTTTTTAAAAAAACAATGTTTTTTAACCTTTTTTTTTTTTTAAATCTTCAACGCTTTTTAAAAAAATGTTTTCAAAGTTGTTTTGTTTTAATGTATTTTAATGTCTGTTATTATGTTGTTTTAAAGTGTTTTTAGTGCTTTTGTTTGCCGCCCTGGGCTCCTGCTGGAAGAAGGGAGGGATATAAATCAAATAATAAATAAATAAATAATCTAATAAATAATAATATACTTAGAAAAAACTAGAAAAACTACAACCAACATCCTTGAAATTCTGAATCAGAAAAAAAGATTATTTTTATTTATTTATTTTACTATTACATTTATATCCCACCTTTCCTCTGAGGACCTCAAGGTGGCATACAAACATGGTTCTCCCCCACCCAATTTTATTTTCACAACAACCCTGTGAAGTAAGTTAGGCTGAAAGACAGTTATCGTCCCAAGGTCACCCACTGAGCTTCATGGTTGAGCAGGGAGTTGAACCCTGGTCTCCCAGGTCCCAGTCCAACACATAACCTGTCAACTCCACAAATGAAGCAGTCAATCAAATCTTGCAATTTTACATGGACACCTTACATTGCATGTTAAGTTTTACATTATGTTTTCTTTTTCAGAAATTCCCTACTACCACTGCAAACGAGATATTGTAAGAGAAAATGACTGTGTAAGGATGTGTTTCAGTGCAACAAAACCAGAGGTAAGGGTATGAAATAACATAATTCTTGAATCAAGGTGTTCACATTTTTTGTATCTACGCATGGGGGAGAAATTTGATTCAGTTTGCATTTAAAGATGAACTTACCAAATTTGCACTTTCCGAAACAATACATGAACCAAAACATACGCATCCCTTGAAATTTGCACTTCTCCAAATTTTGCAATGCAGCTCTCCAGCCTAGTAACATCTACAAAAATGCATATGCTTCTGCATATTAGTGAAAATAACATACAAAAATGCATCGCATTAGAGAAAATGGCTTTGCAAAATTGTGCATGTCAGGGAAAATTGCCCACAAACATGTGCCTACTAGGAGAAATTTGCTTTAAAATGCTGATGGGTTCTCATGTGGACTTTTTGTGGAAGTGTGGAGAACTGAACTGAAGTTTGGAAAAATTAGAAACTGAGAGAAATGGAAATGGACAGACTGATCCGTTCCTTTTGGGATTGCAGAATGAGGTACAATTCAGCCAGAAGAGCCCTAGGCTCCTCCCTCCTTTGTTTTACTTCACACTGTTCATGTTTGTGTTAGTCAAAGCTTAAACTCAGGGATCAGGCCTCAGATAGATGTCTGAAGCTGAATATAAGCTTCTGAAATTTTGATATGCTTAATGTTATAGGGCTGGTATACCAACACTGACAAAGGAACTGGCAAAGTTTCTTCCTTGAAATGCAAATAGTAATTCTCTCCCCCTCCTCCTTACTTTTCACCCCTAAACCTTAGTAAATTTTGAATTAATAGCTTGTCTGTCTAAAAATACACTATGCCTAAAAATAACTTCATAAAGTCTGTCTTTTGACTTTATGTCAGAATGTCTTGGAAGAAGAAGAACTAAACATTAGTACTAAATGCAAAGTAGATGTTTTTACTGTTAGCTAATTCTCCCAGTCTACTGAAATTGGGAAGAATGCAGGGCAGGAGGAATTTGGGCAAGGAAAGTGCTGGGTTCATATTTTACTTACTACTTTAATTTATTGATAAAGTATGCCAGTCAAAGATGAGGATTTCAAAACATGAAGAAGTGCTTTCTTCCCCTTTACTGGGCACTTTTTTTTAAGGTGGGGGTGGGGTGGGGGTGGGGAGACATCGTTTGAACTGGGCTATTAGAACAATGAGAGTTGAGAGGAAACAGTTGTGGGTTCCTTTGAGGAACAGATTGTGGTCTCAGCTCTTCTTCAGAAAATGAAAACCCTGTCCTAGGCATGGGTGGGAGACAGTGCAGTGAAAGTGGATGGCGTCTGATGCGTCAGGAGAGGGGGGGGGAAGAAACCCCAAAGACGCCAAAAAGGATATTTGTAAAATGTTTCCAAAACAGTTTATTAAAATGACAATATAACGTGGCCGAAACGCGTTGGGCTTGTCATTTTAATAAACTGTTTTGGAAACATTTTACAAATATCCTTGGACATTTTCCTCAATAAAAAAAATCTTTGGCTACACTGCTTGAAATCCCTTCAGAAAAAAGTTATTTTTTTCCTTTGCCCCTGACAAAGGCCGAAATATAACGTGGCTGAAACGCGTTGGGCTTGTCATTTTAGTAAACTGTTTTGGAAACATTTTACAAATATCCTTTTTGGTGTCTTTGGGGTTTCTCCTCCCCCTTTTTTCCCCTCTCCATGGGTGGGAGACAACCTGCTTATGAATTCTGTGTGGGAAAGTGGAGCACTACAGTGACTTACAGGTGAAGGGAAAGTACTCTGTATGTGCTCAGAGGCACTTTTATACATATATTCCAGACCTCAGCCTGGTTTTGAAAACAGGCTTCTGGAGCACTTGCCTATAACAAGAAAGGGGTTTTGTGAAGAGTTGTTGGAATGAAACAGAGGGAAAAGAATATAGATTGATGTGTGGAAGGAAAGAGGGAAAAAAGAGGTGGGTCTTTCTCCTGGATAGGAGATAGGCATGCATGATGGCCTACTTCTTAGGTGCTCAGGAATGAAGGGAAAGCACTCTACATTTGCTCAGATGCATTGCTTTTATTGCCAATGAACTGTTATTTCTGCTTAAGAATTATCTGCCATGGATTCACTGACTCAGCACTACCTTGAATACAACCCAGTGCTTCTTACCTATCCATGCACAGGAGGTTCTGAGTGAATTTAATAGTGAGGCATATAGTATTCTTATAATTCTATTGCTTCATGGCCAAGGTGCTGATAGACTGAATATTTAACCCTGAGCAAATTACAGATTTTTGGAGACTGTCAAGAAAATCCAGTTACATCAAAAAATTTCTTAGCTAATTTTTGCATTACAAAGGCTGGATGGAGGGGAGATAGAAGGTTACTTGACTCACATGTTTTTAAACTATTGAATATATTTGTGTGTGTGTTCTGTGAATTCAAATATAACGTAAGCATAATATTAAAAGATAATATTTTAAAGAATATACCTGTATATCATTGCTACATTGCTTCTGAAGGACTGAATGAAAGAGTACCGGTTCTCTGGTCAATAGGAACCTTCCATTTAATGGAAGCTGCCTTATTACTGAGTTGGACCATTGGCCTATCTAGTTTAGTGTTGTCTATGTGACTGACAGCAGCTCTCCAGGTTTCAGACAGGGAATCCTTCCCAGCCCTTCCAGAGACTTCCGTGTGCAGAGCAGATGCTGTACCACTGAGCTACAGCCCTGCCCTGTAGGAGTTTTTTTTGGGGGGGGGATTGTCTGTAGGAGGTAAGTTTGGCTTGTCCAAGCTCGCCCAGTGTGCTTCATGAATCCTAAATAGTGATTTGAACTAATCCCTAATCCTGACTTAACCACTATCCCACTAGTTGGCCAAGCAAAAGTTTTTCTGTTCATGCCTGGGGCAATATTAGACCTTGTATGCAGCCCAGCCAGTGCCAATTTGAGCAACTATATACAGTAGGTGTTTCACTTTATATCCCAATCAGCTGATCTCTGCCAACAACACGATTCCTTTCTTCTCTTAGGATAACTTAAATCTTAACAACAGTTTCTACTGCTCGGTGGCGAGGTCCACTTTCCATCTGTTGGAAACCGTCTGTAATGGCAGCTTGACAACAGCTTCCTTGCAGGTGAGACTTCTCAAGAACTGAAGAGACATTTGACCACAGCTTCTCCTTCCTGAGAAGCCGCTGTGCTTTCCTGTTGCAATGCTGTGTGGTTTCCTGTTGTGTACTAGGGTCAGTGAAGGATAGATGGATTTATAACAATTTACTCAGATGAGGCTTCCAATGCTGTTTTCAGTGATAGAGAAATCTGCCTCATACTAGGTCTGATTATTTGGCCATCTAGTTCAGTATTGTTTAATTACAATTTAAAACAAATAAAAACATTCAATATAGAGTATTATATCAGGGATGGAGAACCTGTGGCTCTCCAGATGCTCTTGGACTAGAACTCCCATCTTCCCTGCCCATGGTCTATGGGCAGATGGGAGTTGTAGTCCAACAACAACTGCAGGACCACAGGTTCTCCATCCCTGTTGCTGTGGAAATTTATGAAGGATGGTATAAACCTATAAGGTTGCAGCCAACTCAGTTATACTCAGAGGAAACCCACTGAAATTAATACATCTAAGTCATGTCCATTAATTTTAATGGGTCTACTCTGAGTAGAACTATCATAGAAATGAGATATTTTTTTCAGTTTTTAAGTAGACAGTGTAGTTGATGTTATGATCATATATTTTGTAGATAGACAGGCAGATGGATATTTGCCTCTGCTCTAAGTTACCATATTTATGTATCTGTTCACACACATTGAGACAAAAATACAATGATGATGATTATGACCCAGTTGAAATTTACTGTGTGAATCATACATATGCTGAGAAAATGGATATGGGCTGCCTTCAAGTCGATCCCGACTTATGGCTACCCTATGAATAGGGTTTTCATGCTAAGCGGTATTCAGAGGGGGTTTGCCATTGCCTCCCTCTGAGGCTAGTCCTCCCAGCTGGCTAGGGCCTGCTCAGCTTGCCACAGCTGCACAAGCCAGCCCCTTCCTTGTCTGCAGCTGCCAGCTGGGGGGCAACTGGGCTCATTGGGACTATGCAGCTTGCCCACGGCTGCACAGGTGGCAGGACACGTAACCCCTGAGCCACTCCCTGTGGGGGTGATGTTTAGCTGGCCCTTGACGCCCAGGAGACATAAGCAGGGATTTGAACTCACAGACTCTGGACTCCCAGCCAGGCTCTCCTCCCCACTGTGCTATACCAGCCGTACATATGCTGAGAATGTCTCTCTTAATGAAACACTTGTGAAAAGCCAAGCAAGACTTTGAAGTGTTGTGAGATCTGTTTGGTTCTTATAATACTGCAGGACACAGTGGACTCCTTTGAAGAACTTGTTGTCAACATTTCCCTGCGGAGTATTGAAACAAAGGAGGAGCTTGTGTCAGTTGTGATATGGGGTCTGGAAGGACTAGGCTTAGCTGCAGTAGAAAAAGCTCTTGCATCTCCAAAGAAACAATCTCAGACTGTGGTTACTAACTCAGCAGGTAAGGAAAAGTAAAAGGGTGTTCATTTTATCTGAAGAAGAAGACTATATGTTTAGTTTGCCCATATTTTTTATACTGCTGAATTCCAGTGGATTTCTGTTGCATATCTCCTTTCCTTCCTCACACCTCTTCTCTTGCATTTCTGTTGTGATGCATATTGGAGATTGTTTACCATCTATATAAAGTTATTGGAAGGTGGGAAGGGATCATCTGGAGATTTGGAGAGAAATGTCATGTTGTAGGGATAGAAGAGAATCCTGTTCACTCTGCACTTTAAAGTGAACAGACCTAATTTGCCATTCACAAATTTATATGTGGATTGGAACACAATTAACAAATGGACTGAATTTAATGATCCATTTAAAAATGCATACTTTAAGGGGAAATTAGTATAAAATGGGTATTTCCAGACAGAGAAAAACTACGCACAATTAAATGCATCTTTTTTCAAAAAATTGCAGTAAACAGGCTGGAACAGGTTTATTATGGAATGCATGCAAAACTGACATGGATGGGAGTAAGCTGATCCATCCATCCCTAGTCATATATAGTGATGGATGGGTGAGCTCCCCTTGGCCAAATCAGGAATGAGTTGGGTTATGTATAAGGTTTCAGTGTTAGTGCTAGGAAAAACACATTTTCCAAGAGTTCTCCCCCAGCTCATAACATCAGCGTCAGTGTGCTCCTGCATGCATGTATTCCCCTCTGGGAACTGTAGGTTGAAGAATCTCCTGGAAACTACTGCTCCAAATAGACACACCCAGGAAAAAGAGATGGCTTTAAATGTGGACAGAGCATAAAAGATTCATAAATGTTTGCAAGAAATAATAAAGAGAAATGATTGATCTGAATAGAGAAGATACTCACCAAACAGAGGGCTGCTTTGTTGGGTGCATGTGGGCATCTGGTCACATCGTTCTCAGCAATCAGGAAGAGTTTCATTGATAGGAAGCAGGTGATATTAAAGAACTTTTGAGTGTGAGCCTGCAAAATAGCTGGCTTTGTCACTTGGCCTGCTTAACACTAACTTGCACATCCTCGTAATCTTATTTAACATTCCAACCTTGAAAAATAATTTGCTGGAGAAATAGAGCTCAACTCATAATATAGTTGATCATTACAATCTGGACTAATTCATATTTTCAGTGCATTTATATTGTGTGTGAATAATTTTATTCATGCATTTTGTACACCACCTGAAAATTCCTGGATGAAGAGAGTTTTCAAAATATTTTAAATGAAATTAAAAGAAAACATACCAAACCAGGCAATTACAGATGTTGGCAACATCATTAGTCATAACAGTTAATATCTTTATTAATTGTTAATTTTCATTATTATGAGCTCTGGGACCACTGACCTTGATTATATCAGTTGAGGCTATGGTAGACTGGATGAGAACTAGCAGATTGAGACTGGATCAGAACTAGCAGATTGGACTAGACAGAAGTGACAATGATTTTGTAGCTAATGTGGCCAAAGGGGTGGCAATTGCCTGTGCTGGGTGGGATCTTGTTTTTCTGTGAAAAAGTGGTTTGCATTCTCTAAAGATTTTTGGACCCATAGTTGATTCTGGATTGGCAAATGGTGGTTGTGGCCAAAAGCATTTTTCATGACCTTCAGAGTGCAGCAGTACTGGTCTTTAGGAGGAATTTTAAACAAATTCTTGTTTTAAACAGACCTTCCATTAATTTTGTAGCTGTATTGTTAGACCCTGCATATTATAGCATCACTTTATCCATTTTGTGGATTTTAACTGATGTTTTAAATTGGATTGTGTATAATTTTTTCATGTTTTTGTTTTTACAAAGTAAAACAGAATATAAATGCCACAATGATATAAATAAAATTCCGCTAAGAGAAAATGGTGTTTTCTCTGTGATGCTCTCAAAGTGATATTGAAAGCAGTCTGCTCTACCATAACAAACAAGTTAAAACTGCTTTATTTTATTGTGGCATAAATTGAGCATCTGGTCAAACTCATAGTTAGGCATCATGATATGTATCCAGGAACTCAAATCCTTTAACTCATTGTAGTGATTCAAACACGCATCATCAATGAAGAGGACATTTCAAAAAATGAAACACTCCACTTAGAAGCTCAAAGAGACCAAATGGCCATTGATCCCAGAGCACTGACTGACAAGACCACCCAAGGTTTGATGTCTACTCATTTCTCAGATAACCCTTGAAGAAGATAATGAATGGCAACTTCTCATGGCCCTTCTAATGCTCAGATAAGAACCTCCCATATTCTCTTCATACTCACCAAACTTTTTACTATCTTTAGGGTTTACTTTTGGCAAGTTTCATTGACTGTCAGCATGGCTTGTATTTCTCTGCAGTAACAAAGCACAACCTAATAATATGTCTTTGAGTTGAGGAGGTCTGGTCCTCAAGCAAAAGCCACTTAGGCTGCAATCCAGTACACATTTATCTAGGAGTATGTCCCAAGTGTTAAACTAGGACTGGGAGACCCAGGTTGAAATCCCAGTTCAGCCATGAAGCTTGCTGAGTGACTGGACCAGTCACTGTTTTTCAGCCTTTGCTACCTTCCAGTTTTGGAACGGTGGAATAAAAATGTAATACAATCTAATATATATTTTGGGAAAGGGGTTGTTTTCTATGCATTTGGTCACCTCTTAAGATATCATAACCAAATTTTGCATGATGGTTCCTGAGATCAAGGAGCAGGTTTTCATCAATGTTTAGATTCACTTGGATGCCATTTTGAATCAAGATGGTGGACTGAAGTTTTCAAAACTGCACTGATTTTAACCACTATTTTTTTTTAGTTTCTCAGAATTCCCAAGCAACTCCTGCTATGAGACTGCTAGTTAACAAATACATAAAATTGATACAGAATGAGAGCTGGCAGGACAACTTGAATATAGGACTCCCCACCTCCCTTGATGAGGTGTCACTGGGCAGATTGCAATGGAGCAGGCCTGCAAGAAGACCACCATCTAGGTAGACAAAGGGAGATGGGGACATTCTGTTTCCAGCCCATTCTGTCCACTGCTTGCAGTAGAGGAAGGGTATAGATTCATGTAGCATTGGATGTAGACTAGTTGCTGCTTATTGAGGCTAGGAAGGATTTTTTTTGCCAGACCTGCTAATTGGGTAAGGCACACTTGGGTGCCTTCTTCCCAGCTATATGAATGGGGTTACAAGAGCTATACACTTATGGTTGAATATATTCAACAGAGCTGGGTGATATGTTTGTGTCTTGCATCACAGCTTGGTGGAAAGTGATGTATTGGCTTGAGGCAGAGATCTGGTCTTTGATGAGGTGAACAAAAAGAGTAGTGGTGATGGTGGGGCTCCTTGAGAGGACTTGGGGCAAATATTGCACCCAACCCAATGGTGGAACAAGGAAGCAGTGGTGGGTGGTGGACTCTGGACTTGGTAGGCTGTGTGAGCCCTAATAATCATTCCCTTGCTGTTAAAGATGCAGGAAAGTGCAACAGTATAGGTGTATTAATTTATATTTGATGTGATAGTTTTGTTTCTGGAGAAAACATGGGGGAAAACTATGTGTGATTTCAACATTTTGTTACCACCCATTACTTCAGATAAGTATTTGAGAAGCTTTCCAATTAGGATTTATCTTTTTAAATAGAGCTGGAAAGAAATCCCAGATGCCTAAAAATTGAGTGCTTGATATTTTTCCATCCCCACATAAGGGTTTGAGGCTGATCTTCAGAGTCTTTCAGGTGGCATGGTAGAGCCATTATTGCCTATGGAACAGTCTCTCTCCAGCCCCTCCTGCTATGGCCTCAGAGGCTTTTTGGGTTTTTTGAAGCACTACATAAATCTGAAAAACTCATTTGACCAGAAACCATAGCAAGAAGGGGGAAAATACATCAGTGTGTGTACCACAGACAATGATGGATGTTCAAGTCTAAACAGCTAGCATAGCACCACAGTGCAAGAATCAAGAATTAGTAAGGCTTTTCAAAAAGGGAAATTGAAGACTGGGAACAGCCAAGTAGGTTTCCTTGGTAGGACTTGTCTCCTACAAATCCACAGAATCAGAGAGTTAACTGGATACCAGTACCGGACTGGAGGATGGGGATGGGGAGCGAATGAGTCCAGAGTTTGGATACACACTGTTTTGCAAGGAGGTCCTGATGTATGCTACACATGAAAGGGCCCTTGCTGAGAAAAGTGGTTCTATTATCAGCAATCAGCTCAGCATCAATTGATAATGGAATTAAAAGCATTCTTGCCCTGTTCTTTCCTTCTTATTAAGGCCATGCAATGAAAGTTGGGTGCAATTATGCAATAACTTAGTTCTTAATTACAATTTTAGTAGAACAGAATCTAACTCATTAAAAACACTGAATGCCTTCTGATAAATAATTCTAAGGTAGCTTATGCGTAAAAAAGAACAAAGTTAAAACAGGATTCAGAACAATAAAATTCAATAGCAAGAACAGTCAAAAGCAACAAGTCTCAGAGTAATTATATTATGGGAAGGAGGAGCCATTTCCAATTATCTACACATGGAAGATATAAAAGCTAAGATTTCACAATATGTTTCAATAGAGAGAGAAAAAGAGAAAAGTGACTCTTAGGACTTACAGATCTCTGGTATGCGATCTACCGAGAATGCACTTAGACCACCAACACTGAGTAGATCAGTATTTTAATCCACCTTATAGACAGAAGCAGAGGGTGGGAGGCACCCAAGCCCACCAAGTGAACTAGCAGAGTCAAGATTCAAACTGAAAGAGCTACTGCATGCAGGAGGAAGCGCTGTGGCAACAAAGGACAAAGCAAGCCCAGACTCACTCACTCCCCTCCCCAGTTCTGCAGTCTAAGATCCTAAGGAGCAAACAACTGCCAGACCTGGAGAGTCCAGTCGGCCCAACACCAACACTTGATCCTGCAACTGGGAGAGTCATGAAGGACAAACTACTACCAACAGCGGCAGCAGACACCACCCCCACCACCCCCTGCTTTTCTCTCTTGTTTCAAGACAAGTTGTTGCAGCGAAACACACACATACAGAGGCAGGCTGACATTTCTTCCCTCAGTTGTCTTCCCCCATCCACTCCGCCAATGCAAATAAAATAACATAAAAATAGTGTCACATTTATTATAGAAAGACAAGACCAGGAGTCACACTATGTCCAGTGTTTGTTTTCTGTCTTTCTCTCTCTTTCTCTCTGTTTCCAGCCACTCCCTACCCCCTGCTCCCTACAAATAGCCTTCAGGAAACCACTCTGAGCATGCTCAGAACCAAAGAATGATTTTGGTATAAGTTAAGGCTGTTCTTGTATCAGTCCTAATTCCTTCCTAATTTGCTATAGTAGCTGTATTAGATAGGCCTCATAACAACAAATGCAGTAGGAGCCTTCCTAGGAGAGCTGACAAGCAGGCAGACCAAGGGAAGGGCTTGCTTGCCATAGCTACACTTTTTGATTAGGATTGGTGGAATGGTACAGAGAGCTGATTGGCCAGAGAACAGTAGATTGACCAAAATATTTGCAGAGCTTCTCTGAGTTCAAATAGAAGTATAATGTGTGTGGAACAAGAAGAGTGTCTGGCTTTGAGATTGGGGGGAATTTTTTTAAAGAAAATTGCTTGACATTCTCATTGGGAAGAGAATTCTGAAAAATGCCCTTATGGAGGCCCTGAAGGGAAGCAGGGGCCAAACTGCATTAGCATCCTCCTGACATATCCTTCCTCCCAGGTTCAAATGACCAATGCTGCACAGTGCTTCATGTCCTCCTCCTTACCTTTGGTTGTCAGACCAATTCTGATCTATGGATGGGTCCATATTACTTTTGCATATGTTCACTCATGTCTGTTTGATCCCAGTTCCACATTAATCTGTATTTTTAAAAGAAAAAAAATCTATATGATTATTTTATTTTATTTTTTAAATGCATTTTCTGCAACAATATGCATTTTACATGTATTTTGCTATGTGCTTTCACCTGACTGTCAGAACTTTTGAGGTGCGCAGAAGCTAGTAGATAATTAATTTTCAATAAAGTAATGTTCCAATCTGCACATTAGTCCAAAAGGTGTATGTTGTAGAAGAAGGACTTACTGGAGTTGGAAAATGTGAATTAGGGAGGTTCACCTTTAAATTCACACTGAACTGAATTTCTTCCCCCATGGCTAGGTTTGTAGTATGCAATTTCCCTATTCTGTCTCTGATTTTGCTTGTTTCTGTTGCAGGTCCTGTTGCTGTGGCTTTTATGACATACAGTGGGTTGGACTCACTCCTGAGTGGGACTTTTCTGCAGGATGAGACTCTGCTGGGAAAAAGCTTCCACATGAACTCCAAGGTGGTAAGCGCTTCTGCCAGTAGATGGACGAGGAATCTTTCCAGGCCTGTCAACCTCATTCTTCATCACCTAGAGGTGCGTAAATGAATTCTGTATATCTGGGAAATGTCAAACATCTTTCACTGTCCATCTTTTGAATACGTATTAAGACATGATAGGAAAATTTAGAGCCAGACCAATGTCCTCAGCTGAACTCCCTCTCCTGATCCAAGCTTTGCTCCCTGTCAGTCCAACATAGACAGGTATGCCAGCATATCGGAAATGCTGTCATATACACTGTTCCTTTTTGCTTGTCTTGTATTTGATACCTGTTAATTTTTACTTCATGGCCCCTAATCTGTGCATCAGAGAGATGCACAAGTGTCGCTGGACTTTCTACACAGCTTCCTTCAACCCTTACCCTTTCTTGCAGAACAAAGTTCCCCAAGAGAAAGCTATTTGTGTGCACTGGAACTCTGCAGGCAGAGATGGTGCCTGGTCCCCTGAGGGCTGCCGGCACCTCCATTCTAACACCACTCATTCAGAATGCAGCTGTCAGTACCTGTCCAGCTATGCTGTGCTGATGGCCCCCATTCCTAAGCAGGTATGTCAGACTCAGGTTTGAAAATGGCTTAGTTCCCTATGGAAGGAAACAATGAAACAGGAGATCCTAAGTCACCATTATTCCATTTATTTTTGATCTTGCTAAACTCAGGCCAATGGACAGAGTGGTTTAACAGTCAGCTCCTCTGCCCATAGAATTCTGGGAACTGGAGCTCTGTGAGGGGAATAGCGGTCTCCTAAAAACCCTCAGCCCCATTCACAAACTACACTTCCCAGGATTCTTTGGGGGAAGCCATGATTGCTTAAACTTAAATAAATGTCTGATGTGGATGTGGCCTCAAACTGAACATTATAGTTTTGGAATTTTCAGTAAAGTATTTCAGAGGTTAGTGAAACTGCTCTAGAAGTTAGTAAAGAAACACATCTACAGAATACTCATTAAAACAGCTGCAGATTTCTTTGCCATCATTAATGGTCAAAGGTGTAATCCAAGTCCCCGATCTGCTATACTGGAGGGGGTTTGGATGAAGCCCATATTACTAAGGAAGGAAAGATCTGTTAATTTCAGTTCTGTTTCTCATTTTTCCAGCCTTACATTCAGCTCTCTGCATTTCTGCAGCAATTTGCATTTTTTAAAAAGAATCCTCATGAAAATTCTCCTGTATTTTAGTGTGAATTTCTCCTAATGTGCAGTTTTGACTGAGATATACATTTTTGCAAGCAGTTTCTCCTAGTTTGAGTATGTTATTCTCACTAATATATTCATTTTTATACACATTTCTCCCAATACATGCATTTTTGTAAACATTGTTTAGTTGGAGAACTCTATTGCAAAATTTGGATAATTGCGAATTTTGAAGGATGGTTGTGGTTCAGTTTTCATATTGTTGCAAAAAGTGCAAATGTAATAAATTTGCCTTTAAATGCAAACTGAATCAAATTTCTCCACCATACCTATCTGCTGGTGGTGGTAGGGCTCTACCACCACAGAACTCCTTAATGTGCTCGCCCATTTTGAGGACCAAGCCTGGGCTGGCAAAGGATTCACTGGATCCTAAACTGGACCTGCTGCTGGCAAATTGCAGCAGGGCCCCAATTTGGGCCTGTTTGCTACTCTAGCCAGGAAGCTGTACCTGGTATAGTAAAAATACCTAGATTTTCCTGCCCTTTTCCTCCTACCCTGCCCAGTGTGAGTGGAGGGGCTGCTATTGCAGCAGTGGCTCTCCACTGTTGCCCTAACAGGGTAAGGATTACATCCAAAGTCTCTTTCTATGGACTAGAAAGAGAGAACCGAATTGAAAAAAGGGTTGCATCTCTGGAGGTTTCACTAAGAATTAGGAGGTAGGAGGGACTAATGCAGCGAGGAGGACCCTCTGACTAGGGATGGAGAAGGAATTCGTTTGGCCTGCTTTTCTCAGCAGACCAACCCAATTCAACAGTCCTGAGCTTTCTAGTTGATCGGAATGCAAGTTCCAATTAGATTGTGCAAAGTTAGAGGAATATCTACAAAAATGCATGCAATAAAGCATACAATAATGCACAATTTAAATGCAAAGTTTTCATGCATTTTTTTCAAAACCTCTAGATAAGATGATATGGAATGGGCTTATGACTGAGTGGACATCAACTTCCATCAGTCCCAATCAGCATGGCCGATGGTTAAGAATGATGGGAGTTGTAGACCAGCAATGACGGGAGAATGAATAATCAGATCTGTTCTGTCTTTCCTCAGAATTCCTCTGATGTGGCTTTTGAGGAGGAACCACCATATTCACATTGAACTTTGCTTGAGGTGAAATCTGTGGCACTAGGAATGTACAGAATTTACAAGTCAATTGAGATTGACTATTAAGGTTGTGTTAACAATGGTAGCAAATGTTCAAACTACCATTCTGAAGGCTGCCGCTTCTGAAAATCAGTATGATACCTCCAGATTAAATTGTGTCATTAAATAAATTGTATTTAACGCATAACTGTTAGATTTATAGTTTTTAAAATATTTCAATAAGATGCTTAGCACTTCAGTTTTTAACCATAGCACCACTGACGCCTGTGGACTGAGAGTGACTTAAATCAGCTGAGGATTTTGTTCCTTTATATGGAAGTCAAATCAGCTAGATAAAGTGTAAAAACAACTTGCTTATCAAAAGTTAATTTTTGGTTCTGAGAGCTCCTGTCCTATGTTACAGGGAGATCTAATCCTCTTCATTATCAGCTACATTGGACTGATCATCTCACTCATCTGCCTCTTCCTGACTATTGTTACGTTTCTCTGTTGCCACTCCATCCAGAACAGCAGCACATTCATCCACCTACAGCTGAGCATCTGCCTCTTCTTTGCTGATCTCTTCATAATTGGGATAGACAAAACATACAACAAGGTATTTGAACACATCCTGGAAGAATGTGTGTGACTTGATAACTCTACTTACTAGAGTATCCCATTCAGTTATGCAATCCAACCCAAAGCAAGACAAGAATCAAGTACTGAGTACTGACAAAGGGTAGCTTTTATTTCTGATCCAGATCCTGTGCTCGGTCATAGCTGGAACACTGCAGTACCTCTTCCTGGCCTGTTTCAGGTGGATGTTCTTGGAAGGTGTGAATCTCTACGTCATTGTCAAAAACCTGAAAGTGGCAAATTATAGTGGTGCCAGCAAGTGTATGAAGATATCCATGTATCTTTCTGGCTATGGGCTCCCTGCCATGATAGTAGCCATTTCTGCAGCAATTGCACCCAGGTCCTATGGGACTCATTATCAGTAAGTGTCAGTTTTAGAGTGTGGTATAATGGTTAGAGTGTCGGACTGGGACTTGGGAGACTATGGTTCTAATTCCCACTCAGCCATGAAGCTCACTGGTGGTCTTGGGTCAGTCACTGCCTCTCCACCTAGCCTACCTCACAGGTTTGTGAGGATAAAATGGAGAGAGGGGAGAACCATGTTTGTACACCACTTTGAACATATTGAAGGAAAGATGGGATATAAATGTAGTAAATAAATAATTACATACGCCATGTAGGGTTTAATGAAAGAGGGAGCTCTATAAAGGTCTCTCTTCAGAATATACTGTTAGTTCCATATAGCTAACATATTTCACTTGCACCTCAACCTTGAACATGTTTACTTGAAAGTAAGACCCATTGACTTTAACTCAAGATATTCCCATGGATGTTTTTATGCAGATCAGATTCCACTTCCTTGACTTTGTAATAAAAAAACGCAAGGGGTTCTGCATCACATTGATTCCAAAATCATGAGCTGATACTCATCAGCAGGACAAGAGTCTTTGGGACGGGTGGCTCATCAAGATATAGGAATGATCTGTTCGAGCAATGGTGCACAATGAGATTCAATTGGACTGTCTGATCAAAATCTCCATAGTTAAGCATATTGCTATGTTGTGCTGTTTATTCTTTGGAGACTAATGATGATTGAAGTTAATGGTTAATGTTAAAACACAGGGCCCTTTTGGGTAACCAAGGTGTCAAGAGCTAACTTTGGTCAATAGAGGTCCACCATAGGTATAATCCCATTATTTTGCGATCAAAATAATGTGAGCCATTAATTTTAACCCACTTTTTGCCCCTACCTATCAAGCTAGACGTCTGGCTTCAGAAGTTAATCTCCACATCTACCACAACCTCCAGGCACCCTGATGCTTGAATAGACTACATCTTTGGGAGTAACTTCCATTTAAATCAATGGGACTTAATTTCAAGTAAATGTGCTTAAGATTGGGGTGTAACTGAAGTACCTTACACATACCCGTACACTGTCTCAATAAGCAAACATGGGCTACTTATAATTTTGCTAACTTCTGCCAAGAACAAGGCATGCCTAGAAAGCTTGTTCTACCCCGAGACCTTGAATCTGGTCTTTATCAGCCTCCAGGTTCCACATTTCCCCCTAATGCACACTCAAACTACAAATGTCTGTTCTGATTTCTCATTTGGATGTTTTCAGGTTCCTGTAATCTGAAAATGATAAATAAATGCAGGCTTGTTCCAGTTTACATGAACATATGCGAATATACATATTCAGGGAAAACTGTAGCTTTAGTAACTTGTGGGTTTTCCTAAAGTTCTGCTGATGTGATTCCCCCCCCCCCTTAGTTGCTGGATTAACCGTGAGAAGGGTTTTATCTGGAGCTTCCTGGGACCTGTCTGTGCTATAATTGGGGTCAGTAAAAATAGCTCACATTTTCTAAAAACAGTGAAATGAAGGGATTTAATAGAATTGACTCTAGGGCAAGAAAGGCAGGAAAACACAGACCTAATCAAAATGCCACAAAAAGAGATGAATCAGTCTTATTTGGGGGTGGCCACTTTCTTTATATAATGTTATTAATAAGCAGTTGATCTTTCACAATTACTGGGTTCCTTGGAAGAAGTTTTCAGATGTATCAGTTGTGAAAACAAAGACAGAAAAAAGGTGCAATTTCCTCTATGCAGGGGAAATTCCTAGGTACCAACTTCTCCTGCTCAGAGCTGCAATTTTACAAAGGGAAAGAAGGAGGAGAGGCAGGCAGCCATTTTGGAACACAGAACACGGTTATACACGGTAGGACCATTGGTCCACATAGCTCAGTATTGTCAACACTAACTGGCAGTGGCTCTCCAGGGTTTCAGGCAGGAGTCCTTATCCTGGGGCAGACCACCTTGGGCTTGCTGAACATCTTCCTGCTTTATAACGGCTAGAGAAAAAGAAGCAGTTTATGGGCTAAGAGGCGGAATTCTTAATTCTTGTTTTCATCCCTATGTAGGATGGAAATCAGGATCTATTCACTAAGGCACAAAGTACTGGATCAGAACCCACTTTGGTTTTCTTTGGCTTCAGATCCAGAGTTCCTCAAATACAAGAAGGGTTTCTTGTGCAGGAACACCAAATTTATTTCAATTGTGCAACATGAATTTCCTGCTATTCAATTAAATTCCACGGGCAAAACAGCAAAAGTCTGAAAGCATCCTAAAAATTGTGCCTTGCAGTTTCTAGTGGGAGTTTCTTGACCATTTCCTCAGATTATTTTTTTCTTTCTTAGATCAACATAGTGTTTTTCTGCCTTACTCTGAAGAACTTGCATGAGAAGCTTGCATCTCTCAATTCAGAGGTAACTACCCTCAGAAATACTAGGTAAGACAAACCACACAGCAGTTTGTGCAAAACTATGTACCCAGTTGCAACTGGTGATTTAAAAATGGGGCCTGGTGTGAGTGGCACTTGGGTTGTTGCAACATTTCAGACTTCCTTTCAATGCTAGAGCTTAGCTTTGGAAGATAGGAAATAGTATTCATAAGAGTATCTGTGAGCCTATGCGGAATGCTTTCTTTCACCAGTGGAGTACTTGCAACCAGTAGTCACTTATTGCAGAAAGAAAAGCAATAAATTCTAGGTAGGCTTGAGCCCCAGGAGGTGGCAGGGTAGGGTAGTGGAAGAGAGATGAAAATATAGGTGGGAAAAGGATCATTCCTCTTACTCATTCACGTGTCCATCTCTCTCCCCTCCCCCCACACTAGGGATGAGCTAGAATTCCATCCAATTTGGATTTGGTACCAAATTTTCCATTAATTTGCTTATTCATTATTGTTGTGGATTGGATTTTTATGTAGTGATTTCCTGCAGCTATTTTTGGAAACAGATTTTTTTTAAAAGATCTGCATCTAAAATACTGATATCAATATTGATATTTTTAACACTATTTCCTTCAATTTATTTATATTTCCTTTTGAAATATTAATATTTCCTTTAAAAATAGTGATACTAATATCAACATTTTTTCTGAAGGAAAAAAACAGATTGGTAAAAGCAGTGGCTTGTGAACAGAGAATGAAGTTGAATAGATACCAGCCTGTTAGGTTGACAAAATGCTTTCTAGCCAGCACCAGCCAACAGATCTCATCCCTACTCCATGCTGACTCCTACAAAATCTGGCTGGCTCCTACATTCTTTAAATATTTTGCATACCTGTCTCTACAAGGTGTAGTGATGTGTTGAGGCCAATGACATTACAAAAACATAGTGGTAGCATAGCAAGGGGACGCTGAAGAAGGAGCTTGTCCACATCTCTAGTTCCTCAGACTTGCAGGGAGTGTCACTGAGATGAATAGGAAATGTAGTCCCCTTGCAGTCTTCTCCAAAGGCTCTTGTTCTTTTGCCAGTGTCAATGGTTAATCTCAACTATTTCCGTTCAGTGATATCCTCTCCTGTCTTGTGAGCCTTCCATCAAACATGAATGAAGAACATAAAGTTTCAAAGACAGGGTGGTCTGGGATCATTTCAGATGCTGTCTTCCTAGCACTCGCCTTTCCTATCATTGACATCCATGCTGTTGCCTTTCTCTGTTGTAGGTCCCTGACATTTAAGGCAATGGGCCATGTGTTCATCCTGGGCCTGACTTGGTGCCTGGGCCTCTTTCAGTTTGGCCCTCTGGCTGATGTTATGGCATACCTGTTCACAATCACCAACAGTGTGCAGGGAGTCTTCATTTTCCTGGTGCACTGCTTGCTCAACAGAAAGGTAATGTATAGAACAAGAGAGGACAGCACTTAAAGCAAGCAACGTCCAATATAACACGGGGCATATAGGTTACAAGATAAACATGAATGAAGTACATAGTCCAGATTTTCAAGGCTGTCTCCTGGTTTTTGTGGGCCCCTGATCAAAGACAATCAGTGCCTCCTTGCTCTCCCAATCATAGCCTCACTCAAAAAAAAAAAAAGAGAGAGAGAGAGAGAGAATGTTGGTGTGGCCCTGCCAGCAAGTCCTGAGCAGATCAATGCTATAAGGGTACCTTGGCTTCAGAATCCAGGGCCTCCCTCTTCCTCCTCCTCCTATGGCTCCCCCATGACCATTTATATTGCTAGAACAAGAATTCAGATTTAAACTCTGAAATCTCACTTCAACAGTTTTTGCCTTTGAGCAACCTTGTGGTTGTTCAATGTAGTCTAATTATATTGGCCTTTACATGCAACATTTTTAGTGTTCTATCATCTGTTTGCTGCCCTGGGCTTCTTTTGAGAGGAAGGGTGAGATATAAATTAAATAAATGAATAAAAAATAAAATGGATTATGTTCTAGTCTAGTAAATGCAGATTCCACTGAGAATTAGAGTGATGGCACATCTTTATTAAGTATCCACTTTCTGTGCTCCTCCCTACCTTCTTTTCCCATCCTTTCTGGCAGTGTCTCACTCCCCCCATTCTCCATTATGTAATCGGACAATACTGGAGTTCTCAAGTGTGAAGACAATGAACCAGAACCCTGAGATTAATTTTAGAGAAGCTTAGCAGACTAGGAGCAGAGAAAGTGGGTGGTTTGAGGTACCCAGCTGCACTCCAGAGCGGAGGACTGATGGGGGGGAGAGGGAAGCGAAATGTCCTGCCAGAAGCAAGGGGCAGCAGGAAGGGAGACAGGATGAAGTTAGGAGGTGGTGTGAAGAAGAGAGAGGCAAGGGATGGCGGAAGAGCAGGAGAGAACAGGATTTCTTTATTTCCATTGATGAATTGCTTCGCATAAAATATCTTAAAGTGATGTGACACTAAAAACATCAATAATAAAAATGATTACAACAATTCCGTATAAAAACCCAATTTCATATATTGTATTTTGGTTTTTTTCTGTAAGCCACCTTGAGACATATGAAAAGCTGGTTATGCATTTCTTAATAAAAATATATGAAAACAATGAAAATTCATATATAAAAGCTATTTCAAATCCAGTACAGATACAGAATGTATCTGCCTTTAAAGGCCTGTTGAAAAAGGAAGCTCTTCAATATGACTGAAAAGACAATAGAGAGGGTGCCTGTCTAATATGTGACAGGAGGGAGTTAACAGCTGGTTGTTGATAATGTATTAGAAATCACACACAAGGGAGATGGCTACTCGGGCATTAAAGGAGGCCCAGTGTTTGCTAGAGAGGGTAATTCTATGAATCAGATCAGAAAAAGAATAGTGAGTTCAACGAGACTGTTCACACATGCAGCTGTGAATCACTGATGGCTCATCCACATGGCGATTTAGTGTGTGTGTGGTGCTACTTGCATCCCCTTGTAATTCGCATGGTTCATATGCCACTGCAGACAAGCAGAAGCTATCACACAGTTTCCCCCTTTAAATCCATATTAACCCAATCCAATTATAACGCAGAAAGGAAAGGAAAAATCATCACAGCTGCGCTGCGCTCCACCTTGTAGGGGCTTTGCTTCAGTTTTTTTTAGTGGGTGGGCTCTCTTTTAATGCCCCATGGCCCACTCCCCCTCTCTCTGCCGCTCGCAAAAGCTGCCGCAGCCACTGCCTGCTTTGCCTTTTCACTCACTCCCCCCATCCACCTTTCACTCAGGCTGGAACAATGGAGAAGGGGGAGTGTAGTCAGTTTCATTTTGTGTGTGTCAATTTCACACCAAGGTGCTCTCCCGACTTCAGCCTTGAACTGGAGGGAGTAAACATGTAATATTAGAGGGTGGGGTCACAAGGAAACAGCAACACTAATCTTTCCCAGAGGAATGCCTGCTAGTGTGAGTGGAAAACAGCAGATTTGAAGCTACCGAGTGTGGACCTTGCAAATCTATCACGACAGTAAAAGCAGTATCTTGAGTACTGAGGCATGCTCCCATGTGGATAAGCCCTGAGTGATAGAGATGGGTAAGAAAAGAGATTCAGTTCACATTTCAAGCCACATCTGTTGAATTTGCACTTTCTGAAACAATATGAGAACCAAAACACAGCCATCCATTGGAATATGCACTTATTTGAATGTTTGCAGTGCAGTTCATCAACCAAACGTTTACATGCATATGTTAGGGTACGTGTGCATAAAAATGAATATTTGAGTGAAAATAACACAAAAATGCATGATATGATGAGAAATTGCTTGCAAAAATGTGTACAGTAGTCAAAACTGCCGACAAAAGTGTATTCATTAGGAGAAATTCGCAGTAAAATGCCAGAGAATTTTCATAAGGATTTTTTTAAAAATCACAAGATGCTGCAGAAAGATGGAGACCTGAATTTAAGATTGGAAAAATGAGAAACTGAGAGAACCATAACTGCTGGATCTTTCCATCCCTAGTGATGAGACATCAAGCAAAGTGTTACTAAGTGATGAACAAGCTTGAGTAACTGCGTGAGTAGTTAATAGACTGAAGATGGATATCAGAGAAGGCAGCGAGAGAGGAATTTGATTATCAACAGTATGGATAATGAAGTATTCAAGAAGGAAAGCTATATATCAAAGGCTGAGAGGAAGGATGAAATAAGAACAGGGCAGTGGGAAGAAGAGAAATGGATGGGATGTACTTCAAAGGAATAGCAAATAACAGAAGTTGGAAAAAGAGCAATTAAACAGGGACAGGGGGAAGGTTAGACAGTCACCATGTCACTTCTCAGCATCATGTGAGAAGGAGAGGCAGCTATGCAAGGGAGCACTTACAGTGGCAGAATAGACAGTTCTCACTATTGGCTTTGTATTTTGGATCTTCAGGTGAGAGAAATATACTGGCGTTTGATTTCTTGCAAGAAGGATATCCAGCCTCCTGTTTCTGAGATGTCTGTGACTTCTGTCCCCATCAGCTCTCCTTTGGTAAGACAGATGCATGATCCAGAGATTTTTATAAAACCAGCAGTGATATGGTTAACCTTGCCTCTGTCAGCACTTTGTATTCATGGAGGTCTGAATTCTTAGGATATCTGCACATTTAGGGGGTCGGATTTGCTTCTTCAGTACACTTGATCCTCTTGTTAAAACACCTTCTATCTGCAGATTGTAGATGGGAGAAGACAGCTGGGCCATCATGGGGTTATCATACGCATGGCCACAAAGAGCAATGAGGGTAAAAGTTCTTCTGCATTGCATCATACCTTTCTTTCTGGGAGCTTCTTTCTACCTTTCACTCTCAGTGAAAGGTGAGAGTTCTCAGTGAGGTGAGAGTTCAACACTAGAGAGCCCATCTAAGCAATTGGAGCTTTGTCTATAATAAAAGCATTGGAGGCAGAGCTGTGCTGAAAATTTTGTTTTTGACCATTTGTTGGATGGGCATGAAACAAAACACTCCAGAAAAATCCTTGGGGTGGGGGGTGGAGGAGAGAAATTGCTTTGAAATCTTGGAAGTTCCTTTTTTAACTTTTTTTTAAAATTCCATTAAAATTCCATGCTGCTGAATATGGTGCAACGCTCTCACTGTAGCTCCCCACTGGCCATGCAACACGCAGGGCCAGCACCAGACTTCAGCAGGTCCTCAAAGGTGCTGGTGGCAGCACTGCTGCTGCTGGAGGCTTAAATAGGCCTAGCCATGCTAGCTCACTGTGTGCACATGCCTGCCATCTAGGTTGATATGAAGCATGTGTGCGTAGTGTACTGATGCAGCCAGGTCTATTTAAACTCCCGGTGACAGTAGTGCAATACGGGAAGTGGCGTGGCCAGCCTGTGGAAGTGAGAGGGTGGTTCACGCTCTGCAATCCATGCCAGCATCGGCGCTCTGTGACCTGGCGTGGATCGTGGAGTGGGAACTACACCTGCCCGATCCCAACAGCAGAGGCCCCTCTCAGCTGCAGGGGCTCTCGGCCAATGCCCAAGCTGGCTATCCCAGTAATGTAAGTGGCAATCCCCTCCCCAAAATTTTATAGAAATTTATTTTTCCTTCCCACCTCAAAAGCAGCAGAACATTACCCCATTTTAATAGGGGGAGAATCTTATTGGAAAACTGGGAAGTCATGGTGATGGAAAAGAATCTCAGCCCAGCCTTAATTTCAGGCTCATATCTTGATAAACTAATCAGGGTGTAATCCTAACCCTATCCACAACCCAGCCAGGCTTAATGCATATTGGCCGGGGCAGAAGGTGAGGGGACAGGCAGGTTGCTGCCCCAGCCTGGAGCTAGCACAGCAATTGGGCCCAAATCAGGCCCACTGCTATCATGTGAATGCAGTGGGCCAGGTTTTGCATGCAACAGATCTGGGGCCAGTTCAGCCTCTCTGCAGTTGCTCCCTGCCCATCTCAGAGCTTTTTGCTGGCTGCAGTCGGCAAGGGACCCTTCAGCAGATGAAAGGGGGAGCTCCATACTGGCAGAACTACATTGGTATCACTCTGCAGGTGGATGTCAGGACCACCTCCGTCCAGTCCAGTGCCTTTCTCAAGACCAGTGCAAAGGGTGGTTGGATTGCTCTGTCACAGAAGTATTTTAAAGATCCTATATTTCATGGAAATGTTTACAGTTGATGTGTTCAGATATTACCAGCTGTGGTTCTAAAAAGTGCCACTAAACAAAAGAGTTGTAGGTCTTCATGAGTGTTGCAGAAATTTTGCCCCATACAATGTAGGTTCTTCCAGTTAAATGCTGAAAGCATCTAATTGGCTTTTTAAAGGTAGAAATTTTAAATCTAGGCAGGCTCCTCTGTTCTGAAGTTTGCACTGTGTTTTGCTTATACATTTAAGTTGCAGCCTGCTGAAAGCATTAAAGAATGTCTTTTTTTCAGAAAAATGAGGAAACTACTGCTTCAGGACAGCAACAGAAGGTGGAATGGGAGGGAGAGGCATAATCAAATAACCTGTTTTGGTCTCTTCCTCTTGTGTCCAAAATACACAGAATGAAGCTGGACTTGCTATGGGATTTTTTTTTTCATATCCAGGCAATTATTCCTTGTCTGGTTGACTCTCATCTTTTTGATGTACCAGGAATCCAGAACCATGGAGATGCTGATTTTTAAGTCCTTTCCTATTGCAATTAGAGCGCCAGTGTGGCATAGTGGCTGGAGTGCTGGACAATTACCTGGGAGACCACAGTTCGAATCCCCACACAGCCATGACCTCACTGGGTGACCTTGGGCCAGTCACTGCCTCTCAGCCTCAGAGGAAGGCAATGGTAAACCACCTCTGAATACCGCTTACCATGAAAGCCCTATTCATAGGGTCACCGTAAGTCGGGATCGACTTGAAGGCAGTCCAGTGTAGTGTAGTATTGCAATTAGCATTTTCTCTTTGTAACTTAAAAAACAGTACACCAACCATCTCCAATATTCCTCTTGCACATTCCTTTTTTAGATAATAGAATGTGTTCTCTCAACAAAGCAATGGGCATGAATTGAACATGCACAGAGGACACATGGCTTTGTTTGTGGCTCTTCAATAGGGCCTATTGGCAATAACTGTTTATTTTAGGAAGCCCTGAACAAGGCTAGATGAGTAGATTCACTGTTGAGGTCAAAAGAGGCAAATTATCTGTACCCAGTCTCACAATTATGTGGGCACAGAAGACAAGTTCAGCTAATAATTTCACTTGCTGTTACTTGCTATGAAATACACACGCATGCACACAATCATCTTTGAGTGGGCTGAGGTTGTTGTTGCTAACTTGAAATGTGTAACTTCAGAACTAAATGAGGACTGTGGGACGATGTGTTTGGACTTCAGAGGTCCTTCTCCTTTATCTAATGAGCAATTCATCCAGCTCTTTTAGAATGCCAGCTGTGAGGGACCAATACACTTGTGGTGAGTCTACTTGGAAAAAGGCCATTTTAGTCCAGGATTCAAATGTGTTTCAATTTCATTTAATGTTAATGGATTATTATGAGAACCAACTGATTATGTACGCCACTTTTCAAATCATACTGGCCTACCTTATGAGGTGGTTGTGAGGATAAAGGTAATGACAATACATGGAAATAATATGAAATGCATGAAATAATGAAGACATCATCACCACTGTATTTTCCATTATATGCAGAATTAGTTCATGTTGCAGTCTGATTTGTGATGAGGAGCTTGTCTGGTGACAGACTGAACAGTACTTTGAGACAATCTGAAGATTCCTTCACTAAAAGAGTCACCCGTGTCCCACCCTGTAGAACAGGCTGCATAAATTGACCCTTAAATATGTTTCACCTTGTTAGAATGTGAAATGGAGAAGAGAGGAAAGGGAAATAGCTTTTGCTCCAGAGAAACTATGGGGGGAGTGAGAGGGCATAGTCCTATCCCCTCCACCCAGTTCAGGGGATAATGTTGGGGAGTTTGTGGCCCTCCAGTTGTTGCTGGACTATAACTCCCATCAACCCTGACCACTGGCTGTACTGGCTGGGGATGAAGTCCAACAACACATGGAAGGCCACAGGTTCCCCATTCCTGCATTAGGAGCAGCTATATCTCTGGCAAATCTCCAGTTCTGTGCATTGTATTATTGTACAGTAGTAGGTATATGTTATTTATAAGGCATAAAAAAAAATCTCAACAAAATGCTTTTATAGAACATTAGTGTTCTTTTCTCCATAACTTAAATCTGAGTGATTCTGAGAGTGGGACCTTGGACCTTGCCTTTTCCCACCTCACTCCCTCCTCCCTGACCCCTGAAATGATACCTCAGCTTCACTCTCAGTAAGTATCGGCTTTTGCACATGAATAGCTGCAGAAAAATATAGCTGTGGAACAGTTTATTCATCTGAAACTCATAATTTTCAGATCATATATGCAATAACAGTGTTTCTACCTACAGTTTTTTTCAAGATGTCAGACAATATTACTTTTTAAAAGGACCCAGCTGGACTTGCTACTTATTACCTCAAACACATTGCTGTGAAGTTAAGATGGAATTTGAATAAATTGATTAGTTGAACAATTACAGCATTTGCTATTATTTAAAGGCATAATTATTCTAGACTGCCTTTGGTGGTCCAGCTTGGTTGTTTGCTCTGTCAAAAACACTGTAGCATCCTCTTATGAACACAGCTCCTAGGATCCAGAGGTCCCCAGATGTGTTTTCGAAACCACGAGTGCAATCTCCTTGTGTCACCTAGAGGGGGAAAAAAGGATAGCCATCCGATGTGGGTGATTCTACATAAATATCATCCAAGAAATTAATTTGGGTAAAAAAGCATGGGGTACTATTCCAACATAAAAAAAGAGAAAGAAGGGGATTATCTCAAAAGAAAAGGAGAACAATAGCATAGATGCAACAACAAAAACAAACAATAGTGTACTTTATGTATTCAATCTAAATATATAGTATGATGTTCAAATCAATACAAATAAGCAAACTGTGCAAGTTAGCAAAGTTATAGGGAAAAAATTATTTTTGCTCTGCTTTGTTGGGAAAAATCATAGAATTGAGATGCAGTCTCATCCTTGGAACCAAATCAGCAGAATAATAGTAGGATTATTATTAAATCTCTTTTATGCTAGTAGGAAAAATGTTATTTCAGTGTAGTACATTTACACAATTGCACTAGCATAACCCTTACTCCAGCAGGAAGCTGCCAGCACCAGGGAGGGAGGGGATTGGGTAGATGATATGGAGGGAGTATAGCTTAGCTGGGAATCTCTGCTCACTCAAAGGTTCATCATGATGGCAATAAATGTGACAATATGCCTACAAAAGTAGTTGCCTCAGGAGAAAATACACTCCCATTGGTGTTAAAGGACAGAGGGGGCTGCTTTATACTGGGTTAGGCCAACGTCCGTCTCAAGTCCGCTCCTCCTGTTTCCACTGCATTGCTTCTTCCCACCAAACTATTACTTATCTCACAGTGTTGCCTCCTTTGCCATGGCTCTTTTAGTTTGTACTCTTGCCTATGTGCCCTCCCTTCTCCCTTGAAGAAAATGTGTTTCCCTCAAAGACCAATATCAATGGCTTGTGTGCCGTATCCTCAACATTGTTTGCATGGACTAGCTGGTACACAAATGAGACTCAAGCCTATCTCCTAGAAGAGCTGTTACCTATGGGTTGCACATGCCCACTGAGCCATGGAAAACTCTAATGGGGAGACCCTGTGGGTTGTTTTTAAGAATATTCATTGGGTGAAGGAGTGCTGAGTTGCATTTTGTGATGTCACCCTGCGCCTCTGACCAGAGTCACATATTGATTAGTACCTTCTACTCATGGACAATGTGGGGTATTGTTAATGAGCATAATCATGCTTGATAAGTCTCTGGAAGAGATGCCATGGATGATGGTGAGTGGTTATCGATGGTGTTACATTAACCCTACTCCTATTTCAGCTCCTCTTGTGCTTTTGACTGTGCTGAAAATGCAAGACCGTGCTATGCTGGCATAGGAGCCACCTGGCATAGTGGGATCATAGAATCAAACTGCCAGGTGTCATATGTTATGGGTTTGGGGGTTGAGATAGATGATTTCTATGAGTCGCCTTCCAATCTCTGATTTGGAATCCTGCACCTGGAGGTGGACTCTGCAGCTGAGAAACATGCTCCACTGGTCAGATGTCCCTTGTACTAGGGATGCTGTTTTTACCTCCATTTTCTGTTTGCACCATCCACAGTAAGGACTCAATGCCAGCTGCAAACATGGTGTTTTCTATTCACACTGAGGGGAAGGATCAATCATGTGGTTTCCTAATGACCACGTCCTCTAAGTTAACATTTCCAACCCCAGAAGTGTGAATATTTGGGGTAGTTTTTCCTTGTAGAATACAGCTGAAATACACATCTTTCTTTGAGCAGTGTTATGCTATTGTGCACAAGTTGGGGGGGGGGGAGAAAACAAAGGCACTGTTTGCAGCAACACAAAAAAGCAGAAGGAGGAGAGCAGCCAGAAGCTGATTTTCAGCCTACATGAAACAAAATGAATGAATGAAGGGAGGAGGAGGGAGTGGGCATGGAGAGGGGAAAGACTGACACACCCACTTAAAAGCATTGGAGTACAGGGGCGGCAAGCACTAAAGATATAGAGTGAAGATGCTTTTTCCTTCCCTTTTCGTATTATCAGAGGGTTAGGTTAATATGGATTTACAGGGGGGAAACTGTGATAGCTTTTGTGTGCCAGTAACGAAATGTGAACCATGCGAATTCAAAGGACATGTGAGTAGCACAAAACACACAGTAAACCACCGTGTAGATGAGCCCTCTATTGTTACTGAAACTCTTCAGGAGAGACACACACCCCTTCCTGGGACCTACGAGAGGCTTGTGTTTTTAGCAAGTCTGAGGAGTGGCTGGGAACTGGAGACTTGCAGAGAGGCCTGCTCTCTGCATGATGGCTTCAGGATACCTCCTATAAGCCTGGTGGGAAAACAAGATCTATTGGACTGCTAATGCTTTGAACCCCTTCGTCTTATGCTCAGGTTGTGAATGTGTGTAAGTAAACCATATTTCATAAACACACCATAGACTCTGCTGACCTTCTTTGCAAGGAAACTAAACCCTGGGCAAGGGCGGGGACCCCTGGAGATCTCTCACCGCTTAGAGATGGGATGGTGCACAACATGTTTAATATATTGAAAACATACAGTATACCAGTGTTTATATTTTTGCTGCTTCTAGATTATAACCCTTTCCCCTTTTCTTTCAGACAGGGCTAGAAAACCTCTGGCCTCCCCAATGTTGGGCTCCAGCTCCCATGAGCCTCAGGCAGTATAGCCAATGGTCAGAGATGATGCGAGTTGGAGTTGCACATCATCTGGAGGTCCACATAGGGTTGCCATCAAGTGTTGAAATAAATGAGCTATTACAACGATGGTACCCAGGGAGCAATGGGTCCCAGGGCACCCTTTTTCCTTTATTGCTTTTTCAGGAGTGCACTTGAGGTATTAGGAATTAGGATGATGCAGGGTGTATGTCATCCCTGCAAAGAGGAAATGGGGGGAAAACAGTATTTATTTCCACATTCTGTCTTCTGTGGAACTGACAAGCAAATACTTGTCTCGCCTGAAATGAAATACAAAAAATGATCTCACATTCCTACTTTTTGATGGAAAGTGTAACATCAGTCTTCCTGGGGATGTTCATGTACCCAGGTTTTGCATGTTGACAGGGGAAACTTTCCCAGGGTGTGAATAGTTTGTGTTCAGAGATGCACTACTAAGTGGCCATGGAGCTATGTTGGGGGGGGGAGGAGCTATGTTGGGGGGGAGGGGTCTGGTTGCTCATTGACAGAGCAGAGTCATCTTCTGAATCTGGGTTGGCCTTTTGCTTATAAGACAAACAAGTGTTGGCACAGATTTTATGATAATTTCTGTGTATCTAATTGGATTTCTTCCTAAATATTTTTTTCCTTTTTCTATTTTCAGCTCATGTGTTCATAAACATTTTGCACTTCTAATCTGCCCCAACCCTCTGATGAGTATCAGTCACCAGGGATCACAAGGACATGAGTACTCTTGCACTCATGTTCTACTTGTAATACATGTAGGCATCTGGTTGGTCATTGTAAGAAACAGGACAATAGATTACGTAGGCCTTTGGTCTGATCCATCAAGGCTGCTCTTACATTCATAACACCAATAAGGGTGTATTGTCTCACACTGCGTTGCCTCACAAGGAGTTGGAGAGATTGTTTAAACTTTAGCAGCAGCTTGCCTATTTCCCTATCAAACCAGAGTTAAAAGGCCATTTGTCACTATGGAAAGGGGCATTTGAATTTGATACTGAAGTACTTGAATGAGTCAAATCACATTAGTTGCAAACTTTATCAAGTTCCACCATGTCCTTGGGCAAGTCTCCAATTTCCATTCAGGTCCTCATCTATAAAATGGGAATAATAGTTATGTTCCTTGCAGGATTGTTTTTAGGGTGAGCACTTTACACATTCAAATGCCATGCAAATGATTGGTACTAGCAATCTCTTTTCCTACCCCAAACTATCAGAGCAGAAGTGCTCTAACTTTGGCAGGAGATGGCCTGCTAAATGGGTTCATTCTTGCCACACAACATTCCAATATGGTTATTCGTGAACAAGATGACCTGCAGCACGAGAGATCTTGTTTAATTCTTTGCAGACCTTAAGATAGTGATTGCACCAGCAACTGAACAGTGCAGGTGCCTGGATCCTGAAGTTCCACTTAGTTCAGTGTTACAAGCAACAACGCTATCCTTTGGTCAGTATGCAACCAATCTGTGGCCCAGTTCACAGCTAAGTTAGAACTGCATGTCTGCCAGTATCCACAGCACCAAAAGCTGGAAAGAGACAATCATTTTTACAAGAATTGCTTTGGGAGAGGAGCAGCATGTGTACACAGGATCCCTACAGATTGGTGTTTTATTAGGTGTGCAACATGTTCTTATTACAATGGTAGATTTTTTGTGCTTTATTAGTTGTTCTGCAATGTTTTCCCAATGCTACCACATTATTGCTGTCCAGTGGGGCTACAGTGCAACAAAAATGGGGACCCCCCCAAAAAAAATCCAGAACATTTGTGGTATGAAAAGTTATAGGATTTCAGCAGGAAGTTCCAGGATATGCACTGAATGGAAATGAAGCAGTATGACCACCCCAAAACATTTGCAGGCACAAATAATGTTGAAAGCAGAATCACATATGACTGACCTGACAGCATCATGAGCACAGATCATCTGGACAGGCCCACAATTTTCTTTTGTCCCACTGACATGTCTGATAAAACAGGTTTTGGAAGCTATACAAAAACTGCAAAGCCTGTTTTGAAAGGAGGGGTGAAAGTGGTGGAAGGAGAAGTGTCCATCCCATGAGAAGTGACCTAAACCATCTATGAAAAGGTGACAACTTTCTGTCTCCAGCCAAAGAGTTACAAAAAACAGACACAATTACATGATGAGACAAAAGTTCAGTATATATATATAATATTTTGATAAGCTTCAAGAAAATAATTCATAGTACAATGCAACACATCTGACAGTAAAGGAAACATATCTACAAATGACAGAGAAACATTCCATATTATAGTACAGTATGTATTCAGGCCCTGTAATTCTGTGCCCCTATCCACATTCAAAGCAATGTTCTTAAGACTGCATGACAGATGTACATTTCTGAAACTGTGGGCCTGCTATGGATTCACATTCAGCCCATTTTGTATAGATGTGCGCATTGTCAAATTGAGTAAAGAGCAAAAGCAACTGTTTCTTCTTGATTCCAGTTGGAGCTGGCTGTGTAGAATGCTGATTGGCTGGCCCTTGTGGCAATCACAAAGCCACACCCATTCCTCCCCCCCCACTGCCACACCTGAGCAATGTTTCAATTTTTTAAAAAAAGGATTGGCCTTTTATTTTAAGGTGCTGAACAGATATTTAAATAAACTGGGGGAGGGGATGCAAATGAGCAGGAAAAACCGTTCCACTGGCTGAGTGCTGCAGTGTGGGGAGAGTGTCGTTGCTGCTGCTGCTGCTGTTAATAACACATTACATAGCATTATGGAACTTAATGTCTGTTGTTTCTTTGCCTAATCATAGCCATTTATGACTTCAGAACAATAACAGTTATTCAGATCTTAATAATGAAAATCAGGGCAGGGCCAAATTAGGCAGGACTTTAAACTTTAATCTTAGCCATTGGTGAGGAGCAGGGGGAAATCTGATCAAGAGCATCATCCCAGGAGAAGGAACCCACATTTTTTGTCCCACAGGGCAGCTGGCTGTTGGAAATATGGTATACGGGAAAATAGTTAAACCTCCCATCCTCCAGCATTGTCATCCTGATTAGATTTTCTGCCCCCTCTCCTAAATTCACACTATGGGCAGTGAATGTACATCTTTAAAAACCAGTGCCTGGGTCTGATGGGAGTTGTAGTCTGAAACATCTTGATGGCACCAGGCTGGGGAAGGTTGCTACAGATAAATCCAACTAACTTTATCAAATGCCTTTTCAGTACAGAGTGCAAACAATAATTCCCCAAACTTATTTTAACTAATAAATAACGTATTTACATGGTCTTAAATCTCCTCTAATTTGTTTGTAACCCCAATTCTTATGTGTTGATGAATCACTGACTGATGAATTCCATTCAAGTCAATCGACAATACTTATGTAAATGGACACTTAATTGTTCTCATAGGATGTCAAAGACATAAGAATGTGTTTAATATGCACTGTGGGGATTTGTGGGTAGGAAGGACCATAAAACTTTCCTTTTCATTAAAAGTCCATATTCTTGAAGTCTATTGAACATCGGTATCGCCCGTCAATGAATCTGGAGCATATGAAGTTTGGCAAACATGGGCAGGTATGATGTTGCCGTTTTCCAAAGAAAGGGACCTTTAAGAGAAAACAGAAAACAAAGAACATTACTAATATGCTATCATATGATACAGCAAGATAAATGAAGTAGGACAGGGTGGGTAGTCTTCAAGCTTGTGGGATCTACTTTGTATTTTTGCTAGAACTCCAAAATCTACCAGAGTCAGATGCAAAATGGTGGTTCATGGGGTGGAACCAATTATCTGTTGCATCCCATAAACCATTCACTGAAATAATCTGCAAATATGAGTACAAACTGACATCTGGGCTACTACAGCTCTGGGGATTAGAACTCTAATTCTGGCCAGCAGAACTGCACAAAGTTCTGGTCAAAAGCAACCAATATTTATATTTTACAGGAAAGGAATATATAGGCTAATAAGCAGTTAGCATACGGCAAGCCATAGCAGAGTAGTAGTAGTAGTAGTAGCAGTAATAGTGGTGGTGGTGGTGGTACTATTGTTAAATTATTGAGTCAGAAATCCACAAATCATCAAGAGATGTAGCACCAAATCTTGATCTACATTTTGCTCATCCTTACCATACAAAGATTTTACTGCACACAAAGACCTCCAGAATTCCAGAAATGGCTGCTGGCCACTAGGAACTGTTTTCATGTACTGCCCAGTTCATACAACCACACAGAAATTTCTCCTTGTGATCCCATCCATGGGAGGGCTCACACAGAAAAAATATGCCAAGCCGTCATGTGTGAACTAGACCTAAGCCTTTATCAAGCAAGACAAGTTTCTCCTTTCTAGCTCTTAATCAATAATTATTCTAATACTATTCATTCCAAATAGGAATTATGCCATACAGGGAAAAAGTCAAGTAGTCTCCTTAGGAGACACTTCTCCTCTTAGGGGAGACATTTCTCATTGAGCTCTATCCAGAGGTACTTTATCCAAGTACATTTGGAGCCACAATCAAGGCATTAATATTCTGGGATTTATCATTTGTGGCATGATTATGTACGGCATTAAATATAGATATAGTATTGCTACCTTTGGAAATTGTCCTGTTGTCCTGATGAGCGATAAAATCTGAAGAACTTGGGACCTTATCTATGGCACCAATAGTAGAATAGAGGAAGCTAGTAAGAGTGGGTGGAGAATGGGTTTCACACAGCCCAATCACATTTCAATGTCATTTTGGGAACTCATTTAGGTGAACCATTTCCATCCAATGAAATACTGTGTGGCCAAATGATTAGGCTTCAAATTCTAGCTCAGCTACAGCTAGGCAACTCCAAAGCCACTCAGCTCCAAACCTCTGCCCTTCACCTGTTTAACGCAGAGGACCTGCAGGCCTTGGCATTTTATGCCTTCCCTGCCGCATCTTCCGTACTTTCCTGTACCTTTCTTCTGCCCCACAGTGTCATCAGCTGCATCACCTCACTCTCCTGTTCCTCTTCTGCCTCCACCTTCACCTCCATGCCTGAAGCAAACAAACAAGCCTGCCGCTGCCTGAAGACACTCTATGCATTGAGTTCAGTCATGGCAGCACCCTGCCCAACTGTGTTTCCCTCCGTCTGGCTTTACTTTGAGAACTATGTAAAGAACACATGCATCAGCAGCCATAACAACATTTAAAACAATTGGTATTGGTTAGTGGGCCATGACCATTAGCAAATACCTTATGACTGATGGGATGGCATTCATCTCCTTCTTGCCCTAATGGAGTGCACATCCGGAGCCCACGGAGCCACAAGCTTATGGCGCAGCATGTCCCACCTCCACACTGGAGGTCCCTTTCACAGGCCTAGAAGAAAGAGCCACCACAGTAGAATGGATTAGTCATGTGGACTGTACAAGGAGGAAGGTGCTGTTCCTGGTAAAAAACTGGCTCAAGTGTATCTCAGAAATTTAAAGGTGCACATCTCTCGTGAAGAGCTTTTTATGAAGGGAAGGAAACATCAAGAAGTAGGAAAAATAGCAATGTTGTAGTTGTGCCTAAGATCACAGGAATATCCATGATATACAGGTTCCTTTGTAATCAGTAGGACTCCTACTGGGAGGAAGGGCAGGATATAAATTTAATAAATAAAAATAAATAATCAGTAATAATATTTAGACAAGGCTGGCACCAGGTGTAAGGGCCCGTCTGATCAAGTGCCTTCCAGTGAAACTTTTCCAGCTGCAATCTGTGGAGGGTGCCTGTGAGATGTCCATTATTTTAATGTTCCCACAATGCCTTGGGACCATCAAAAGTGTGGCTTCCCAACTCCTTGCTACTGTTGCTGTTGAGTAAACCCAAACCTAGGGAAAGAGGAGGGTTTGGGAGTGGGAGAGCCCAGACTCAGCCCAAAGTAGCAATTAAGATTGGTGGAACCTGTCAGGGTGCTAGAGAATGCCAGGTGCTGTTTCCAGCCCTGCATTTAGATGATGGCAATACCCAATGGCATTTTCTACTTTATGGCCTGACTGAGTATCATGAAAGTAAATGTGATATGAAAAAGGCAGCGAGTCAGGGCTATTCACCTTGCTCTTATTGGTTTTTTAGAAAACCACATAATGAATGATGCATTCTCCAAGGGTTTTCCACTTTTTAAAAACAGCCCTACTGACACCTCCTTCTCGCACAAACCAGTTCATACAACCACACAGGAGCTTCCTGGTAAGTTTGTGAAAGGTATGAGGAAGTTGCATTTCAAAAGGTAATATGTCAAAGGTTACATACACCAATACATCCAAGCCTTTTGGGTACTATTTAAGGACATCTCTAGACTGTGGTGGTAGACTAAAAGCTGCAGCCACCTTATAGCAGGGACTGGGAACCTTTGGCCTTTCAGAATTTGATGGACTCCAACTCCCATAATACCTGACCACTGGCCATCCTAGCTAGGGCTGATAGGAGTTGGATTCCAACAACATCTGGAGCAGCCTTCCACAATCTGGTGCTCTCCAGATTTTTGTACTACAACTCCCATCGACCCTAACCATTTCCCATGCTGGCTGGGGCTGATGGGAGTTGTAGTACAAAACATCTGGAGAGCACCAAGATGGCAAAGGCTGATCTGAAGGGTCACAGATTCCCCATCCTTGACTTAGAGGCTTGTTATTGCTTTATCTGATACGAGCTTTTGTCTACAAAATAGTGTGCTTTCAGATTAATTAAGATAGATAGAGGTATGTTATAGAATGAACCATGCCCAACTAAATACGGCAATACATCATGTGTGTAGTCTGTCTTTATTGGGAAGATGGTATATAATATTTCTGTTCATGGCTGTTGGAATGCTGATTTCCAGGAGGCATTTCATGGAGCCTATTCTTTTTTAAAAAGTCTGTACTGTAGTCCAAATAACTTTGGGTATTGATCTGAGGTCAAGAATCTACATAGTAATGTTTGGTCTCCCATTATCTTGGAGTAAAAAAATACCATCACATGAAGCCAGGGTGACAAATGAAAAGTACATGACTGTAACAAAGTAAACCCCCACCCATAAACTTCAAAATCCATGGCTGCTATGGTAGCTGAGGAGTCCTGCCAAGAATACAGGACTGAATAGCTAATAGAGGGGCAATTCAGACAACCATTGGATGTATGTGACTCCTGACAAATCTCTTCAATGTCCTGTACATGCCACCTGGCCCCAGAAGGCCATATGTGTAAGTGGTTTCCATGCACCCAGTTGACAAATTAGCCCTGAACTTCCTAATAAAGATTGATTAACCCAGCAAACTGGCAAAATTGCTTACACAGCACAGAACATCTATCAACACAAAGATGTTCATGACAGGACTGCAGAACCATGAAGTGACAAAAACAGCATGGCAGGCAAAATAAACCATGACTTTTCATACCTATTGTCAGAATTTTCTGTAGAAATTATTTATTTATTTATTATTTGATTTATATCCTGCCCTTCCTCCCAGCAGGAGCCCAGGGCGGCAAACAAGAGCACTAAAAACCCTTCTTCAAAACATCATAAAAACAGACTTTAAAATACATTAAAACAAAACAACTTTAAAAACATTTTTTTAAAAAGCTTTAAAGACATCTTAAAAAGGGTTAAAAACATATTGTTTTTTAAAAAAATTAAAAAACAATCCCAACACAGACACAGACTTAATTAAATTTAAAGAATTAAGACTTAATTAAATTAAAAGAAACTGCAAACATCATGTCAAAATGAAATGGTATTTTCATGTAGCTATTTTTGAAATGTGTTGGAAGGGCAAACAGTGCATAAAAATAACAATAATTATAATGAGTTGTATCTGATTAAGCCATACTCAGTGTAGGCTCATTGAAATCAATGGACTTATGTTATTCACGACTACAGCTTCAATCCTAATCCCCATTTGGCAGTAGGGATGGGTGAGAATTTCAATTCAGGTTGCATTTCAATAATAAATAAATAATGAAAGTGTCCAGTTTAAGCTCACAGTGGGTTTTTTGTAGCAGCACTAATGATATAACATTTCATATGACAGAATCAGCAGTCAGTACACCAAGCACCAACTCTTCTTCTGCGAGTCAATGGGATTTTGTGAATGCCTGACATATAAACAAGAAGTAAATGAAAAACTGGATCCATTGATCAGATACACATACAATTAATACCCTGCTAACCACCCCCACAGCAAACCATTATGGAAGTTTGGGCTGTGCTTATAGCGTGGTCCCCAGTTCTATTAATGTGCAGAAATATGCCCAATAACACCCCATATTTAAAGGGACAGAGTCATAGTTGAGATGAGCTATACTTACTCAGGCCATGTGGCACCAGCAAGCAGAATGGTTTTGCTTATTCGGAATACTGCAGGCCCTCTGCAGAGGCTGTCCCTATGGGCTGGGAAGCTTGGAGGAGTGTGGCCTGTGAGCTTGCCCTTCACTGCCCCTGTCCTCTTGGAAAGGAGAGCACCATTTTCAGACTCACCCTTTGCCAAAACAGCTCTTTGTTGGAGAGAAGGACTGTTGACTGGCTGGGTTTTCCCCATCCACTATGTTGTGTGATTAATTTACCCCAGCTGTTTGGGAGAGGAAGTCTCAGAGCAGGGTGGGTGCTTGTGTAGCCAAGCTTACTTACTTATGATTAAAGTGTGGCAGCCTGGCCACTTGTGGATACTCGTGGAGGGGTTGTATTCAACGAAACCCTACTCAGAGTAGATCCATTGAAACTAATGAACCTGAGTTAGTCATGTTCATGAACATCCATGGATCTACTCTGAGTAGGACTAGCATTGAATACCACCCTTGGCTTTGAAAACACATTGTGCGAAGTATGCCAGGACTACTGTGGGTCATATTTGGGATTCCAAAGGGACTGATAAGACCTCAATGGCTTGTGTTTTACACCTCTGCCCCATCCCCTGATCCCATTTAGGAGTGTTGAATGTGATTACTCAAGAGAGAAGAAGCTCACATGTTTAGTGCTTCACTTGTTCTAGAGCTTGCCAGTCTGTGTCTGTGTTAGAATTGCTTTTAATATGTTTTCTTTAATAATATGTTTTTAACCCTTTTTAAAAAAAGATGTTTTTAAAGCTTTTTAAAAATGTGTTGTTTTGTTTTAATGTATTTTAAGGGGTTTTTTTATGATGTTTTAAAGTGTTTTTAGCGCTTCTGTTTGCCGCCCTGGGCTCCAGCTGGGAGGAAGGGTGGGGTATAAATCAAATAATAAATAAATAAATAAATAAATAGTGTAGAAAACAAACTCCAGGGTAATGTCTTGATGTGCCGGACTCAAAGTAACCCCAATGCTTGCATTTGTTCTAATCTTACTAAATATTATTTTCTGTGCTCTGCAGCCCCACCTGAACACTCCTCATCTTTTATTGTAGAGCATGATAATTTGGTGAATTGGCTACTCTGTTAGGTAGAAGTAGACATGAAGGATCCTGCCCATCAGCAATGAGTTGGATGAGATATCATACGGTCCCTCTTAACTATAGCTTTCTAGAATTATAAAACAAAAATGTTTATTGGTCTATAGATGTAGCACTAAAATGGGTTGATCTTTTTAAAACATCTGCTTCCACTGTCATTCGAAAACTGTCTGACTCATGCACACAGCTGTGACAATTTAAAACAGATAAAAGTCAGGACAAATATGTAATAATGCAGTTTCCTGCATCTGTTAAAATTCAAATAGTTTAAATTAAGTAAAGATGGGAAAAATAAGCATCAATTTGATTCAAGGAAATGCCAAACAAATAAAAATCAAGTTCTGCCAAGCCTATTCATGAGTCGTCACACTGAAGCCATCGGAATTATTTAAGGAAAAGGAAGTAACCCATCAATAATGAAACTAACAGCACACAGTTATAAGGAGTTTGACAGTTTCATCCTTGTTTGATGTTGTTTGTTTGACGAGGGAGCACTGTGACAGATTGTTGCTGAAACAGTTGTACTTAACACTTGATTTTGGATTAATCTGAATTCTACTCGTGTTTTAAACCTATATAAAACATTTTAAAAGCTCTCTGTATCATTAGAAGCCACTTTATACTGAACAGAAGAATACTGATTTTTCTCAAAAGAATTCACCAGTCTTGAAAAATTAGTATGTTGTTCACATCAGTGAAAGACAGAAGGGATATAAAATTGTTTACCTTTTAAAAATATGTTGAGCATAATTAGATTTTTCTTACATAAAAGTCTATTTACTAAGTAACATTTGGCATGAAGCACACACACATGTAAAAATGACATCATAACAGATGATCAAAACATGTTTCTACTGCAATCCCATAAGAAGGACCCTTCTTATTCAAATATAAACTCCAGTTCTAAATTCTAGGGCAGGGCTCATTCATGAAACTGTCAGTACAATTACACTAGGAGGCTTTTTGTCTGCCAGTCCTAAACAAACTTACTATGGATTAAGTTGAACAGAGTTGGACTTACTTCTAAATAAAGATCTCCCTCCCCCCTCCAGCCACCATGTGCCCCCAAAATCTGATCCAGAGGCTCTTAATCCCTTGGAACAGATTTTGGGGGTGCATGAGGAAAGGAAGGAGAAGCCTTTTGCACAAGTAGACACTTTGCTCATGCTACACTGGATCTTGCCCAATATATTTTCAATGCCTTCTTTGATATTTATTTTTATTTATTTTATTTATTTGTTCCATTTTTAAACCGCCCATAGCAAGTAGCTCTCTGGGCGGTGTACAAAGAGATTAAAATACAAAATATTACAATAAATAAACAGCAAACAAAAAGATTTAAAATTATAACATTAAACGCTTAAAATGCCTGGGAGCATAGCCAGGTCTTAACCTGGCGCCAAAAAGATAGAAGCGTCGGCGCCAGGCGTACTTCTTCGGGGACGCTGTTCCACAGTTCGGGGGCCACTACAGAAAAGGCTCTAGATCGAGTAACTGTCCTCCGGGCTTCCTGATGGGTTGGTACCCGGAGGAGGGCCTTAGATGCTGAGCGAAGTGACCGGGTCGGTTCATAGCGGGACAGGCGTTCCACAAGATACTGCGGTCCCACGCCGTGTAAGGCTTTATAGGTCAAAACCAGCACCTTGAATCTGGCTCGGAAGCAAATGGGTAGCCAGTGCAAATGGGCCAGAACAGGTGTTATATGCGCTGACCGGCTGGTCCTCGTCAGCAGTCTGGCTGCTGCGTTTTGCACTAGCTGAAGCTTCCGAACTGTCTTCAAGGGCAGCCCTACGTAGAGCGCATTACAGTAATCCAACCTAGAAGTTACCAGAGCATGAACAACTGAGGCGAGGTCATCCCTGTCCAGATAGGGGCGTAGCTGGGCTACCAACCGAAGGTGGTAGAACGCATTCCTTGCCACCGTGGCCACTTGCGCCTCAAGAGACAAGGAAGGATCGAAAAGAACCCCAAGACTATGAACCTGTTCCTTCAAGGGGAGTGTAACCCCATCTAGAACAGGGTAAACATCCACCATCTGGGCAGGGAAGGCATTCACCAACAGTGTCTCAGTCTTGTCTGGATTGAGTCTCAGTTTATTAGCTCTCATCCAGTCCATTATCGCAGTCAGGGAGTGATTCAGCACATCCACAGACTCACCTGTAGAAGATGAAAAGGAGAAATAGAGCTGCGTGTCATCAGCGTACTGGTGGCAACGCACTCCAAAACTCCTGATGACCGCACCCAGAGGCTGCATGTAGATGTTAAAAAGCATAGGGGACAAAACCGACCCCTGAGGGACTCCACAATGGAGAGTCCAAGGTGTCGAGCAATGTTCCCCAAGTACTACCTTCTGGCGACGATCTGCCAAGTAGGAGCGGAACCACTGCCAAGCAGTGCCTCCAACTCCCAACTCCACGAGTCTCCTCAGAAGGATACCATGGTCGATGGTATCAAACGCCGCTGAGAGATCAAGGAGAATCAACAGAGTCACACTCCCTCTGTCCCTCTCCCGACAAAGGTCATCATACAGGGCGACCAAGGCTGTTTCAGTGCCAAAACCAGGCCTAAAACCGGATTGAAACGGATCCAGATAATCGGTCTCATCCAAGAGCACCTGGAGTTGACCGGCGACCACCCGCTCCAGAACCTTGCCCAAAAAGGGGACATTCGCCACCGGTCTATAATTGTTCAAGTTATCTGGGTCTAAGGAAGGTTTCTTTAAAAGAGGTCTCACTACTGTCTCCTTGAGACTACTAGGGACTACTCCCTCACTCAAGGAGGCATTTATCACTTCCTTGGCCCAGCCGGTGGTAGTAGTCCTGCTAGCCTTCACTAGCCAAGATGGACAAGGATCTAGAGCAGACGTGGTCGCCCGCACCAATCCAAGCACCTTGTCCACTTCCTCAAGCTGCACCAACTGAAACTCATCCAATAATGAAAGACAAGGCGGTGTTCTGGACACTTCAATGGATTCATCTGTCATAACATCGGAGTCTTGGTTCCTACGGATGCATGCGATTTTATTTTGGAAGTGCCCTGCAATGTCGTTACAGCGAGCTTCAGATGTTTCAATGGTATCTCGAGGACCAGAATGTAAGAGTCCTCGTACAACCCTAAAAAGCTCTGCAGGGCGGCAGAGAGATGTCCTGATAGAGGCAGCGAAGTGGAACTTCTTCGCCGCCCTTACCGCTTTTATATACGACTTAGTAGAGGCACTTACCAAAGCATAACTGCATCCGTCTGGAGTTCGTCTCCATCTGCACTCCAGCCTCCTTCTCTCTTGCTTCATCACTCCCAGCTCCAGGGTATACCACGGAGCTGTATGAGCTCTGCATCGAAGAGGGCGCACGGGAGCAATCGTGTCGATAGCCCGGGCCATCTCCGTATTCCACAGTTCGACCAAGGCCTCGATAGGAGCGCCAGTACTATCAGCTGGAAAAACTCCCAGAGCCCTCTGAAAACCAATAGGATCCATAAGCCTCCGAGAGCGGACCAACTTAATAGGTCCCCCACCCTTGCAGAGGGAAAGAGTCGTCGTAAGTCTAAAACTCAGCAGGCGGTGATCTGTCCATGACAATGGAGTAGATGAAAAACACCCCACCTCCAGATCACCATTTCCATGACCAAATCAAGATCAAATCAAGAGTGTGACCCAACACATGCGTTGGGCCAGTAACAAATTGAGACAGCCCCATGGTTGTCATGGAGGCCATGAAGTCCTGAGCCACCCCAGATAAAACAGCCTCGGCATGAATGTTGATGTCCCCCAACACCACAAGTTTGGGGGACCTCAACAATACCTCCGAGACTATCTCTGTCAGCTCAGCTAGGGAAGCTGTTGGGCAGCAAGGTGGGCGGTACACCAACAGGATTCCCAGCCTGTCTCCTTGGCCCAGCACAAGGTGGAGGCACTCTAGACCAGTCGCCATGTGGACAGGATGCCTGGTGAGAGAGAAAGTACTCCTATAGACCACAGCGACCCCGCCTCCCCAACCCTCAGGTCTACCATAGTGCTGCACCGTATACCCAGGTGGACAAAGCTGAGAGAGAGCAACTCCTCCCTGCTCACCCACCCAGGTCTCGGTTATACATGCCAGGTCGGCACCCTCATCCACAATTAAATCGTGGACAAGGGAGGTTTTATTATGTACCGACCTGGCATTCAAAAGCAGCACCTGGAGATCTAAGGGCTGGCTGATAGAACAACCAGCAGTTGTTCTTCTATGAACTATCATGTATGTGAAATGTTTCCTCCATACAAAAACTCTCTACAGTGTACACTGTACACATATGAGCTGTACATCAGAGAGAAGATAGAACCTCTTTGACATATTACATTTTTGACACCTTATCATTTCTTGTCATTGAAACTATATACCATGGAAATGTTAACATCAAATGCTTTGATTTGGTTTCCTGCATTGAGCAGGGGGTTGGACTTGATGGCCTTATAGGCTCCTTCCAACTCTACTATTCTATGATTCTATGATTTCCAACCTTTGCACCTCAAACCCAAACACCTTCTTTCCACATATTTATGGAAATAACCTGGGCCAAGAACAACCACAGTAAACAAAGAGAAGTCTGTATTGGAAAGTAGTGTGTAAATATTCTCACCCAATCCACATGCTCTGTTTCAACTTGCAGCCCAACAACAGCTGAAGATAGGTCTAGTCAAAATGGGCAGGACTGCCATTCTATATGCAAAAAAGTTAGGTATCCAACATCTGAAAACTCATCATATGGGTGTTATAAACCTGGATCCAGTCAATAATGGAAGATTTACTGAGCAGCCCTAAGTAGGTCTACTCAAACAATTGTAAGTCCCACTGATTTCAGTGGAATTTTCTCTCTGGTAGCTGTGTATAGGATTGGAATCTCAAGCATGTACTGGGTAAATCTTTCCTGAAATCAGTTTAGTTTAGTTTAGTTTATAGTTTATTTATATATCACGTTTTGGCCAAAAGGCCCCCAAAGTGGTGAACAATTTATTAAAACATATTACAAAAAAAGAAAGAAAAAGAAATTACATAAGAAATATGGGCTCCTGCTGGGAGGAATGGCGGGATATAAATCAAATAATAAATAAATAAATAAATAAAATCACCAGTAAAAATATATACTCTAAAAATATAATGCAACAACAAAAATGCAAATACATTGCAAAGAGAAAAATGCGACAAGAACAAAGCAAATTGCAACAAAAACAATGTTTTCTTTGTTTTCAAAATCAGTGAGACTTTAATGTGCTCAACTTTGTTAGATCATGCCTGTTATTTAAAAAACAAAACAAAAATATGCTTTAAGGTATGTCAGCATCAAATATGACAGGCAACTTGCATAGCTATTTCCCAGAAAAGTCACACATTGTCCAGAGCAGCTTCAGCTTGCACAGTTTTGCAAAACATGCATCTTGGCTGGGAAATAAACATTCATATTACACATTATATTTTCAGCAATCCATAAAGTGCCATAATGGACCATCTAGCAGTTGTCATAGCACTAATGGGTTGATTCCCGCCCTGAAATGAACAGATGTAACTGGCCTTTGTTTTATAACTGACCCAGTCTATGGCTTACCATACTACTAGGCATTGTGAAGTCAGACTCCCCACATAGCAGATTTGAGGGTTCTGTTAAAGCATAGTTAATGTCAGTATACCACATCATCCATAGCATGTTTGCTCAGAAGAAACTCCCACTAAGTTCAATGGAACCTGCTCCCAAATAAATGTGTACAGGATGGTAGTCTCACTTTTGTAATCCCATGCATGTCTACTCAGAAGTCAACCACACTGAGTTCAATAGAACTCACTCCCAAGTAAATGTGTTTGTGTTCCCACACATAACAAGGTGTGGTGTGTGGGAGCAAATAACTCCTTTATAAACACCCAGAACTTTATTGGCTACAGTTCACAGAGTGTGGTGTAGGGTGAGGATCCAGTCACCCAGCAGTCCACTTTCTAGCCAGTGTCCCATCTCAGCCCACCTTCTTGGATGATGTTAAAAGCAGCTGCATGATCCGTGGGGCCTCCACAGCACAAACCACTACTGGGAGGCTGGGAGTGTGGCAGCTGTGCAAGCCCTCTGACCTGGGACTGAGGCCTTTGAAGCATCACCCCAAGACCCCTTAGGAGATCCCCCCAATGGGAAGCTGGGTGCCCCACCCCTGGCTTACTCGACTATGGATCCCAGCCCAATGCCTCCAAAATCTCACAATGAAAATTTGTGGCAATTATTAGCATGCTGGAAACGGCAAGAAGGGAGAGTGCTCTTGTGCTCAGGTCCTGCTTAGGCCATAGGCATCTAGTTGGTCACTGTGAGAACAGGATTAGATGGGCCATTAGCCTGATTCAACTTCTTATGTTCTTATATTCACTAGCAACCTTTGAACAAAATGAATGTTGCTGTTAGGAAGGCAAAAAACCCATAGCACTAAATCCAATCCCACTGCAGGTAGAATTTTTTTCTTCCTCTGGCAACTGGCAGCTAACCTCTGTCCATAGCAACTCAGGCCACTATTAATACAGGGCAGGCGGGCTGGGTCACCACACACACACACACACACACACACACACCAAATTTTAAATGGACATACTATACACTACTACTATGCCGGATAGGATTTATACTGCAAGCTCTGCATTATTATTAAGACAGTGGAATAATCTTCCACCAGATATGTGCTTCTCCTCCTCTTTACAGGTCTTTCAGAGAGGGTGCAAAGTGCATCTCTCTCCTAGCTTTTGGCTCGGGTAGTAAGCCTATCTGGTTTCCATGCTGTGTTTTTATATTGATTTTAAAATTGTTTTAACTTTAACATAAGCTCCCTTGAGCCTTAGAAAGTCAACTAATAAATATTTTGATTGTTGTTGGGTTTTCTATCATCTCTAGGTCATGTTTATGACAAGTCTTCTCAAATAATTATCTCTTTAACAAGTACTACTGTAAGCAGCCTTCAGATCAAGAGAGCTTTGCAGGCAGCTACAGTCACAAATAGAATTTCATCTGAGAGCTGATGTAGCAATCAGCTGGTATGTGCAAATAACTGCTCAGGCAAGTGATCTTCTCACATGAGCAGTGTAACGTGTGATATGGAAACTCATGGAACATCTCTGAGACTACTTTCGCCATTAGAAAAACTGCAAGACGCCATTTTTCTGATCATAAGTTGTTGCAATCTGCTATGAATCCCCTCAATATCAGATCTTAATTAACACAAAGGGGTGAAAAATCCCTTTAAAATATAACATTTGTACCAGCTCTGGGTTGGTAACAGATAGGATTTTTGTAAGCTGCTTTAAATTGTGAAAAAGCAGCATTTTTTTAAAAAGCCCAGTAAGTTCATCTCCTCATTTTGTATAAGAAATTCTATATTGGAAATAAGCAAATTTGATAGAATTAGTAATGTACGATTATAAATATTATATCCAATGTTAGTTCTAACCAAAGTAGACCCACTGAAATTAATAGGCATGACTAATTTAGGTCTATTATTACAGTGGGTCTACTGAAGTAGGACTTGGTTTGATACAAGCCACTATTGAGGTGAAAATGCATTTTTATAATTAAGGTAATATTTATACTAAAAGGTGAGAGAACAATTTGGCATCACAGATAAATAAGCATTTTTTACTATTCAGTGCTGCCAGTCAACTTCAATGTTGTCTTTTAAAAAAAATTAAAATGAAAAATAATCTGACATTCTTTTAATTTGCATACTGAACTCTTGAACCTTTACATAAAGGGATTAGAGCCACATTTTGTGGCCATCAGTATTTTTTTTAAAAATCCTTTGTAAAATTTTGCACCCAGTTGCACAAGTCTAGGACCTGGAGCTTTCTGAAAAGCTCCAAGATAACTGCAAGACTTACAAATAATTAAAATAGCTTGTGTCACTCTTGTACATTTATTATAACATATTGATTGTTTGTTGTCATTTTTCAGGGTGAAGTTTTTTTAAAAAAACAACCCATGAAATTGCAGAAGATGGATCTATTTCCTTACTAAGGGGTAAAGGTAAGAATTTTACTTATGTTAAAAATGAAGCCCATCCCTTCATTTCTCATGGTTAATTTTCCTACACCCTGACTCTAAATACATTAGCATGCAAATCACAGCTCATGTCGTTTCAGTTGGATCTGCCTCAGTAACTTTACCATCGGAGTGGTTAGACGTAACTAGTGGAGCCCAAATGTGCATTAACCATATGTAGCAGCTATCAACATAAGGAAAGTACTGCAGTGACCTAAAATAACCATTCTAGTTTTTAAAATACACTGCCAACAAGACCTTTGCTCTGGGGACCAGGCTCCTTGTTTACTTCTGATCCACACTTGCCAAAAATCATGGTCCATCTTCATAGCAAATGGGGCACAAGTTCACAACACATGTTGGCCAGACTTCTTCCACAATTATAATCAGACAAGCAAAGTAGAAAAAAAGCAACTTACCCCAGTGATCACTGCACACTCATACAAGGTTATCAGCAGGAAGATGCACAAGATTTGGATAGTTATTTTCATGGTGCTTGAGAGAATGGGTAAATCCTTCTCTTTTTCCTCCTCTTCACAGCCTCTCTTTCATGTCACAGTTGCACAGTGGTGTGGCGAGTCCCTCTTTCTCCCTCCTGCCTTGCTAGGTTCTCAATGAGAGCTGATCACATCCCCCTCTCCTGGCTCTCTATTTAACATCTGCTCAGCCCCTTTCAATCTCTTTTACTGATGTGATCCTTAGTATGATGTTCCCCGATACCACAAATAAGACTTGTAGCTATAACACTGTAAAACAGGAGGACAGCAGCAGCCTTGGGGGCTTTGAAATATTTGGTTCATGTGGAATTTAAACAGACATCATTTTAAAAATTGCTTTACTTTTTAATCTAATGCTGATGGACTTTTAAGTAATGTCAGAGTTGTAGTCCTGTAGTTTTAATTATTGGTATGTGAGAATTTACCAATTTATTATCGCATTTATATCCTGCCTTTCCTCCAAGGAGCTCAAGGTGGCATACCTGGTTCTTATCCCCTATTTTATCATCACAACAGTGAGGCAGGTTAGGCTGAGAGACAATGACTGGCCCAAGGTCATCCACTGAACTTCATAGCTAAGTGTGGATCTCCCAGTTCCTAGTCTGACACTCTGTCCACTACACTACATTGGATCTCCAGTGTTATGTATATATATGTACCTTTAGGCCTTTGAATTGCAGAGGATGGTATATAAATGAAAAATACATAACTCAGAGACAGCAATGGTCAGATCACTCCAACTGATCCAGAGTAGCTGAGTAGGCATAAGCAGTGGGTTACACCGCCATCGCTAAGGGGCAAATTATATACCTGGCAAGGGAGACTCAGCCATCTACTGCTACCTAACAAATACCAGGCAATTTTGTTCTGATCTTTTACTTACAGTTGAGGCCAGCACAGAGGTAGGGACATAGAAAGCTGCCTTATATCAGATCAGACACTTTGTCCGTGATCTAGCCCCAAACTGTCTACTCTGGAAGTGCCTTTCTCGGATCTCATAGGCTGAGGTATTTTTACATCATCTGCTACCTGATTCTTCTAACTGGAAATGTCAAGAACTCAATCTTCTGCATGCAAAATTGTGCCAAAGCAGGGTCAGCCAGGGACGTTTTGCTACCTGAGGTGAAAGACAAGATGGCGATGCCCTTCCCTAATTCCATATACAAAAACGGCCTGGACTGGCAGTTAAATTCTCCTTTAGCACTCATGATGAACAGCATCCTCCACTGCACCTGACAGCAGTCTAGCTAGCTTCGGAGACACAGGGCAGATTATGTAGAACTTTGGAAGCTCCTTATACTGAGTCAGGCCTTTGGTCCATCTAGCTCAGCACTGTCTACACTGACAGGCAGCAGCTCTCCAGGGTTTCAGGCAGGATTCTCTCTGAGGCCTACCTGGAGATGCCAGGGATTGAACCTGGGACCTTCTGCATTCAGAGCAGATGCTGTTCCACTGAGCCCCAGCCCTTCCCACTCATGTGTCCTCTTAAGCCTTGCAGCTGCTCCCTGCTCTCCAGCATATGCCTCCTCAGGTGGCACCCTCAGTCTGCCTCATGGTAGAACCAGCTCTCTCCTCTAAAGCTTTAATGAGCCCTAGAGGTTTCCAGGATACTATGCATGGGAATCAGAGGACACAATGGGTTGTATTCAGTGTATCACTAACTAGATTGTTCAGTCAGCGCAAGGAATGATTTCCCCTCTCCTCCCTTTGTACAGCTCCTAAATCTGTTCTGGGTTCCCCCCCCCCCGACCTTCCGGAGCAAATTTGGAGACTATGGGGTGGGTGCAAATATGGAGGACAAGAGGAAATCACATAGTGCTATCACTAGCCCTTGTGCTAATGCATTTTTTTTGTTGAATACCACTCGATGCCCCCACCCTGGTCACATAGAATAAATAACTTTATGCAGTTTGTACCACCTGCTAGGGGCAAACAATGGAGGAGAATGGTTGTGCTCATTTCTAGCCTGTGAGCTTCCTGGAAGCATCTGGCTGGTCACTGCTGGGCAGATGGGGAGGATGCCGGACTAGATGGGCCCTTGGTATGGTCATCACTAATGGATCACCAAAAAAGAACAGACAACAAAATAACACAGAGATCTGCATACAGTTTACACATGCTAATTTATAAGTATTGATTTGAATATAGAAAGAATGACTAGACTTTAAATAGAAATGCACTGCATCTCGCCGTAGTGGGGAAGACTGTCACCAGGTGACTTGTATATCTGCTGTCCGGGTGATGATGGGCAACTTCAAGGCCCCCGAGTTCTCCCATCTTATGGTTCTTTGTCTTTAAACAGGACAGCCTTTCAACTAGAGGACTGTCCTCCACAAAGGAGGGCACATGACCACCCTGTTCTGATCCTTTGAGTTCTGCTAGAGGTATGGGCTCACAGAGCACTGTGGGTTCCATTCATCCACCTCTGTCTCGAGTCTAAAATGAGACTAAAAGACTGTCTCGAGTCTTTGATCAAGCGGAATCACCACTCGACCCGTTTCTGCTCCCAAGGCACACAGTTGGGTCTGCTGACCTCTGCTGGGGAACAAATATTTCTAGGACATCTTCCTGAAATAATATTGCCAGAGAAGTGAGGCTTCATGTCTGAGAGACAAGGGTCCCCACCTCTTCTATGCAAATATATATGTAAATTCAGGGTTTTTCAGCACATTCCAGATTTGGGTAGCATGGTTGCAGTACCCAGTGTGGTCAGCAAGTCTCTAGGGAGAGTGTGAACAGCTCAAGAGTGCATGGGATTTCTGTGCTTTACAGCTGTTGTGGCCAAAAACAATGCTGTGCATGTGAGAAGTGACCCCACCACCACCAGTACTGCACCTATAGCAGTGGAATGGGAGGGACTCCTTTCCTTCTCAGCTTGCCTAGGAATTTGGCAGGTTGCTTCCCTCATCGGGCACTGCTGTTAGGAAAGAGGAATGGACTAGGAAAGTGTGAGGGTTTTTTTTTTTTTTTTTTTTGCAGAACAGCTGGTTGCAAAGCAAGAAATGGGCAGAGAAGGCACAATCCCCTACACCCACTTAAACTAAGGGCATTTAACGTACACAGTTTTAAAAATGTAAAGGATGGCTTCCTGGGGGAGGCTATTAATTATCAGAATCCCAGCAGGGAGGGGAAATGTAACCCTTTCTCTCAAGCTGCACGCCTGACTAAAATTGCTCCTCTGAAGCTGCTATTTGCATTGGGAAGAAACGGCCAAAAGGGGATTTTCTCTCAATGCAAATAGTCACTTCAGATAATGGATTCACCTCAGAACTTTAGCAATGAAAGTAAAACTTATATTCCCCCTCCCTACCTGCTGTGATTCCAACAACTGGGGGGGGGAGGCTCCCCAGCAGCTCGTATTTGCATTCTTTTTTTTTTTAAAGAACATTAAATGCAAAGATGCATTTAATGCCACATTCGTTTGGCCCTAATTGTGAGGGCAACTTAATTGCCTGGGAGTCACTACTGTCTGAGATAATGGGGGGCGAGGGGGAGATCATGTGCGAATGTGATAGCTGTGCTCATCTGAGTACTTCCTTGAGGTAAAGTGCCTTTCTTGTGGCTTTTGGGTGCTCATCAGACTATGAGCAGAAGTTCCCTACCATCTAGGACTGAACAGTCATAAGTAGAAACCACATTTTTGCTTACTGCTGTAAAGGCCCTCCACACTGCATTTGCTTGTACGTGGATGTATTCCGCAGCATGCCGCTGACACATTGATGCAATAACAGTGCATTAGTGGTGGATTTACACTGGAGCATCCACACATCATTCCACTTTATTAGTTGTTCTCTGATGTTTCCCCAGTGTTACTGTAGTATTGGCACTCTTGCACATTTGTAGTATAAAAAGTTACAGGAGTTCAACAGGAAATTACAAGACATGCACTGATTGGAAACAAAGCAGCATGTCCGCCTTGAAACTTTTGCAGGTGCAAACAGTATTGAAAGCGGAATCACATATAACTACTCTGATACCATCATGAGCACAAACCATCATGATTGCACAACAAAAAGGATGTTTGGAGGGGCCCCATATCTTCCAAATGTTCATTGAGCAACAGCAAGCAAAAGTACATCTTCTCATGGCAAATGAAAATGGCACATGTGCCGAGAGGATCAAAACCACAAAAAGAGCCACCTTGTCCACAGGGTTCTGAGATCAGTTTGTAGAATAACATGCACAGTATGGCTTGACTGTGTGCAAGAGCATTGCAAGCCCGAATTAGTTAACTGTGGAGAGAAATGTCTCAATTTCATTATAAGTCATTTGCGAGCATCCACCTATCTGCTTAAGTCAGAATAGGTAATAAATAAACCATTGACATGTTTATATTGCATTATCCTGATGCTTTGGGAATTATAATTAATCAGCCACTAGACCCATTCTATTTATCTCCTTGGCATTTGCCTTGGGATGACATTTATTTTTGACTAACCTTAGTTGCTTTCCCCCCAGCAGCAAAAAAGCCTGATCCTGGATCGGTAGAAGCTGCTGCTGTGCTTGTTACCATCCGTCTCATCCCCACCTTCACCATTATCACTGCAGTGCAATCCTGCCCTTCTATTACAGTAAGTACCATCTTTTTCACAACTGACACCCACCTTTTACACCCACCTACATGAAGACCCATTTTACATTTTTTAGCATATGTGGTTGTCTATCTCCTTCTTTTCTTCCACCTTTTCTCTTTTTTTCTTGTTCTCCTCTCCCCTCTTTACCTCTGTCTACTTCCTCTTCTTTCCAACCAACCAACCAACCAGCAAACTTAAACAGGTGGTACCACTGATATAACCCACTGTTTGTTATGACCCACTTGTGGGCCTGACCCACCAGTCAAAGACCAGCACTCTATTATGATCTGTGCTTAGGCTCGAAGTGCACATTGCAGAGTTCAGCAATTCTTTCCTGTTTGTTTCTAAATAAGTAGCCTAGGGCCGGCTATGTTTGAGTACTACTTCACTGGGTGAAGAGATGCTGCTTAAACATTTCCCTTTCTTGTTATTTCTCAGCTCAAAATATCTCTCCCCAGGTAGCTTTTTCAACAGAGAGGAGGACGACACTTGGAAGATATGGGGATCACCTATCCAGAGCTGGTCCAAGCCACTTTGTTGGTAAAGGCAAAGCACCAGATGGAATCTCTGTATTCCAGGTACAAAAGCCAACCGGACTGTCAGCTGACTCTTACTTCAACACTGTCAACACTGTACACTTCATCTGAAGCAATAAGCTAGTTTAGGGAGCTGCAATATATACATTGTATATATTGTTGATGTGTGAGCGTTGTTGCGTGAAACAGCATACATCACGTTGGAGTTAAGTTGAGCAAGAAACTTCTTCAGAGCATTAGAGCATGTTAAGAGTCTTTATTAAGACATTATGGCTTAAGGCTTTAAGATCCCCCCCTCTAGGAGAGAAGTTCTCAGTTCAGAGGCACTACACAGAAAACCAGCCTCACAGTTCAGAGGCAATATTCAGAAGACAACAGCTTAACACAGATAGCTGCTAGAACTTTTCCCAGTTTATCGCGATGGCTACCTTAGCAACGGCCTTGGCAGTCCGTTCCCAGACTGGGCAAAGACATAACTCCCCCTTTTTACAGTTTTTCAGACTTGATGGAAAACAGACTCAGTGACAGTGCGGTTCAATGGTCAACAATCCAACAATCCCCCCTTTTTCCCATCATGTCTGTAACTCATTACAACAATAACAACAATACATTTCTCCAATACATTTTGCAATACAGCTTACATTTCAGTACATTACAGTACATTTCAGAGCATCTCTGTACATTTAGCTAGAACTTTATTCAATCAAACTTTGGCTGTACACATGTCAAATACAAAGTGTCAGAATCCATTTCCACTAGTTTATGCATTCCAGGACTGGATACCAACCCCACTGTGAATTTTTCAGGGGTTTCCCCAAGTTTGATCTTGTAGAACGTCTTAAAGGTACCAGAGCTTCTGCTCTCTCAGTCCCCCCATCTGTGCTTGTGCTTGGCACAGCCTGCGCAGGAGATTCCATTTCCTCAGCCTTGCGTTTCTTTGATCTGCGTTTTGCACAAATGAGCTCATTCAAAGCATCTCTGAGAGGTATTTGTGTGCCTTCCACTTTAATGTCAAGATCTGGCTTAAATGATTGTTCTTGTGTGTCATCTGACCCTGTAAGAACAACTGTTTCCCTTTGATCCCAAGGTTTTTCTGAGACTTTAATGCTTCTGCTCAGAATTAACTGCTGTGTTTCTGGACACCAAACTCTGAAATATGCATTCTGAAATCCCAAAACAAAACCTTGCTGTGCCCTCGGCTCAAGCTTGCCCCTCCTTTTTCCCTGTGGAATGTGGATCCAGCACCTTGCCCCGAATTTTTGAATGTGTTGTATTTTCGGTTTTCTGCCAGTGATTTTCTCATAAGGAGACATTCCAAGTGCACTGTGTAATACCCCATTGTGAATGTAATTCGCATAAAGAATTGCTTCTCCCCAAAAAGAATTCCCTAAACTGCAATCCATCAGCATGGCTCTCATTGCTTCCTGAAGCACCCTATTTTTTCTCTCAGCAGATCCATTGGAAAACGGGCTAAAAGGAGCTGTGAAAGTCTGGCGTATTCCCTTACTCTCAAGGAAGTCACTTAATGCTTTGCTTGTGAATTCCCCCCCCTGATCTGAGTGAATCGCTTTCACAGTGACGTCATGTTGAGTTTCGATTCTCTTAATGAACAGTTTCAGCTTCTGCTCAGCTTCACTTTTCTGCTTAAGCAAATAAACATGAGTGTATTTCGTAAAATCATCAACCAGTACCATAAAGAATTTTGCACCTCCTCATGAAGCATTTATTGGCCCTGATAAATCAACATGAACTAGCTGGTAGGGAGCTGTTGTGGTTCTTTCAGCCTCCCGGTTAATTGGTGCAATAGTCATTTTAGCTTTATGACAAGAATCACAATCCATTAACTGTCCACAATCCTTCAATTTCATGTTTTCACTATGCATGGGGGTTTTCTTAATCGTGTCAAGGTTTGCATGCCCCAGCCTTTGATGCCATTCATGGACGCAGCCCTGATGTACCTGTGTCTCAGCGTTTAACACAGCACACCCTGCTTGACTGCTCTTTATTACAAACTGTGAATCATTAAGGCTTCCCTGCAAACACACTTCATCTCCCCTCATTATATAACATTGGTCTTTGTGGAACAATATAGAAAAATCACAACTCACCAGTTTTCTGACTGACAATATGTTATGAGCCAATTCCGGAACAAACAAACATTCTGACATTATCCCAAGTTTATTAAATCTCACCAGTCCTCGGGCTTCCACCCGTTTATGTGATCCATCAGCAAGTTGCACAAAATCCTGCACTTTTTCTGAAGCATAAAACAAACTTCTGTCTTTAATTAATATATGGCTTGCACCGCTGTCAAGAAACCAGTTAACAGGTCCTAAATCTTGAGACTTCTGTTTACAAACAAAGTTCACACTTCCCTGCTTCAAGCCTCCTTCCCTGGAGTTTCGCTTGACTGCACAGACTTTCTGGAGATGCCCACGAGCCCCACAGGCATAACAAGCCTTCAGCCTTTGATGCTCTTGCTTGTTTTCCTGTCTGTTGCTGCTTTCTTCTTTCAGCTTGGCTCTTTGCTTTTCCTCAGCACTTTTCGCCTCTTGTCTCCACTGCCATTCCTGGGTCAGCTTTTCCTCAATAAATGCAACGCTCAGACCTCCGTCAGGCATGGCTTCGAAAGCCATGACCATATTATTCCAAGTCCCATCGAGCGAAGCCAGGATCAGATAGGTCTTCTGAAGTTCAGAGTGTTCGACGCCTCGGTCCGTCAGCTCAGCAAACAGGCGTCTGAATTCCGTGAGATGCTCACTCATTTCGCACTCACCCGTGAAGCGCATCTGGTAAAGCTTCCGTGCCAAACACAATCTAGATCCCGCAGTCTGTTGCACATGAAGAGCCTCCAACACGTCCCACATCTGTTTGGCGTTTGTAACATCTCTCACGTGTAGCAGTTGAGAGTCAGATAGAGCCAGAAGTATAAAAGCCTGCGCCTTCTGATCTCTACGCGTCCAGGCCGCAGTCAGTACCGCCGGAGTGGGTCCATCTATTGTGTCCCATAAATCCTCTTTTATCAGCAAAGCCCGCATCCTCGGCTTCCAGCTGCCATAATTCTTTTCCGTCAATCTTTCCATTGGCAAGCCTCCCCCAGACAGGTTTACAGCCATGTTGCTCACCTCCGTCTGGTACAATCAATCAAGCTGCCCTCTGGAACTCCGTCTGCCGTTCAGACCAGCAACTTACTCCCGTGTAATGCACTGTGGATCTGGGCCCATAACCCCTGTTGATGTGTGAGCGTTGTTGCGTGAAACAGCATACACTACGTTGGAGTTAAGTTGAGCAAGAAACTTCTTCAGAGCATTAGAGCATGTTAAGAGTCTTTATTAAGACATTATGGCTTAAGGCTTTAAGATCCCCCCCTCTAGGAGAGAAGTTTTCAGTTCAGAGGCACTACACAGAAAACCAGCCTCACAGTTCAGAGGCAATATTCAGAAGACAACAGCTTAACACAGATAGCTGCTAGAACTTTTCCCAGTTTATCGCGATGGCTACCATAGCAACGGCCTTGGCAGTCCGTTCCCAGACTGGGCAAAGACATAACTCCCCCTTTTTACAGTTTTTCAGACTTGATGGAAAACAGACTCAGTGACAGTGCGGTTCAATGGTCAACAATCCAACAGCTCTGTCCTTCAAAAGAGGGGAATGGCTGGGGGGGTGCAGGAGGAACAGTCATGGGGGGATACTATCAGTGGCCCTCAGTATCTTCCGTCTGAGGCCATCACCTCACTTTGCCTAATGGCAGGGCTGGCCTTGCACCTATCCTCACCCTGTGAACAAAAAAGGATTAGGGCATGTGATTTTTGTTATGGAAATATGTATATACAGAGTGTTTCAGCTGTGTGTGTGCCAGTGTGTGTATTTACCTTAGAAGCAGGCTTTTACCCTGCATTTAGATCACTGAGACTTAAGACTTAGTAAAATAAGAAAAGCTATTTTATTTCTAGAAATACATAGTAGATAGGAAAGGCATACCTAATTCTAACTAAGTTGGAGGCACAATGCTCAGATTTGGGTATTGCCCTCATGGCTCAGGAGACAGAGCAAAGACAAAGATGTCTCCTCTCTCCTCGGACAGTCGAAGAAGACAAAGGAAGGAGGGGCAGGTCAGCTTCTCTAAGCATATCAGTTTACAATGGAAGGAAGATAGACAGCACAGGTAAAGGTAGGTAAGCCTAGCCAGCTGCAGGACCTTAACTCTATATGCCTTCTGGAATACAAACAAAAACCCAAACAGGAGTTGCTGTTGCCCCAATTCCAACAATTTTGAACTGAAGGGGGGGGAAAGGGTTGAGCAGCCTCTCCCTGTGTCTCAGATACAACCTGCTCCAGGCTACTTTAGTTTGTAAAAATGTGGTGGGAAGAATCTTGGGATACCACATAGCATAGCTTTAACCTTAGTGAGTCAATAAGAATGTAAGAGAAGTGTTATATTCTGGTCAGATGCTGGATCCCACAGAGCAAGGCAGCAGCTGCAGGACCATGGATAACTCTGAGTAAGCAACTTGCTTCTAGGGGTGGAAAGCAATATAAGCACTATTAACAGAGCTGTGAAAGCCCCCCCCCCCACATCAAGGCCCAATTTGGTGCCTCGGGTTGGGCCTGATCTGACCCGAAATGACCTGGGCTCAACCTGGGCCCCAAACCAAATTGGCGTCTTGCACCACTCTGATTGTTTAATTAGGGTGTTAAATCCTGAGTAAATATGTGATCAGTGTGAGTGGGTGTAGGAGATGCAGGCAGAGACTTTTGCCTGCATCTCCCTCCCTCCCGACCACATATTTAATCAGTTATGTGGGTTATCAGGATCCAGCCCTTCCAGCTCAAGTATATCAATTGACTTGAAGGCACATAACAACGTGTGTGTGGGGGAGGAAATCAGTAAAAAATCCTTTGATGCTTCTCTACCTATTCAGCATTAATCTTTATTGGCGATATATGTGACCTGATTAGAGCTGGGGGGAGAAATTCAATTTAGTTTGCATTTAAAGGTGAATGTATCAAATTTGCAATTTCTGGAACAATATGAAAACTGAAACACAGCCCTCCTTCAAAATTTGCACTTATACAAAATTTTTGATGCAGCTCTCTGACAAAACACTGTTCACAAAAATGCACATATTAGGGGAAAGTGTGCATAAAAATGAATATATTTGTGAAAATAACATACAAAAATACATTAAATGAGGAGACATTCCTTGCAAAAAGAAATGTATTTGTCAAAACTGCATATAAAATGTGTTTATTGAGAGAAATTCACACTAAAATGCTGAATAATTTTCATTAGGATTTTTTTTTTTAAAAAAATGCAAATTGCTGCAGAAATGTGGAGAACTGAATTCAAGACTGGAAAATGAGAAACTGAGAGGACCAAAACCGACAGATTCTTCCATCCCTTGTTCTGATCAGGATTAACTTCTTTTCAAGATTGGAAGGGCAACTTGTTCTTGAAAATTGTTATTGAAAGTTGTGCGGGCCAAAATTGCTCCACTCAATCCCAGTTTGTGTCTCTTTCATTGGTGTGGGATACAGTTTCATATTAATATTCACTAAGAAAATGTTTAGGTATGCAAGACTCTGTAGAAGATCACCAGACATTGTATAATATAGCATACTATTCAATTTATGATCGATGAGACAGATTCCAATTCTTACTCTCAAGTAATTAACATGTGTTTTTAAATTGCTTTTTAAACATGTGTTTTTAAATTTGTATATTTGTTTTTAATGTTTTTAATTGTTGTAAACCACCCAGAGAGCTTCAGCTATGGGGTGGTATTCAAATGCAATCAATCAATCAATCAATAGGAAATTATAATATGTTAGATAAATCCTTGTTTAATACGCCTTACTAGAAGTAAGCATCATGAGTAAGAAGCAATGCACAAATCAGTCTGGTGGACTCAGCGTAATTCTTTAGCAATAACTCAGTTAAAACTGATGTGTTTAATATTTGTTATTTATTGAGCACATATTAAAAAAAACGGTCTTGGCCCAGATGGGTTTATAATGTAATATATTGTGTAATATGGTATATTACAAAATGCAGAATAAGCCAGAGGAAGAAAAGGAGTATTAAAATTATAGCAACTTCATCAAATGCTACCTTAGGGTCAAACCAGAACTTTGTCTTTTTGTTTGGCCTTATTTATTGATTCACTATGCCTGCAATGCAACCCTCCTTATGCCAAGATGTGTATGTATTGGGATATGGATTGAGCAGAGATGTCTCTCAGTTTGCTTCTGCTGGCTGAGCCACAGCCTCCTACTGGCTGGGCTGGGCTAGTGCAGGATCTAGTAGATGCCAAGCTGGTCTCATAGCCAGTGCCATCCAGCATCGGGCCACCAACCACTACCTTTCACTGCTGCCACCAAGAGCAGCTGGGCTGCAGATGCAGTGATCGCTCCGCAAAGCCCTGCAGGTGGGGTGGGAGGGTGTTGGATTGCAGCCTAAATGGATTAAACACCTGACAAATATCACTCTCTGGGAGTCAAACCAAAAATAAATAAGAGTAAAACAAAATAAAATCACAAAAGCCAGTAACAACCAACTACAAATGCAGCATTAAACAATCACAAAAGGAAGCTGCAAAACATATCAAGCAGCAAAGTACAACCCTAAAATACCAGACGGTAAAATAATAATAATAATAATACCAGAGAGTAAGAAACACAACGCTTTGCATAGCTTTGATGTTTATTTGACAAGTAGCCAGTGGTAGTGCAGCCTCTGCCCCACTGAGCTGCCTCGGGACTGTGACATGAAGGAGAGGGATTGAACTCTTTGCCCCTGCCACGGTCTAACTGCCTTTCCCTTTGCACTACCTATTCACAACAGGAAGAAATCTCCTATTGGTGCCAGTTTGGGCCAGCCCTTGTCTGACAGGCAACTGACCAACCAGAGCAGCTGCAGTTTAGAATCCTCAGAGAAGCCTTGCCAATGGGAGTGCTGCACCAGTATGGAGGAGGCAGGAACCTTGCCTCACCTGCACAGGAAGCCACACCCCCAACTCATGGGAATGGGAGCACAACCACAGGCAAGCTTCCATGGGCATCTGGTTGGCCACAGTGTTGGGCTAGATGGGCCTCTGGTCCAATCCAGCAGGCTCTTATGTTCACTGGCCTAGGGAAGGAAGCACAGACACAGAAGCTAGTAGGAGATGACAAAACTGCTCATTGCTTGAAAGGAAGGGGAGCAGGGTTGGCTGGCAGGATGGCCAGGGGAACAAGGGATATTCATAATGATGGGTGCAGCAGGATAGGAAGGTGATCAACTTAGAGCAAAGGGCCCTCCATGCCCACCACAGCCAAGATGGCCAACTGCATCACTCCCAGGTAGTTAGCCTTCCAAAGCAACTCCTGGGTGGGAGGAGCAGTCTCCTTCATTGGTCCAGGGTGTGCTGTCTTCTTTGGACAAGCTGTGTTCTCTGGCCGCTTATAAAACCCTTGATATCTTCAGCCACTGTTGCGCCACTGCTTCTGGCTCAAGGCAAAGTGCAACGATGAGTGGTTCCATCTGAGACTTGCCCAAATTCCCTTCTCAACAACCAGGATCCTCTACCAGCCTGTTCTGTGATCCCTTTGTAAGCTTTTCATTCAATGATGTCTGATAGGAAACTGGGAAGCTGCCTTATCAGACCACTGGTCCATCTAGCTCAGTATTGTCTACACCGACTGGCAGTTGCTCTCCAAGATTTCAGATGGGACATTCCCAGCCCTACCTGGAGATGCCAGAGATTGAATCTGGGTCCTTCTGCATGCAAGGCTGATGCTCTGTCACTGAGCTTGAACCGTCAGTTCTGTGAGTATATGTGTTTATGCTTTAGCAGAGTGCACCACAGAGGCTGCTGCCTCTGTCTGGTTGTGTGTGTTTCTTCTATGGAAGAATGTCAGCATGTTTTGTCCCTAATGGGATTCGAGCCAGCCATCCTCGTTTGTGCTTTAGTATAATGCCATGGAGCTCCCTTGACTATAGCTGCTGCTTTTGGCTAGTTGTTTGGGTTTCTTTCAGGTTGAGGGCGTAACACTTTAAGAGCCGCACTTCCAATTCAGCCTGATTTAGATCATCTCCCCCCATGTCTCAGTGGCATGTGGACATCATGGTTCCTGACTGAAGGGGGTCCTGGGAGTTCTAGGGACACTTGTGTGTGTGTGTGTGTGTGATTGTTATGCCATTCTTGTATTTTCTAGTTGTGCTATTTCTCCTCCCCACTTCCACTCCTGGGCTGAGCACACATTGGATATGGCAGCTGCTCCACTGGCATAGCAGCAGTATATCCACACACACCCTGTCCCATAATGTGTGTATAGGATTGCTCTGCCTGGCTGCAATCCTATTCTTGCCTACCTGGAAGTATGTCCCATGAACTCAATGGGCCTTAGTTCCAAGTAGACACATATAGGATTGTGTTGTCAGAGTATCTTGGGAATCGGAATGAGGCAAAGTAAGAAAATGAAGCAAAAATGAAAGCAAATTCCTGTGATGGGTAACAGATAAGAAGGACAGGACTGGGCTCCTGATGGAACCTGAAAATAAAACAAAAGCAAGCTATCAAAACAGCCTAACATCTCAGCTTAAGGAGAGGGAAATGTCAAAATGCAGTTGAATTCATAAACCTTTTCATGTTTATGAATTCAATGGAAAACAAAGTTAAAATTTAGCAGGAAATAGATACAGCACCAATGAAACTCATGCTATATACTTGGATGATACAGTGGGAAGTACAATTCCTGTTCCTCACTTAGATGCTCACATGCCCATAATTAATTAGCCATTTCTGTAAAGGTATATCAGCGACTTTCTCTGCTGGGAACCAGTAATTATTTAGAAGATGGGAGTCTTTAGATTGCCCTGGTGCTTCAATACCATCCCAGTGTGCATGGCTGTGAGTTAATTACCCTGAACCACCAAAGAGACCAAGCAAATAAGGGCTTATCGCAGCAAGTGACCAAGAATCAAATGTGACAATACAAAGATGCATCCTGTGAGGCAACACTGACCTGAAGCCTATGTTGTGTCCTGTGGTTCTCTACTTAAAAAAAAAAAATCATTCTCTCGCTGCATATGACACAATTCAAGGGTGGGGAACTTCAGCCCTTGGGGGCAAAATGCAGGTCTGCAAGTGAGTCTATCTGGCCCTCAGTACAGGCCACCCCCCAACTGGTCCTGCTTTGTACCCTGAGTGTTTTTGCCTGGCTGGAATGTGAACCTGAACTTGGATAATGCCTCTTGCTTGTTTGGATGAAGGATAGAGAGGGGTGTGCGAGTGTGTGTAGAAACTAGCCCACTATACAAATGTGATGTTTACATTTGCTGCTCCACCCACTTTTGCCTCTGGCCCTGCCCACCAGTGGTCTGTAGCCCTTGGAAGTTTGTCCAAAAGGGAATGTGGCCCTTGAGCTGAAAAAGGTTCCCCACCCTTGACAAAGCCCGTAAGAGCAACAGCGCAAGAAGAGCTCTGCAGAATCAGGGAAAGCTTCACATAGTCTAGCATCTTGTTTCTAATAGTGGTCAGCCATTTGCTTCTGGAAAGCCTACAAGAAGAGCATGAACGCACAGACCTTCCCAGCTCTTTGTCCCTCAGAAGGTCTATCCCGCCAATCATTTTATTTGGATGACTTAGGATTCAAGTGTTAGGAGCTAGGGAGAAAAAAGAGCTTATCTAACCATTTTCTCAATGCCATATACATAACCCTGTATTCAACATAGCACTAAGTTGCTGATTCCATCAGAACATGGATTTCTCCTTGCACAACAGAATGTTCCCCCCCTCTCCAACCCCTATGCCTGCCCTAAATCTGTTCTGGGGTTTCCCCAGGCCTCTGGAGCAGATTCAGGGACTGCACAGTGGAAGGGGAGAGAGTCTACAGGAGGCCCGTAGCTCAGTGGCAGAGCATCTGCTTTGCATGTAGAAGGTCCCAAGTTCAATCCCCAACATCCCCAGTAAGACTGGGAGAGGTTACTGACTGAAACCGTGGAAAGCTGCTGTTAATGCAGAAAATACTGAGCTAGATGGACCAGTGGCATCACCCACCCCACCCCGTTAAACTCCCTGAGGGAGGGGCAACAGGGTGGTGCTGGGGGGTGCCCAAATGGCATTTGCCTGGCCCTCCTTCAACCTGGCACCAGTCCTGGCAAGGCAGCACAGGGAGCATTTTTCAAACGGAGAGTTTTTCAAAAGCTTTGCTTAATTCCCCTGATCAATAACATTTTAATTTTCTCATCTGACAAGCCAGGATCTATTGACACACACAAGATGGGTGAATTTACTGTAGCAGGCAGCCCATTTGTATCTATCTGTGACTATCTGTGATTTACTTTCTGAGTGTAATGATCTTACTTACTTGCAGAGATTTTTGAGTGTGTCTTTGGGAAAAACTGCTTGGTCTGTGGGAAGAAAAGTTTGTTTCTTTGCTTTGGGGAGCTGGCAACCACAGCAAAAGGAAATGATGTGCTAAAGCAGGATAAGGAGATCGCAGAGAAGCTAAATGAATTTTTTGTATCTGTCTTCCCATTGAAGGATATAGGGCAGATCCCCATGCCTGAACTAACTTTTGCAGGAAGGGAGTCTGAACAACTGAGGCAAATAGTGGTGATGAGAGATGAAGCTCTTGGCTTTATAGCCTAAAACCAGGACAAATTGTCAGGTCCGGATGACATCCACCCAAGAGCTCAAAGAACTCAAATATGAGATCTTCTAACAAAAATATGTAACTTGCCCCTCAGATATTTCTCCATATGTAAGGACTGGAAAGTGGCCAATGTAACACTAATATTTTAAAAGGGGGGGTGTCCCAGAAATTACAGGTCAGTTAGCCTGATGTCTGTCCCAGGAAAACTGGTAGAAAGTATTGTTAAAGATAAAATAACCAAGCATATAAAAGCATGGGCCTTGCTGAAGCAGAACAAGCATGGCTTCTGCAAGGGTAAGTCCTGTCTCACTAACATATGAGAGTTCTTTGAGAGTGTAAACAGACATATAGACAGAGGAAATCCAGTGGACATAGTGTGTGTGCACATTCAAAGAATGTTCAACAAGGTACCTCACCAAAGTTTCCTGAGTACGCTTGACAGCCATGGAATAAGAGGAGAGGTCCTCTTGTGGATCGGGAACTGGCTAGGAAACAGGAAGCAGACAGTAGGAATAAATGGACAGTGCTCCCAATGGAAGGATGTAGAATGTAGAGTCCCCCAAGGATCAGTATTGGGACCTGTGCCTTTCAACTTGTTCATAAACAATCTAGAGTTAGGGGAGACCAGTGGGGTGGCCGTTTGCTGATGATACTAAATTGTTCAGGGTTGTTAAAACAAAGAGGAATTGAGAAAAGCTCCAAAAGGACCTCTCTAAACTGGGCAGTAAAATGGCAAATTAATACTGGAGCAAAAAAATCTTAATTTCACATATAGGATCTTAGGGTCTGAACTGATGGTGACTGATCAGGAATAAGACCTTGGGTGTCATACTGGATAACTCAATGAAGATGTCGACCCAGGGTGTGGCAGCTGAGAAAATGGCAAATTCCGATTGGAATCATTAGGAAAGATATTACAAATAAAACTGCCGATATAATACTGTTATATAAATCTGTGGTGCGGCCACATTTGGAATACAAAGTAGAGGCATTCCTGGACATTACTTCTTCAACAGAAACTTTGGTACCAGAGGTAAGAATTACATGGAAAGAATAGAGATAGGTTCCTGAAGGCGCTCATAGAAGATGGAGGCAACTTCAACAGGGTCTTTAAAGGGTGCTTCCCCTCCCCCTCTGCATGGCATTACATCCTTTCCTCCCCAGCCCTGGGAGAAAGCAAGTGATCTCTAAAGCAAAGCAAACACACAGGTCTGTCAGTTTCACCCTAACAAAACAAGGGCAGGGGCTTATCAGTTTATTGATAGCAAAGCAAACACACAGGCTGGTCAGTATCACCCTAAAGCAAAGGCAAAGGCTTGAAAGTTTATCCATAGCAGTAAGGACACAGGCTAGTCAGTTTCACTTAAAGCAAAGGCCTAAGCTTGCCCCTTTACTGATAGCAAAGCAAAGACACAGGCTGGTCAGTTTCATCTTACAGCAAAAGCACAGGCTTGAAAGTTTATCCATAGCAAAGCAAATCTGGTCAGTTTCACCTTTAAAAAAGGCTTTCATTAAAAGGAGCTTCATTCCTGCATGATTCATTAACTGAGGCATTACTGTACTCTGTACAGTTCTGGTCACCTCACCTCAGAAAGGATATTGTAGAGTTGGAAAAGGTTCAGAAAAAAGCAACCAAAATCATCAATGCTACTCCCCTGCAAGGAAAGGTTGCAGCATTTCAGGATTTTTAGTTTAGAGTAAAGGCGAGTAAGAGGTGACATGATAAAAGTGAATAAAATTATGCACCCACAGAGAAAGTGGACAGAGAAAAGTGTTTCTCCCTCTCTCATAACACTGGAACTTGTGGACATCTAATGAAGGTGAATGTTGGAAGATTCAGGACAGATTTAAAAAGTACTTCTTCGCACAATGCGTAGTTAAACTTTGGGATTTGCTCCCACAAAAGGTAGTGATGGCCACCAACTTGAATGTCTTTAAAAGAGAATTAGACAAATTCATGGAGGATAAGGTTATCAGGGGCTAGTAGCCATGATGGTTATGCTCTGCCTCCATAGTTGGAGTCTATATGCTCCTGAATACCAGTTGCTGGAAACCATAGAAGGGGAGAGGGCTCTTGAGCTCAGGTCTTGCTTGTGGGCTTCCCATAGGCTTCTGGTTGGCCACTATGAGAACAAAATGCTGGGCTAGATGGGGCATTAGCCTGATTCAGCAGGCTCTTCTTATGTTCCCATGATGACATTCAAATAATTAGAGTATATGGAATCTAACTGTCCTCTTAGCTGGAAAAAAAGACCAGGGCACAATCCACTGGGACGTTCTCCAGCACAAGTCTCATTCAAATCAATGAGAGAGATGCAGTGAGGAAAGGGCCTTTTTGGTAGTGGCATTCCAACTATGGAATGCCCTCCCCAGGGAGGACATGATAGCTGTCTTCAAGTATCTGAAGGGCTGTTGTGCAGAAGATGGAGGAAACTTGTTCTCTGTTGCTTGGATAGGAGTTGCAGGGAAGCAGGTATTGGCTGAATGTTAGAAAAAACTTCCTGATAGTAAGAGGTGCTTGACAGTGGAACAAACTGCCTTGGGATACGGCATCCTCTTCTTTGCTGAAGATATTTAAGCAGAGGTTGCATAGCCTTCTGTCAGGAATGTTGTGCTTCTAACCTGCATTGTAGATACTACATTGAGCATGGGGCTGGAACAGAAGACCTCTAAGATCCCTTCCAAATCTAAAATTCTATTCATCCTTCCATGCACCTTGGCAGGCAGATGCTTAATATATACAGAAAGATGAGAGGTGATGATAAGGCTTAGAAACTTATCTAAGGCCACCCTAAAAATACTGTACAAGTCTATTCAGAAGAAAGCTCCACTGAGTTCAATGGGACTTACTCCTAGGTAAGTATGGATAGGATTGCAGCATGAATCTCTGTGTCCAGTATGCAAACTTCTATATCAGATGGATGCATCATTCCTTGGCAGGTTCTGTAATAGCAATGTTCTATTCACAGCGATGACATATTTGTAAAGAAAAGTCTTAGTGCAGCATCAACATATTTTGAAGCACTTTGCCTCTGATTTAACAAAGTGAATTACAGGAAGCAGCCTGAACTGCTCAGGCTCTATATAGCAGCAGCAGTAAGTCATCTACATTAGATAAGTCAATGAAAATGCATTTCCCACCATGAAAAGATGGGGGGACCAAAAGGCCAATTTAAACAGCTCATACAAGCAAATGTGTTATCATAAAAGCAGTATTAGATATAAACGAGATGCAATAGGAATAGACCCATTTTCTTTAAATGCAGGCCTAGAATTTACACCTCAGATCAGGAAAGATACCACTCAGGCCAAGAAGATGCCAGTCTGGTTAATGAGCAGAGTCAAGGAAGCTATTAGAGGCAAGAAGGCTTCACAAAATGGAAGGCTCGTTAATATGAGAACAAAAAGAAACACATATTTAATTAATTAATTATTATTATTATTATTATTATTTATTACATTTATACCCCGCCTTTCTTTCCCCATGGAACCCAAGCGGCATACATGTTCCCAGGCAGTCTCCCATCCAGGCACTGACCAAACCCAAACCTGCTTAGCTTCAGCAAGGTGGTGGCCTCATGTGCCTTCAGACCATAGCCTGGAACAAATTTTGGCAAAAGAAATGCAAACAGACAATAAAGGAAAAAAAAAATCAAGGAGCACATTGCTAAAAAGATCAACAAACATTCTTTAAATACATTAGTATTTTCCTTTTCTCTCCTTACGTCTTCTGTGCGTGTGTGTTTTAGATTATAAGCTGGCAGGCAGGGACCGTCTTGTATTAATTGATTGTATGTAAGCCACTCAGGAAGCTTTTTTGGCTGAAGAGTAGGGCACAAATACGACAGACAGACAGACAGAGAGGCAGGCAATTAGATAGGGAGGCAGTTGGACCTTTCAATGACAAGGAAGTCAAAGCTGTGCTAAAGGAGGAAAAGGAGACTGCAGAGAAGCTGAATGAATTCTTTGCACCTGTCTTCACAGCAGAAGATGTGGGGCAGTTCCCTGTGCCTGAAGTAACTTTCTTAGGAAGGGAGTCTGAAGAACTGAGGCAAATAGTGAGGCCAAGCAGTTCTAGGTCTTACTGACAAATTAAAAACTGACAAATCAGCAGGTTTGGATAACATACACCCAAGAGTTTTTAAAGAACTCAAATGCGAAGTTGATCTTATAACAATTAAACAATATTTAACTTTGTTTGCTCCCATGGGCTCCTTCCGGGAGGAAGGGTGGGATAGAAGTTTAATAAACAAGAGGCAGTGATGACCACCAATTTGGATGGCTTTAAAAGATTAGACAAATTCATGGCGGATAAGGCTATCAGTGGCTACAAGCCTTGATGGCTGTGTTCTGCTTCTACTGTTGGAGGCAGTGTGGCTCTGAATGCCAGTTGCTAGGAATCACAAGTGGGGAGAGTGCACTCAGGTTCTGCTTGTAAGTTTCCCATAGGCATCTGGTTGGCCGCTGTGAGAACAGGATGTTGGTGGGCGCTCCAATGCTGGAGGCATATCAGTTACAAAACGACGAGTCAATCTACTGATGTCCCCACCAGATTTGTGTCAGAGCCAGAATGGATGAAAGGGCAATAGTAAGGGGGAGAGTTTCACTTGTAATATCTCTGGGGAAATTAGGCTATATCGATGCAGTTGTAATCACACAACAAACATGGCGCCCTCAGCAATCACATCAGCAGTTGTATTCATCTTTCTTGCAAAGCAAATGTATTGCTTCTGCCATACAAAGTAGCTTGAAGATTGCTGTTAGGTAGACCCAGGATGGACTGGATGAGGGTGAATAAACTTGAGCTTGGGGCAGACAAGGCAGAGGCGATATGGTGGGGGATCCATATGCATAAAGCCCAGGATTAAAGACAAGGAGAAAGGAGTCAAAACAATCAACAGGATTGTGGCAAAACCTCATTTAAGCTCTTGGAGCAAGAATGGTGGTCCAGGCAGGATTTGAAGAGATAGAGACTGTGGACCAGGGTTGGGGAACCTGGGACTCTGCAGATTTTGTTGGACCACAACTCCAGTCAAGCATGGCCAATGGACAGGGATTATTGGACTTGTAGTCTACAACATCTGAAGGACAACATGTTGGCTACCTCTGGTCTAGACCTTGGCAGAACTGCTATACTTTTGAGTGTTCAGAATTCAAGAATTCTATCACTGCAGCACTGGGACTGACAACTTTAATGGGGCAGAAAGACTTAAAAAGCTGTATGTGGGGGCTAAATTTCACACAGTTATTTGAACTAGCCAACCAATTTTTGGTTGGCAGACTTCTTGTTGTTATATACCTTCAAACTGATTACGACTTATGGTGACCCTATGACTCAGCAATCTCCAGTAGCATCTGTTATAAACCACCCTGTTCAGATCTTGTAAGTTCAGGTCTGTGGTTTCTTTATGGAGTCAATCAGTCTCTTGTTTGGTCTTCCTCTTTTCTGCTCCCTTCTGTTTTCCCCAGCATTATTGTCTTTTCTAGTGAATCAGGTCTTCTCATTATGTGTCCAAAGTAGGATAACCGCAGTTTCATCATTTTAGCTTCTAGTGATAATTCTGGTTTAATTTGATCTAACACCCAATTATTTGTCTTTTTCACAGTCCATGGTATGCGCAAAGCTCTCCTCCAACACCACATTTCAAATGAGTTTATTTTTCTCTTATCCGCTTTTTTCACTGTCCAACTTTCACATCCATACATAGAGATCAGGAATACCATGGTCTGAATGATCCTGACTTTAGTGTTCAGTGATACATCTTTGCATTTGAGGACCTTTTCTAGTTCTCTCATAGCTGCCCTCCCCAGTCCGAGCCTTCTTGATTTCTTGTCTCCATTTTGGTTAATGACTGTGCCAAGGTATTGATAATCCTTGATAAGTTCAATGTGTCAGCAGACTTCTAGCTGAGATATAAAGTTTTAGAACTTTAATGCACGTGGCATGTGAATTGTGTTCCAAATACATTTCAGAGCTAGGTGTAATTTTTCTTTGTATAAGGCTATCAGTTCCCCTCTAGACCACTTCCCCATATGGCATATACCATTTTGTTCCTGTAATGGTAGCAAGTACATTTAGTGTGCAGGACAAATTTCTGTTTGTGTAATTCTAAATAACAGGGGAGTGAAGGATGCCTCTATTCAATATATTGGCTTGATTCTTTTTATTTTATTTAACAGAATGTATGTAGCATTTGATTTCTACATAAAACCTCTAAGCGTTTTCCTCCCCCATTCTTTACTTGCATCCATGTAGTGTTAGTACCTGAAGACTGATGTGCAACCAACATGTCCCACAGTGTTCTCATTCTCACAGTGTTGTTGCTATCAAAAGGAAAGAACTGGGAAACAGTCTGGAAGCTGCCGCCACCATCTAGCACCCAGTAATGGTTCCTCCTTCCTCCAATTGCTATAGCAGGGACTTCTGGAGAACCATTTTGCTGTGAGGGGAGCAGATGTAAAGCAGTTTGTGAGGGCCTTAAATAAATAAGCTGTAGAAAACCATGAAAAGCTTGGGATCAGTTTCCTGAACAATCGCATTACCCATATTCAGGGCTGATGCCAGAGGGTGGCCAGACCGGGCTGTGGCCGAGGGATCCTGGATTGCAGAGAGGCCCCTGAAGGGCCCCTCCTTAGGGTGGATGGGTAGCGCTCCTGTTTCATGATTCACAGCAGCATTGGCTCCTGACCCTGCCGCGGATTGCTGAGAAAGAGCTCTGAGGCACCCCCCTACAACCGTGCAGGCCCACAACACCCACCTGCATGCCCCACTTACCTCTCCTGTTGGTGTGAATGCTGGCTGTGTGTGCATGCTTGCCATCAACCAAGATGGCAGTGGAAGCATCAGCCCCTTAGGGAAGCATCAGCCACCATCTTGGTTGATGGTAGGCATGTGTGCTCAGCGCAGCCAGCATTTACCACAGCGGGAGAGGTAGGTGTGGACAGGCACCATGGCCTGGGAAAAGGTGGTGCCCAAGGGCCCAGTCATGCCTAGCGCCGGCCCTGCCCATATATGCCCATTTGACTGCTTTGATCTGTGGAAGTAGCACTTTTACGAGTGCCACATAATGTTCATGCCACACTTGGGAGGAATCAATTTTTTACTATGGCAGCACCTATTATCTGGAACTCCCTGCCCATTGACAATAGGCAGACACATTTGCTGTATTGTTTTGACATATGCTAAAAATTTCTTTGTTTAGCAAGTCTACCCAGACATGTAATTTTATTATGAACATGTTTTTAAAATCTGTTTTTATCTGTATTTAGATAATTTTATGTCTACTGTTTTATCGCTATTTTAATTAAGATTTTATACCGTTTTATATCAACTGCTTAGAGATATTATTATCAATATCAATATTAATAAACAACATATAAATCTTCCTAAATAAAGATAATACCTGTTCTATATCTGTTTACGGTGATTAGCCAATTTTCGTGTAGGATCCAGGTCCCATTTGAGTGTAGGAGCCAGCATGCTAATTTGAATTAGAAATAAAGAACTGGAGTGTGAATATGTATAAGTATCTATGTTTTCATTCTTGGGAGCTCTGTTGCTTTTATTCAAATAACGACTAACTTGTTGATCACTTTTTTTTGGAAATCATGTCTGTTCATCCTGCATTGCCTTTAATACCAAACACATTCAGTTCTGAAAATCCTAATGCAAATGAGACACACAAGATAACCAGAGTTGCCAAGCAACCACAGTTGGCTGGTACAGTGTAAGAGGCAACTATGGAGGAAGTTCTGGAATAATGTTTGCATTTCTTCAAATGAATCCCATGGTTTTGCAGATATGAAAACCATTTTTCCTTGTATGATTGTTTCATCTCTGGAACAGTTTCAGGTGCTATGGATTCTTCCTTCTGAATCTGAATCTGGTCATCTAGTTAATTCACAATTTCACCTAAAAAGAAGTGTGAATGATTGTATTCAACTATTGCCCTACACACTTATTGCCACCGTGAAATAACTCTCAATAAAATGCTAAATGGTGCAAACATCAAATATGTCATCTGCAAATAACCGGAGAGCGTTGAAAATCCATTTATAAATCCACTGAAGGGATGTTCATTCAAAGAGCAATTTGTCTGCAAGAAATAATGACTCTTGGACAGTTTAATCTTGGTTCTAGATATTGTCAAAGGATTTCATATCCAAGCAGTTGTAATACTGGTGCCAGAAAACAGAGCCCTCTACAAAGGTGTGCATGGCACAAATTCAGAGATTTAGGAGGATGAGCAGGTGACATTCTTACCCTGTCCATGCCCAGAGATGCAAAAGAAAAAATAATTTGGGCTTATTTGGGCTTAAAACTTATTCTAGTTATCTAAAAGGATTTCATTCAACTCAGTTGCATTTTTCTTTTAGCAACACAGAAGATGTTCTGGCCAGTCTTCATGCTTGCTCTAGAGAGAAATCTGTGTTTGACTTGTATTTCGTTTTAACCCAAAATAATAAATTGCTCAGCTGTACTGCATGAAAATACATAGAAATATTAAGAATAGTTATCCTTACCCTTACATCCCTTAAATTCTTTGTAAAGTAGTAAACAAAATCTTTGGGTATGTGTTTTGCCATATACATTTCTGTGCAATTTTTGGCAAATAACATGCTAAAAATGCAGTAGACGGACTACACATTCATTTTCATACATGCTCTACCAAACCATAATTGCCCTAATCCAGCAATGAAAGTTTGCACATACAACAAGTTCTATGCATAGGTTCCTGGCTGGATGTTATGCATCCAGCAATCAAAGTAATATCAGTTTTTTGGGGTGCTGATTCATAAACTACACATGCAGCACTAAACAGAAGGAGATGGGAACTGGAAATGGATATACATCCTTATCAGGATGATCCTATCAGCACTGCAAGGCAGATATTAGGATGCACCCAGCCTTTCTTCCCATCTTATTAAGGATCTGCAAAATCTTATCTGTTAACCTAAAGTAGTGTTGTTGGCAAAGTGTTTTGTGTAACTAAACAATGGCCCACAGACTGGAAATGTTCAATATATATCCTAATTCCAAAGAAAGGGGATCCCAGGGAATGCAGTAATTATCAAACTATTGCCTTAATATCCCATGCAAGTAAAGTAATGTTCAAGATTCTACAACAAAGGCTCTTACCATATATGGAGCGAGAAATGCCAGACATCCAAGCTGGATTTAGAAAGGGAAGAGGCACCAGAGATCATATCACAAACATACATTGGATAATGGAATGGAGCAAGGAATTTCAGAAGAAAATCACTCTGTGCTTTAGAGATTACAGCAAAGCCTTTGACTGTGTAGATCATGAAAAACTATGGCATGCTTTAAAAGAAATGGGGGTGCCACAGCATCTGATTGTCCTGATGCACAACCTATACTCTGGACAAGAAGCTACTCTAAGGACAGAACATGGAGAAACCGATTGGTTCCCCATCAGAAAGGGTGTGAGACAGGGGTGTATTTTATCACCCCATTGGTTTAATCTGTACGCAGAACATATAATACAGAAAGTGGGATTGGACCAAGATGAAGGAGGTGTGAGAATTGGAGGGAGAAATATCAATAAGATATGCAGACGATACCATACTATGAGTAGAAACCAGTAATGATTTGAAAAGAATGCTGATGAAAGTTAAAGAGGAAAGCACAAAAGCAGGACTACAGCTGAACGTCAAGAAGACTGAAGTAATGACAACAGAAGATTTAAGTAACTTTACAGTTGACAATGAGGACATTGAACTTGTCAAGGATTATCAATGCCTTGGCACAGTCATTAACCAAAATGGAGACAATAGTCAAGAAATCAGAAGAAGGCTAGGACTGGGGAGGACAGCTATAAGAGAACTAGAAAAGGTCCTCAAATGCAAAGATGTATCACTGAACACTAAAGTCAGGATCATTCAGACCATGGTATTCCCGATTTCTATGTATGGATGTGAAAGTTGGACAGTGAAAAAAGCAGATAAGAGAAAAATAAACTCATTTGAAATGTGGTGTTGGAGGAGAGCTTTGCAGATACCATGAACTGCGAAAAAGACAAATAATTGGGTGTTAGAACAAATTAAAGCAGAACTGTCACTAGAAGCTAAAATGATGAAACTGAGGTTACCATACTTTGGACACATAATGAGAAGACATGATTCATTAGAAAAGACAATAATGTTGGGAAAAACAGAAGGGAGTAGAAAAAGAGGAAGGCCAAACAAGAGATGGATTGATTCCATAAAGGAAGCCACAGACCCGAACTTACAAGATCTGAACAGGGTGGTTCATGACAGATGCTCTTGGAGGTCACTGATTCATAGGATCGTCATAAGTCGTAATTGACTTGGAGGCACATAACAGCAACAAAAGAATAGTGATTGAAGGATTTGGTATCTGTATTGTATAAATGTGCATTTTCTCTGTGGGGTATCTGTATATTGTGGCTTTATTTATGTGTATGCATAATTCTGTCAGGGCTGGTGTGAGCTGAAGAGGCATTATGAGGATCTATAAAACAGGCCAGCGATCAGAACCAAGGAATAAAGCATGACTAAAGATCAAACCAGGAGTCAGGAACAAGCCAGGATGCATGATAATGCTCAGGAAGATCTTGCTGTTCAAGTAAGGCACAGCTGGAGAAAGAAATAAAGCCCTTTATACTCCTTCCAGCTCAGAAAGCTCCAATGATCAGCTGGCTGGGTGGAATCAACCTTAAGGGTTCTTCACTAAGACGGCCAGCTGCAGTCCACTGGTTTACTACATAGGGCAGCCACACAGATTCCTGCAACTCCTGCAATAGTACATATTTCAGCTGCAAAACTGTCCATATTTACGTTTTCATGAACTCCTTCTTGCTACCTGACTTTTTAAAAATCTTCTTAACCTCTGATCTCCCTGCCTGTCTCACATATCTAGATGCCACGGGCTTAGCTGATCGGGTATCACAGAGCAAGTTTATTTGGGCCATAAAGCTAAATGCTTAAAGGTACTTGGGTGATTTTAGAATCAGAATTCTAAGGTCCGTGTGCAATTTCTAACATTTTAGGATAGGAAAATAGGAAGCTACCTTATGCGGAGTCAGGCCACTGTCCATCTAGCTCGGTACTGTCTACACTGACTGGCAGTTGCTCTCCAGGGTTTTGAGGCAGGGGATACTTTCAGCCTTATCTGGAGAGGCCTGGGATCTGGGACCTTCTCCATGCAAAGCAGATGCTCTGCCACTGCGCTACGGCCCTCCCTCCCTCCCTCCCTCCCTCCCTCTCTCTCTCTCTATCTATCTAAGCATCTAAGCAGCCATACCACATGGCCCATCATTTTTGGACATTCAATTGTCATCTAATAGCAGCAGGGCTTTCTCTGTTGTGTCCCCAGTATTGTGGAATGCTCTCCCTGGGGAGGTCTGCCTGTTGTCTTCTTTGCCAATCTGAAGATATTTTTATTCTGACAGGTTTGTGAAGAGCCAATTCTTTTAAAATTTATCTTAACTGTTTCTTTATCTCATTTAACAAAGTTTTAAAGTTGTTTTTAGGAATGTTTTCAGGCTTGCTCTGAATTTTATGATATAAACCATTCTGGGAATTTTTTGATGTTGTTGAAAAGCAGTATATAATTTTGAATAGCACTTTATTGATACAAATCAGTCAAGCAGTTCTGGAGCATTTTGATGGAAACAGACAAATGATACTTGTTGCTTATGGTGTGTGATGCTCACTTTATATGTATGTATGTTGTTCTCCTGTCTTGGTCTTTTCTCTGAATCAAGAAAATGTTTAGCTTGTTGTAGATGGAATGTGACTGTAGGATGTATATGGTGACAAGCGCTTGCTCTGCGGAGCTGAGATTTCTTCTGTCTATGAAGTATTCATTATTATTTATTAAGAAGCTTGAATGGGACCAGTACATGGAAATGAGGTGGAGTATATATGGATTTTCATGTTGGGTGCCCAGTATGCAGAGGTGAAACATCTTTGTTTAGATGTTGTTTGCCAACAGTGTGGCCCTCATATTGTACAGCTGGGGGGGGGGAATAGGAGCTGTTTCCAGCTCTAACAATCTGGATTCCTGACTGCCTAGAATGATGAAGAAAATTTCTCTCTTGTTCATAGTTCCATGCCCACAGAATGATAAACCTTTATTTCTCCCCAAGTAACTCAGATTGCTTTTTACTCTGGCACGATATTGCTAAAATAGATGGAATTATGTACATTTCACACCCTGGTAGGAGATTGGGAGTACCAAGAGAGACATCACTCTTTTCGCTTCAGATTTTCTCATCAGGTAAAGAGTGCTGATGCACAAGAATTAATGTGACATTTGATTTAATATACAGAATGCAGTACTCAATTCCAGTAATTAACCTATGGCTTTGGGGCCAGTCAGTTGGAGCTGTACAGGCGTGGGGAGTTGCTTCCTAGTTCTGCAAAAGAGAGTTTACTAACTCAGTTCCAACAGTAGGTGTGTGAGACACAAAGAAAGAAAAAGAGGGCAAGCATACATCTTAGTTTTAAAATGCAAGCATCTCCACAGCGTAATCACTACATTTCAGGTCGAAAATCTAGACGAGTATGTTTTTTGAAGGTCTACCATCATATGTTGGTTGTTGTTTTATTACCTATCCTTACCATAGGGTCCTAGGGTGGGTCACAAGAATTTAAAATACAACATTAAAAACAGCTTAAAAGAAATTACAATCACAAGAATAGGGTGGGTCCTAATATATTAAAGGGAATGTAAATTGAGCAGTTATTTCATTTTAGTTAATGTGCATAATAATGTGCAAATAACCAGCCACCAGGCCTCATAGAGAATGTGCACCTAATCCTTCCATGAAGAGGGAATTGTGTACATTTCCTGGTCAATATACATAACCTGCAACAGATCTTGGGTAATGTGCATACAGTGATTGAATTCTGTACATTCTCCAGCCATTATGCACAATCCCCAATAGCCCTTGGGTAATGTGCATGTCTTGGTTGCATTTTATACATTCTCCAGGCAATATCATAGCCTCCAAGAAACATGCCGTTTTCTATCTCTTGTCCAGAAGTGTACAATCTGCATTCCCTGCCGGGCTGCTTCTAATCCACTGCTTAATGTAATATGGCCCACAACATACCCTTCCACTCTCATGGTGCTTTACATCCTTTCTGTCCCAGCCCTCCTTCCCCTGCTAGGTAACCCTTCCTCAATTGGTTAAATCTTCCCTCCCTTGAGATTCCCATGATGATTGATCCCATGCTGCTAGTAAGATTTTTCCTTAGCTTAAGGGGGGAGATATCCATCAGAACTGTGGGAGGGAAGGTCTAAAATGTCAGACTCACTTCTGTGGGAGTGAATTCCACAAGTTAGGGACTGCCACAGCAAATGACCTCTTCTGGGGCCACCACCCACCCACTCTCGGGATTATGCCTGAACCACAGAGGAATAGTATGAGTATATAATTTGGGGCAGCACAAAACAGATAATTTGGGCTGGGAAGGTTCCTTTCTAATTTTTTAGAATTTATTTTATAACGAGTTTTTATTCTTACATATCCATAGGCGAGTTAATGGGATCCTGGCTGATTTCTGGGATGGTGTAAAAGCCGGAATGGAACGGAACAGGCCGGAACGGGCCCTTTATAAAAGAAATTGATGCCAAAAACACTGGGATGTGTTAGAGACACTTGAGAACAACATTTAGGAACAAAAACCATTCCAATAGGATTTTTATTAACCCTTTAACAACCAAAATGCCCTCCGGAACGGAATGAAACAGCCCGGAATGGCAACTTCCCAGCGAGCCAGACCCACCAAATTCACCAGTCCAACACGACTACATGGGATGCACGCAATAAGACACAAAACATCCGCGCAAACCACGTTCCGATACCCGTTCCAGGCTATAATACGCTTTTACGTAAAACAGCCCGGAATGGCGACTTCCCAGCGAGCCAGACCCGCCAAATTCACCAGTCCAACACGACTACATGGGATGCATGCAATAAGACACAAAACATCCGCATAAACCACGTTCCGATACCCGTTCCAGGCTATAATACGCTTTTACATAAAACAGCCCGGAACGGCGACTTCCCAGCGAGCCAGACCCACACCCACCAAATTCACCAGTCCAACACGACTACATGGGATGCATGCAATAAGACACAAAACTTCCACGTAAACCACGTTCCGATACCCGTTCCGGGCTATAATACGCTTTTACGTAAAACAGCCCGGAACAGCGACTTCCCACCGAGCCAGTCCCACCAAATTCACCAGTCCAACACAACTACATGGGATGCATGCAATAAGACACAAAACATCAGTGTAAACCATGTTCCGATACCCGTTCCGGGCTATAATACGCTTTTACGTAAAACAGCCCAGAACGGTGACTTCCCACCGAGCCAGACCCACCAAATTCACCAGTCCAACACGACTACATGGGATGCATGCAATAAGACACAAAACATCTGCGTAAACCACGTTCTGATACCCGTTCTGGGCTATAATACGCTTTTACGTAAAACAGCCCGGAACGACATCTTCCCAGCGAGCCAGAGAGAGAGAGAGAGTGAGAGAGAGTGAGAGTGTGTGTGTGTGTGTGTGTGGAGGGGCAAGTCGGCTGGTAGAAGGGGGAGAGAAATTGAATTTGCCTTCTGTGAAATAGATGTGCTATCACAGGAAAAAACTGGGTCCCAAGAAGTGCTCTTGTGTGCTTGTGCTCAGACTCCACCTCTGCCTTGTATTCAAGTTCTAGGCCAAACCTCACCAGTTTGCTTTCTGTGAAATGAGTTTCTGACACAACTACTTTCAAAATCAAGGTTAGTAAAGTCTGGAACCTGTGGGAGGGACTCCTACTCATTGGGCAGAGCGCATGAGGTGGGGGCAGAAGAACTTTCCAGTCAAAAGGCTCTCAGGCAAGAAGGCTGGAGAACAGGACCTTGGACAGCCACTGCCAGTCTGAGGGCCAAACTAGATGAGATACCAATCATGCAATAAACAATTGCACGATGAGCTTTGCAACACTAAATTGCAGGGCAGTTGATCCCTAGTGGGGTCCTGACATGGGGGCTTTAGTCCCTGCACCTGCTATTTACATCGGGGAACGTTGTTTATTATTATTATTATTATTATTATTGTACCACCTCCTTTGCCGAAAATGCCACACCACTGTACCAGTGTATATCAACAAAATCACAAAACAAAGCAATCAGATGTCAGGGTTGAGGTCAGTCCCTCTGACATTATCTGGCCTACAAAGTGGTGGGGCAAGCATCCATTCCTCCACCCAGAAAAGGTTTAGCATACCTGTTCTATATACGGCTACGATGACACAAATAAATAAATATAACTATAAAGAGTAGTTCTGAAATACTGTAATGATTTTTCATTCTTCTAAAGATATTTTAACATATAGCATCATTAGCTATATTCTTTGGAAAAATATGAATCCAGTAAAAAATAAACACACATAGCAAGAAGTAAAACAGTGTATACAAATATGTGTAAATATATATATATTCTAAAACAACATTAGGATATAAATGTAACATAATATAAATAGCAGCAACTGAACCAATATTTTTGTAAATATTTTGCAAAATAAATAGAACACAAATGTACTCTTTTGTGCAGGTAGGCGTGCAAGATCATTTCAAGTAGAGAACAGTATTTATCAGCACTGAAAATAATCATACATTAGACAAGATCATGTTATAGAGGAAAACATTTTTGCCTGTGGCATGGATTCTTCATTTGTCACAACACTTTGGACATTTGAATATGCCACGAGGAGCTTGATTTATCTCAAGGCAGGACAGATGGTACCAGTCCTGACAGACTCCCTGGCAAAGAATCATTGTGTCCTCGTTGGGTTTCTTGCACAGATTACCCATTAAACACAATGACCAAGATGAATTATAATACTGTTGTACTGCTGAAGATAAGAATGCAATTGTAGACAATGATCCTTTAGGCACATTTCTTGAGACAGAAATGTTGAAATTGTTCATGACTTTCTGATTTATTTGTTTCTTTGTTCTCTGCTGCTGTCTCTGAGTTGCACTTGGTTGTGGAAGTAATGCATTCTTGCTGAGCAGTTCCATAGCAATCCACTGCCGTACAGGGACCATGTCTACTGGGAAGGGGATTGGAGAGCCACTGCACAACACATGTGCAAACAGACATACAAACACCCCACAGTTGGAAGAGTCCTTTTGAACAGGTATGTCAAGAGGTGCATGAATGATCCACTCTGACCAATTCATTGCTGAAGCTGACTGCATCTCTACAAATGTTTGCAGCATGTTGGTGTACTTGGTGGAGATGCCATGTTTGGAATCAAGATACAGAATAATTTTCCGCTTGAAGAACACAATGAATGAATGAATGAATGAATCTTTATTTTTACCCCGCCCTTTTCCCAAAACTGGAACTCAGGGCGGCTTACAAATAGGTAAAAAACATACAAAAATATACAATTAAAATAGAATTAAACTATTCGTAACATTAAAATCATGAAACATACACTTAAGATACTAAAGCAATTTAAAACATTAAGAATAGGACCATAGAACAATACAACGGACCTTATGAGGCCCTATCTTAAACATCTTCTAGTCCAAAAGCCTGTCGGAATAAAAAAGTCTTTGCCTGCTGACGGAAGGATAGCAAGGAAGGGGCCATTCGTGCTTCCCTAGGAAGAGAGTTCCAGAACCTGGGGGCAGCCACCGAGAAGGCCCTATCTCGTGTCCCCACCAATCGTGCTTGCGAAGGTGTTGGGACTGAGAGAAGGGCCTCTCCTGAAGATCTCAGGGCCCAGGCAGGCTCATATGGGGAGATACGGTCTGACAAATAGCCTGGACCTAGGCCGTATAGAGCTTTATAGGTCAAAACCAGCACTTTGAATTGTGATTGGAAACAAACTGGCAGCCAGTGGAGCTGTCGTAACAAGGGGGTTGTATGGTCCCTGTAACCAGCCCCAGTTAGCACTCTGGCTGCAGCTCTTTGTACCAGTTTAAGTTTCCGAACAGTCTTCAAACGCAGCCCCATGTAGAGCGCGTTACAGTAATCTAAACGGGATGTAACTAAGGCATGCATCACTGTAATCAAATCAGGCATCTCCAGGAACGGGCGCAGCTGGCGCACCAGTCTTAGCTGGGCAAAAGCACTCCTGGCCACTGCAGAGATCTGGGCCTCCAAGTTCAAAGCTGAGTCCAGGAGCACACCCAAACTGCGAACCTGTGTCTTCAGGGGGAGTGTAACCCCATCCAGCACAGGCTGAATCCCTGTTCCCTGATTTGCCTTTCGACTAACCAGGAGCACCTCTGTCTTGTCTGGATTTAATTTCAATTTGTTTGCCCTCATCCAGTCCATCACTGATGCCAGGCACCAGTTCAGGACCAGGACAGCTTCCTTGGCTTTAGGTGGAAAGGAAAAATAGAGTTGGGTGTCATCCGCATACTGATGACACCGAACCCCAAACCCCCGGACAACCTTGTGATGTTCATGTATTAGTGTATATATGGTAAGTGCTGTTTGTATAGGAGATACATGGTAAGTGGAATGAAAGAGGAGGGGGGAGTGAATGGGCAGTAGAATGCTGGATGATTGGCTGAGTGTTTAGAATGGGATGTTCATGTATTAGTGTATATATGGTAAGTGCTGTTTGTATAGGAGATACATGGTAAGTGGAATGAAAGAGGAGGGGGGAGTGAATGGGCAGTAGAATGCTGGATAATTGGCTGAGTGTTTAGAATGGCTGAGGGTATAAATGGAAGGATGACAGTTAAATCTGAGTGGACGGTGATCGTGAGTGGGTTGTTTTGGTGGGTTTTTGAGAGGAGATTGGGTGGAGAGTTGGTGGATGTGAGGAGAGTGTGGAGTTCGGATTAATACTAAGACCAGTACCTCAGGAATAGATGAAACCATATGCTTAAGTGCCTTTATAAAGAAATCTTGTTATCTCTGTTATTTAATAAATATATTTGGTTTACCAAAGGCCTGATCCTTGGCTGGGGTTCCACAGACCAGAAGGGAGGGTAAGGTAAATACCAAGGCTGAAGGGTAACAAATGGTGGCAGCGGTGAAGAGAATAACACCACAAGTATTCAGAGCAAACCAGGATTATCTGCATTGATACAAAGGGATTGGGACAGCTTAAGCACGCAGTCACAGAGGTAACCTGATAGAGAGACTCAGGCAGAGTCTCTGGGAATACAGGTTATAGGACGTGACTGGTGGTGCTGCCTAGCAGGGGGATCTGGTGAGGTCTATGCTAGAGCGGGGAGAGAAACCATAAAAAAGGACAGTCCGGACAGGTGGAGTCCCTGGTGGTGCCTAGTGACAGGCAGTAACCACGAGCAGGTAGGAACCTGACAGGGAGAGCCAGGGAAGGGCGTCACAAACCTCACCCAGCGGTTTCATGTAGATGTTAAATAACATGGGGGACAAAACTGAGCCCTGAGGGACCCCATATATCAATGGCCAAGGAGTCAAACAGGAATCCCCCAGCACCACCTTCTGGGTTCGTCCCTACAGAAAGGAGCCGAGCTACCGCAACACAGTGCCCCCAAGTCCCATCCCGGCAAGGCGGCCCAGAAGGATACCATGGTCGATGGTATCGAAAGCCGCTGACAGGTCAAGTAGAACCAACAGGGACACATTCCCCCTGTCCAGCTCTCTGCGTAGGTCATCCACCAAGGTGACCAAAGCCGTCTCTGTCCCGTAGCCGGGCCTGAAACCAGACTGAAATGGGTCAAGATAACCCATTTCATCCAAGAATCTCTGGAGCTGGGCAGCCACTACACGCTCTGTTACCTTACCCAGAAATGGAATGTTGGAGACTGGCCGATAATTACCCATTATAGAGGGATCCAGGGAGGGCTTTTTCAACAAAGGTCTTACAACTGCCTCTTTTAGGCACATTGGAATTCTGCCTTGTTGTAAAGAGGCATTTACCACTCCCCTCACCCAGTCGGCCATTAGTACCCAATGAGAACTGTGTACATTGGTGGGGATGAGCCAGATGTCCTTCATCACAACATCCAAGTTTGTGCCAAAGTTATGAACACTTGCTGTGTATCCCTGTAATTCCATGGACTGCATAATAAATGGGCTGAAGACACACACGTCAACATCTGTACTTGTCACAGTCTCTAGATTTGTTCTAGTAATTAGGAATCCCTCAATTACAGTGTCAACTAGCCAGTTTTGATTCAGAAGAGACTTCATGTCGTCTGCATTGAAGTAGACCCTTTGTATGGTTGAATTTCTCATGTGTGGATAGCATGTTATAGATTCCCATGGAACATGTTCTTTTTTCCTCATCAGCTTCCCTTGAGTAGGTTTTTGAGGGGTACTTGAAAAATAGGGGTCTTCCTGCTCAAGATCAAAGGCAAAGGATGATAATTGCCTTTCCTTGCTAGCAGCTTAATTTTCATTTTTCTCATTTCTCTCTTGGGAGGCATCAGTTGTAGTATAACCTTGCATCAGAAGGGAATCTGATGCAGCCAATATGGTTAACTCATCGTCTAGGTTTCTTTCTTCCAGATTTTCCTTTTCGTCCACTCATCCTCAATTTCTTCAGAGAATACATTACCTTTGTCCGATGAAGACTTTTTCCTACAGACATCTGTGCTGCCATAATATGGTAGCATGTCCTGGAACTGTTGCAAGAACATGTTTCTTTTGGAAATAATTTCACCACATATTCCTTCTCACGTAATCCTCTGATAAGGAAACAGCCAGACTGTGCTTGCAAGAATATATGATTTTGCTTTACAATTAAATCTGCTAGACCTTCCATAGTCTTTGATTTACGGTATTTTCTTTGAAGTTCAGGCACATGGTCTGTGTCCATCTTTCCCTGCTTTATGAAATGCACAGTGTCATCTACAGGAACACAGTCTACAGGAAACTGTGTAGTATCAGGATTTAATTTTCTGCTATTATGTTCTGCTAAGAGGTGGTAATTTCCAATTCCACACAATCCTCTTAAAATTTCTTTTAGGTAATATGTCTGAAGAAAATAAAAAACCAAAAACATTTCATCCATGTTCAGTTCCTTCTCACTGCATAGCCTCTTGAACACGGCATTCATGCTTTCAGATACATTTGTGGTAATGCCACTGGTTCCCTTATAGATCCCTCTTTTTTCCAACAGCCATCTTCCACAGTTTGTCATAACAACTTTTCTCAGCTTCTGATCAAAATAGTTGAGGAAGCCTGCACTCCACTTTACTTTCAATTTGTGCAGCAATTTCAGAAACTCCTCTTCACTCTCACTATCCAGAAGCTGAAGAATATTGTTGGTGTAAACTTTCTGATCACCTTTCCCTCCTTCATGTGCAGAGACCCAGAATTCTACATCTTTTATAATATGGTTCCAGCAAAGGACATGTGCACAGCCTGGAATAGCTTTCTCAATAGCATGCACAATGGCTGCTTCTCTGTCTGTGACTATCACAGTGGAATCATTGTTGATCTTGGGCACACGTTTTCCTATAAATAAAAAAAACGGCTCATGCACATTTGTTGTGCGCTTATCATGGATCAGTATAGCCAAAGGGATTGCTGGGTTCTCCTCAAAGAAAGCACACTGGAAAATTAAAGGTGACACATAGAAGTCTCCAAGCTGAAAGGTTGTGTCATAAGGCAAAAGTGTGTTTGGCTTCAACATTATCACCTCTTCAAATATGCTAATAATTTCTGGAAGTGCCAAAATTACAGACACTTCAGGGACAAGAGTGAATTCACATACAAACCCTTCCAGAGCATAGTGAAGCTCATACACACCATATAAATCATCATGGCTGATTCTGTTTTTCTGTTTCTCATACTTCAGTTTATGTTTTATTTGTTGTGTATCTTTAGGCAGTATTATTTTCATATGTTCAGCTGAAACTATTGTTGTTGCTATTTTACGCTGGTAAACTTTGCACGGGCCAAAGTGTTTCTGCCCCATAGCTTCTGACAATACAGAAGGCATGGTACGTACATGACATCTCATGGGATATTTTTCATATTTCTATGAGGCACAGATGGTTCAGGTCTCTCATCCTGTCCAAGGTAATGGACAATTACTCTGCCTACACTTCCATCAGGCACTTCATATGCGTATCTGTGAAACAACACTTGCTCTGCAAGTCTTTGAAAGTATATCTTTCGTACCAGAGGATCCCCCTTGGCAACAAATGCCTTCCTTTTTGAATCCATTTGTACTGATCACATCTCCAGTCATCTTTTTTATGTTTGCGGCCATAGCTATAGACAAACAGCTGCCCACATTTTGGCTTAGCAGCTGGGAGAGTTGATATTTTCCCTGCTACTGGGTTTTCCAAAATCTCAAGAGCTTCAAATGGTGAAAGTTGCTCAAGCTTACGCATGTATACTGCACTCATGGCTTTTCTGCTGTAGGTAATGAGAGAAGACACTACATGCTGCCACTGAGCCACCTCCACAGTATAAATATAGCATCCTGGGCTGCTGCCTTTTTGGTCTGAAAAAAGAAGGGATCATCCTGTCTCTGTAGAGACCAAAAGATCTTATAGTGCCCCTAGTGGGAAGAAGAGTAAACTGCAACTATTCTATAGCACCAAAAGCTATCTGTAGCTGCATTCAATACTAGTATAGCTTACTACAAAAACCTTGCTAGGAAAGAAAAACAACAATGTACTATTGTTTATAGTAATATAGCCCGGAACAGGTATCGGAATGTGGTTTACGCGGATGTTTTGTGTCTTATTGCATGCATCCCATGTAGTCGTGTTGGACTGGTGAATTTGGTGGGTCTGGCTTGCTGGGAAGTCGCCGTTCCGGACTGTTTCATTCTGTTCCGGAGAGCATTTTGGTTGTTAAAGGGTTAATAAAAATCCTATTGGAATGGTTTTTGTTCCTAAATGTTGTTCTCAAGTGTCTCTAACACATCCCAGTGTTTTGGCATCAATTTCTTTTATAAAGGGCCCATTCCGGCCTGTTCCGTTCCATTCCGGCTTTTACACCGTCCCCTGATTTCTGACTGTGTTGGGAATGAATCCCTGGTTCAATTTTCTCATAGCCACAGACAACATCTCTCAGCACCACCTCTAAAGCCCTCTCCCCCTGCAGTAAATACTGATCTACTTACAGGACCATTGAAAGGATTAATGAGATCACGAACCAGTTTGCATGCTTGAAATTTGCTACATAAATTTATTTATTTATTTATTTATTTCATTTCATTTATAAACCGCCCATAGCGAGTAGCTCTCTGGGCGGTGAACAAAACAGGATTAAAATGCAATATTACAATAAAATCAATAACAAATAGCAGCAAGTTAAACTAAAAACATTGAATATGAAACATTGAACATTAAATGCCTGGGAGTATAGCCAGGTCTTAACCTGGCGCCTAAAAGAAAGTACCGTAGGCGCCAGGCGTATCTCCTCAAGTAGGCTGTTCCACAGTTCGGGGGCCACAACAGAGAAGGCCCTAGATCTAATAACAATCCTCCGGGCATCCTGATGAGTTGGTACCCGGAGGAGGGCCTTGGATACTGAACGAAGTGGACGGGTAGGTTCATAGCGGGAGAGGCGTTCCACAAGGTATTGCGGTCCCACACCGTGTAAGGCTTTATAGGTCAAAACCAGCACCTTGAATCTGGCTCGGAAACAGATAGATAGCCAGTGCAAATGGGCCAGGACAGGTGTTATATGCGCGGACCGATGGGTCCTCGTCAACAACCTGGCTGCCGAGTTTTGCACTAGCTGAAGTTTCCGAACGGTCTTCAAGGGCAGCCCTACGTAGAGCACATTACAGTAATCCAATCTAGAAGTTACCAGAACGTGAACAACTGAGGCGAGATCGTCACTGTCCAGATAGGGGCGTAGTTAGTAAGCGAAGATGGTAAAACGCATTCCATGCCACCGAGGCCACTTGAGCCTCAAGCAACAAGGAAGGGTCAAAAAGGACCCCCAAACTACGAACCTGTTCCTTCAAGGGGAGTGTAACCCCATCTAGAACAGGATGAACATCCACCATTTGGGCAGAGAGAGAGCTCACCAACAGTGTCTCAGTCTTGTCTGGATTGAGTTTCAGTTTATTAGCTCTCATCCAGTCCATTATCGCGGTCAGGCAACGGTTCAGCACATCAACAGCCTCACCTGAAGAAGGTGAAAAGGAGAAGTAGAGCTGCGTGTCATCAGCGTACTGATGGCAACGCACTCCAAAACTCCTGATGACCGCACCCAGAGGCTGCATGTAGATGTTAAAGAGCATGGGGGACAAAACCGACCCCTGAGGGACTCCACAATGGAGAGTCCAGGGTGTCGAGCAATGTTCCCCAAGCACTACCTTCTGGCGACGATCCGCTAAGTAGGAGCAGAGCCACTGCCAAGCAGTGCCCCCAACTCCCAACTCCGCGAGCCTCCCCAGAAGGATACCATGGTCGATGGTATCAAACGCCGCTGAGAGATCAAGGAGAATCAACAGAGTCACACTCCCCCTGTCCCTCTCCCGACAAAGGTCATCATACAGGGCGACCAAGGCTGTTTCAGTGCCAAAACCAGGCCTAAAACCGGATTAAAACGGATCCAGATAATCAGTTTCATCCAAAAGCACCCGGAGCTGGCCGGCGACCACCCGCTCCAAGACCTTGCCCAAAAAAGGGACATTCGCCACCGGTCTATAGTTGTTCAAAACATCTGGGTCCAAAGAAGGTTTCTTTAGAAGAGGTCTCACTACTGCCTCCTTGAGACTACCAGAGACTACTCCCTCTCTCAAGGAGGCATTTATCACCTCTTTGGCCCAGCCGGTGGTTACAGCCCTGCCGGCCTTCACCAGCCAAGATGGGCAGGGGTCCAGGGCAGACGTGGTCGCCCGCACCATTCCAAGCACCTTGTCCACTTCCTCGAGCTGCACCAACTGAAATTCATCCAACAATAAAGGACAAGACCACGTTCTGGACACTTCAATGGAGTCATCTGTCATAACATCAGAGTCTAAGTCCGGACGGATACAAGCAATCTTGTCCTGGAAGTGCTCCGCAAATTCGTTGCAGCGGGCTTCCGATGTTTCCTTAGTATCATAAAAATAATCAGCCGCCTAGCCTGAAACAGATAAAAATGTCCGCTTATAGGTCTCTACTTCTGTTCTTCAGAACTGATCTCCCTTTCCCCTACATTCCCCTTTCCTTGTGAGTCTTGCCTTTTAAACTTGTAAGCCTGGGTCTGTCTCCCTATTTTATTGATGTGAGCAGCTTTGGGAGACAACAATTGTCTGAAAAACAGAATGAATATACCGTAAGTAAATGAACAAGGATTCTGTTGTGAAGTTAATTAACACCCTGTTCCTAAGTATGTGCTTTGGGAACGTAAGCTCCACTGATTTCAAACGGATCTTTTCCAGAAAAGGAGAAAAAAAAACCTGCTGAACGAATCCCCCTTATTTTCCGCGGAAGCCAGCGTTTAAAACACACCTTCGTCCGGAAATGTGTAACGTCGAAGAATTCTGATCCTTATGAGCCACCGTCCAGTCCTTTGGCATCATGCAATTAAAGATCAGCTGACAAAACTCCCGCATGCGGAACTTCTTGTGCACGGCAAGATGGAGGGAGCGTTAGAGCATCATTTAGAAGACACGTACGTGCTGGGGAGAAAGACGGCGCCTCCACCCGGGGATGGGTGCATGGGAGTTCCTCGCTTTTCACAAAGGGCCATCGAAGTAATGGGGCGGGGGCTGCGGCTTTCTCCTCTGTCCAGTACAATAAGAGTCACTAGTCTCTACCCTATCCTTCTTTGCTAGAATGAAGAATCCCTCCATTGCAGGAGTCCTGTGCACCGATTCCCAGGGACTAAACCTGGGCTGTAAGTAATGTCGAAACTATACTGTTGCAAAGCGCGTTCTCTCCATGCTTGGAAGATGCTTCCTGTGTTTGAAATAGCCTGCTCCTTTAGCCTTTACTCCCTCAGGTTTAAAATTTTCTTTTAGCCGCACGCCCTTGAAAAGTGCCTTGTTTTCTGTGGGATTCTCCCGTCAACCTGTTTTGCTCTCTCCTCCTGTTGTGTAATCAAGGTAGAGTTCTTAAAGCATCTGGTCTAGTCTCTTCTTGTGTTAATAAGATCCAGTTTTGGGTAAGGGAAGAGACTCGGATGTAGGGAAATTCTCCCTGCCCCCTCTAATTAAAATAAGGACCCACCCTATTCTCGTGAATGTAATGTGTCTTATCTGTTTTTAATACTGTATTTTAAATACTATGTTTTACTGTTATCTGCCCTGAGACTTACTAATGAAGGGTGGGCAAAAAATATAATAATATCTGCAACGAGATCTTGGCTTTTTTAACGTATGTGTAGTAGATACATATTTAACTGAAAAGCAATGGTAAATTTGTTTGTAACTTTTATATCCTGCCTTTTGCCCAGTGGCCTCAAGGTGGTGCCTAAAAAGAGTGCTACACCTTAGGTAGCTATATAAACTCTGTGCATCATCTTTACTAACAAACATCAGTTTGAATTAGGCAATTGTTTTCAACCAACTCCTACCTTTCAAGTTCCTACCTTTAAAGTTTATTTAAATGTCAGGTTGGTAGTTATACCATTAATGGCAAAGGGAAAGTGTTATAATAAGAGACCTCTCCTCTGCTTAATTATGTGGCAGCTGCTTTCTGATCTCTGGCCAGCCTGACTTAACAGTCTTGACACAAACAACTAATATAGTGATCTCATTTTGCATGGTTCTAAAGTGCATAGCTATAGTGAGTGACTTTGGATCAGGCAGCACATTTCAAGTAAATTAGTAATGGATGCTCCTCTGTCTTCTGAATGCTGATATTTGAGAATTGTGAAGACAGAACAAATAATAGCATACTGCTAGTTAATTATCACTAACTCAAGAAAGCTACAAAAATCTTGCTGTTATTACCTTACAAGGTGTCCTGTGAAAATGAGGACATGGGGATCACTCTGGACAAAGGCAGGGACTCAGTTCTGCTTGACTTGTTTGATTCCATGTGCATATCCTCTCCACTTCCTTATGCAACAACACTAACAGATCTTTCATATCCTTTCTTCCATAAATGACTCTCTCCTTTTTGCTACTATTTCTATTAGATCACTATATCCTAGAGAATTGATAGGTATGTCTGGGACTCTCCCACCCATCCTCCTTGGCCTTTACTTAACGTTCCCTGGTAGCTGCGAACAAGCCAAACTAGGTAGCCTTGTTGTGTGGGGAGGAAGAAAGGAACATAATACTGGGGTGAGCAGAAAATTTGAAACGTGCAGATGAGGAAATAAAATTGTGAAAGATGACGAATAGAAGAAGGGCAGCAGTAGAAGGAAAGGGATAGTGATGTGATTTATTTTTTTTTACATTTCTGAATTGGAAAACTCCTATGCAGATTAGAATAATTTTACACTGGGAAATTTCCAGTGCCCTAGATGTTTATTTTACATGTATTTAGCAAACAAAGCTTTTAAAAAGTATCCAATTTTTTCCCTTCCACTACATACAAGTATTTGACCTGCAGTATTTGGGAGCAGGGGGCAGGGATTAAAACAACACTGGTTTAAATATTATTACATAGACATTTGTATTGGAATAGTACTGTAATACTTGTAAAAATGTAAAAGACAACAGCAATGTGATAACTGCCTGAAAAACATTAATTACAACTTTGAAACTGCCAAGCTTTCCTAATATTATGGATGGTATTCAGTGCTAGTCCTACTCAGAGTAGATCCATTGAAGTTAATAGACATGACTAACTTAGGTTCATTCATTTCAGTGGGTCTGCTCTGAGTAGGTCTTGGTTGACTACAACCTTATATTTGCACTTGGCATCTATTAATTGTTACTAATGAACTTAGGAAAATGGAAAATTAATGGTAATCAGACAGAGAAGATGATAAAAGAAGCACATAATAGATTGGGAGTTAGAGGATTGAAGAGAGGAGAAATGGTTAAGTACAGGATGAGGAGAAAGGAAGGTTAGGAAGAGTAGTATTGGAAGTGAGCTTTCCAATATTTTCAGGTCTGCAACATAGTTGCAGCCAGGCCCTATTCACCCCACAAGTTGGCAGGCTTATTCTCCATAAAAGGCCAATCATTAACAAAATGAATTAAGCTAGTCACTCTTGCATCTTGTGGAAGTTGATTCTATGTTATAATAGTACTTGTACTTTAGAGAGGCCTGTCAAGCTATATTTCTTTTGTATATATGCATGTTATGGATCTGGAGTATGACTCCGGACAAGGGCAACATTTGGTTTCCTCCTTTAAAGCAGCATTTTTTAAGTTCTGCAAAAACTATGCATCCCTGAACCACATGCTGTATTTTTATACTAATCTTAAATTCTTCTTCTGAATGATACACAATTGTCTTCTAGGTCGTGGTACTCTCTCAGATGAGCATGCAGGTGTAATATCTGTTCTAGCCCAGCAGGCAGCCAAATTGACATCTGATCCAACAGATATTCCTGTAGTGTGCCTTGAGTCAGATACTGGGTATGTACATCTGGAACTATTGCTTTCCTGTTTCTTTTGTGTAAAATGATCGACAGGCCCACTACTTAAGATGCCTTCTTATATGGGCAAGCTGGTAAATGTTTGCTGCTCTCAGGGTTCTGCCTTTGGTGCACGTGGTGACTTGTTTGGAGAGAACAGCTTCAACTTCTGGTCTGTTGTTCTTGGAATTTGAGCTGATATGATGTTGCTTATGTAAAATACTCTGAAAAGACTGAAGAGGACGCAAAGATCCCAACTAGCTTCATTTAATGAATTTTGCCTTCATGCTCTCAGTGTAACCAAGCATAGGTTCTCCCCCTTTCTTTGGCTATAGTGCTACACCCTCCCTCGATCATAGATTGAAGCATGTTGCAAGAGTCTGTTCCTTGAAGTTGCACCTCTGCTATGGCATACTTTGCTCTCTTCTGCTAACTAGTTGTGGCAAACATAACAGATGAAATGGGATCGTGTTTGGCATGTTGAGAGTGGAGGAGTCTCATGTGGCTTGACAGACATTGGAGCTCTACAGGATTTTACAATTTTGTAGGACTAATTCTAGCTTTTAAATGTATAAATGCAGCCTTGCATATTTACTAGCTGACAGGGGAGGGTTGGAGAGCTGCATTCTGTGCTGAGTGAATAATTGAATAGTGGAATTGGAAGGGGCCTACAAGGCCATTGGGTCCATCCTCCTGCTTAATGTAGGGAGGAGGAGGAGCTTCCCTCCAGTTGTCCACTTGGTTCCTGCTCCTATGTTCGTTTACATGTGAATACAATGAATGCCCGAATAGGGCTTTGACAAGGCTTAGAAGGAGGGAAAAGCTAACATAGAATTATTCATTTAATAACATCCAAACAGTACAGCTAACTAAGAACTCTGGGTTTAAAGCCTGCCTATCTGATTTTGCTAATGAGAGTTTGAAGTCTTCTGCATCCGTAGGTATTTGAAATACTGGTGATCAAAGGGGTGCCAATAAATTGTCTATAGGTTTATTGATGATGACATCTCTCAACGCAAAAAAATCTTTTTTTCATATGAAAAGCAAAGCCATTTTGGGTATAGGACACTAGCCTCAGGTTTAGGGCCTTAATTTGCTTTCTCCCGCCAATCTTTCCTTCAGAGCTGTTCAGAAGATACATACCAGATTCAACAAGCTTTTAGTACTTAAGAGAAACAACAGTGGGTTGCATTTATTGTCATTAACATTTGGGACTTGTTTCATTCTATGAAAGTGCTCTGTTTAAAAATAAACTTTCTGTTTCTTTCAGCAACATCATGATCCAGAAGCATGATGGCATCACAGTGGCAGTACACAAAATGGCATCTTAAGCTTATACATCCACAATGCTTCTTGCTCTTCAACAATTCACCTGTGTGGAATACTCCTCTGCGGATTAATACGGGTTGAATATCCAGTGTCGCTAGGCGGAACCTAGTTGGATTGGACTGTAAACATTTTTGCCAGTTGTTATGAAATCTTAATAGCTCTGAACTTTTGTCATTTCATACTATCGGGCATAGGGAGAGTACTTTGGCAGGTAGTGTCAATACTAAAGAAATCAATAAATAAATCAAAATGCAGTGCTTGTTCCTATCATTTGACTGAATACTATTTTATTTGGAATGTCTGGCAAGGCTATGGTGTTCAGTTCTCCTAAGTAAATTATTAGTCATCTTAGCTTTGTACATGGAAGGTAGTTCTACACTAACAATCACATCTTTTCAAAGAGACTTGACAATAAGTTACGTGGCTAATGAGACAAACTGTCTTGTGTTTATCTGCTTGCCATCTGATGGCAGTGTATAACTGCCATTTGTAAGGGTCAGTCTCCTGAATGGTTTCTGCTGACTGATCCGGAGATGCGTATAGGGTTGATAGTAAACATGAACGGTTCATGTTCTAATTCTAGAGACCTAAACATCTAGCAATTAAAGCATTCTAAATGTAGAGAGCAGCTCAAAATTATTAATTCCCAGGGTGATAATCCTCTGGCAATTCATCCATCAAGCAAATAAATAAGATGGAGGCCCAGAACAGGCTTTATTTTAGCTTGAACTATAGGCAAATTGATAAGAAAATAGCACCTTCAGCATGCAACAATTGCAGTAGGGTGGGGTGGGGGGTTGGGTACAGTTTATTTCCACTTAAAAGAAAGCAGCATATTGATACTTTCCTCTGAGTTGAAGACTTAAAACTAGCCAAGTGTATGTTCTTGCCTTAAAACCTTGTCGTTGCATCTAAAATACTATTTTAGCTGAAATTTGTGAGAAATTAAATGCTGCTTTACCCTCTTCTATTTGGATTGAAGTGCTATGTGGGGATTTAGCAGAAATTGTTTGTGTACTTGATACGCCCCCCCCCTTTCAAAATAATCAAAAGTTTCTACTAAGGAGTCAAAATGTCTTGGTCAATAAAAACACTTAAAATTTTTTTTTTATTGTGAATTCCTATTCTGCAGGACTCCTGGCTGGTATTTTGATTTGGACAGTTACAGGATATTCCTTTCCTTGATTAGAATAGGCAAGGTCAGCATTTTGCCAAGGCTTCTCCAATGTGAGGATTCTTGGAATATCATAAGAATGAGCAAATCAGAATGCCCTCTAGAGTCCTCTTCTGACCAAACTGCCCTGGATAAACTGGTGGGCAGTATTACTAGAGCAAAAGTATGTTTTGTGTGCAGGAGTAGGGTATTGATACTTAAGGGACTCTTATGTCAAGGATGGAAGGTGGGATTTGCTGCCATCAGAATATTTATTTTCAAGTATAATGCTTTAATTTTTATGGGGAAATGTCAGCTTTTAAAACATTTCCTTGTTAAAAAGATGTAAAACTGAATCTTGGTCATGGGGTAGCAAGATAACCCCTTGTGCATTTTATCTAGTAAAATAAATTGAAGGACAGCAGGGTAATAGTAACATTTAAACAATCTGTTTCAATCTGGCTTCCACTCTAGTTTGGGGAAACAGCATTAGCAGCTGTAATGGACGATCTATGCCATAAAATACAAGGTGAATGTTGGCTATTTACCATAGTATTTTATGGGCTGGTAATTAGAAGCAGTTCTGGTTCTGTTCCTGGCTAGCAAGGAGGTTCTGGATCCACAATGGCAGTTGCATTTAACATCTCTAGAGGAAACCAAGAGGTGTGTGAGGTGTTCCATTTCCCTTTTTAATTTAATCCATGTGGGATAATTACCATTCTACACAGGCATCTGTGATCAAGTAATGGAGTAGATGTGGGCTGACAAGCTTAATCAAGACAAAATAGAGGTGGTGTTGGACAGTAGTTCAGTTGCTCCTAGTGCTTGTGAGCTTGTTCTGGATGGGATTATATTCCTCAGATTAGCAGTTTAGGGATGCTATTAAACCTAGCTGTGATCCTAGATGCTCAGCTGGCATCAACATTGGGGTGGTGTGCCAGTCTCTAAGAAAGGAAGCTCCTGCCACCATAATCCTGCTTCTGGTAACCCATGCTTTATGTGGTGCTACCTTTCAAAGAATAGATCATGAACAGGGCAGTCAGGTGATTAATGGATACCTGCTGCAATGAACGCTGAAGGTTTTAAAAAAACACTCATTTTTAACAGCCTAGAATACATGAACAGAGATAAAGATCTTTATTAATACTTGATTAAAGAAGGAAATGTCACATACTCCTCAAAGACAACACAGCTATCTTTTTACAAGCTACAGAACTTCACTAGGCAATTAATAAACCAAAGTAAAAGTTCATGCTGATGGTGGTATGCTTAGTTCTAAAAAACCTTCATTTTTTGTTTCCAAAGTGAGCCAAGGTGCTAGTCAAATCAGCTTATAGGAACCAGAACATTGCTTTGGCCAGTGATAAAAAATTCCCACAGCCAGGATACTGTGAGCTTCCTCTGAAGAGAGATTTTAGCTGTTGACCTTTAAGCTAAACATGCAGGTTTTATCATTTTATAGCTTCACAGGGGCCATTAAGATAAAAGAAATGGTCACTGTTTTTGGCCAGTCATGGTCATTTCACAATTATTTACTTCAAAATAAGTGACTTTCATAGCAAAGAACACTGCATAACCAGTCAAACACCACATATCCTAGAACTGATGCACTGGTTACTGGTTCTGTAGGTTCTTTTTATAGCCTTTACAAATGTAGGCTGGCATTTACAATTATATATATATATTTAAAAAACTAAATCATGCCCTGCTCCCGAGTCCTCTTAGAAGCACTACTGATGGGATCCAGTGGGTTTGGAGGGTTTAAAAGGAAAGGAGGCATTTGCCAGGCATATGCCTTTGCTGCTATCCCACCTCAGTGGGCAGAAGGAACTGAACACGGAAAGTTAGTAAGTGGGAACTGACATGAGTTAATGGAGGCTACAATCCGTCTCTACACAAGAAGAGCTGCTTCCTGCTCTCTCCAACAGGCCTTGTTCCAGGTGCTGGGGCTCAGTGTTTTAAGGAACTAGTGCCTACTGGAGGCCATGTTTTTTGGGCCACCAGGTGTTGAGCAGCATGCAGAAACCGGGAGTCAGGACCAAAGAGTAATTAGGATCAGAGGGCAAGTCAGCAATCTGGATTAAAAAGCCCAAGACATGCTGGATCTTAGGCTGAACCCCCCCCCCCCGACAGCAAGCTGCCTTGTACTACTTTCTGCCTCAGAGGAGCCAGGCTCGATTCAGAAGGTCCTTCCCTGAGAGGCAGGAATCATGCAGCTCACCATGCGGGCCAGTTCCTGACACAGGGTATTTACTTCCAAGACCTACCTTGCATTGGGAAAGCTATCTTGCTGCAAAAGGACCGATGTTGGTAAATTATACCACCCCAAAGCTTGAAAAAATCTAGTCGTCTTTTATGAAAAATCAATCCAAACAACCAGAAAGGCAGTAATTAAAGAGGCCCATCTCATTCACTAGGGGAATAATATCTTTTACTGTTTAAAAAGATTTGGTTAATGGTTAAGTTGCAAGGGTGCAGACAAATGTTAAAACAGCAATGGCAGCTCGAAGTTTAGAGGCTGTCGGCACTTGGACACAAGAGGACTTTGATAATATCAATTGCGGCTGTTTGCTGGAGCTCAAAATCTGCACCAAGAATGAAGAGAACAGAGGGTGAGCCAACAGCTGAAGAAACCACCAAACACCATGATGGCACAGAAGCTCCTGACGGAGGGTGGGGGTGGATTGTTACGCTTAACTTTTTTCTGGTAAGTAAGAAATGGGACGAAGGCATCATCGTCGCTTGTTGGGGTTTGCTTTTTGGAACACAGGAAGCTGTCTTATGCCAAGTGAGACCATTGGCCCACGTAGCTCGGTATGGTCTACTACACTGACTGGCAGAGGTTCTCCAGGGTTTCAGGCAGGAGTCTTTCCCAGTCCTATCTGGAGATACCAGGGATTGAAGCCGAGACCTTCAGCATGCAAAGCAACCTGTTTTCAGTCAAGGCAGAAAGCGCTGCTGATTTTGTATGTTCACAGAAAGGTACAACACTGAAGTAGAGGGTTTTTACTTTGGCTGCATCTAGACAGCTTCCTTGAGAAAATCTACATCTGTCATTCTGTCTTCATAATAGAAGGGCTGTCTTGTAGTTCGTTGTAGTGGAAGAGACCTAATTTCTAATATCGAGAGAACTATTTCAGAGTTTCTGATCACCAGTCAGCACAAGTCAAATATGAGTCTATATGACGGGCAGAGAAGAGTGGGGTTATCCTATAGGCAAAAAATTATCTGCATGTCTCTGAGATTCTTGGTCCTCCTGGTGTTACAACCCCCAATAAGGAGCATGTCAATCTGTCCTAATGGCTACCTCACACATTACATAATCTAGTTCCCAAACTTTCCCCACAGATCGCTTGACAATTGCTGAGGGCCATGGCGGATCACTTAATGATTTTTCTACCTCTTTTAGCAATTGTAATGTGCTGTGCTAGATGCTGTATGATTTTTATTTGTGCTTTTATGGTTTTATTTCTTACACCATATTACAACTTGGATTCTACAGAATTCAAATTGTAATACAATGTAAGAAATATAAGCAATAAAATACAACTGAAAGCCAATATATTTAATAGTATGCTGCAGACTGCCTGAATGAAGCTCATCTCACAGTACCCCTGATCTAGAATGTTTTAGGTGTACATCTAAGAATGCAGAGCATGATGCAACAAATACATATTTGCAAGCACATACCATGTGGATACATTTAGCAGGAAGCTGTGGTGTGTGTGTTTACTCAGTAGCACTATTCTTGCATGTGTGATATGTCCTTTTGCATCCAAGTAGAATCCATAGAAGAATGGAGAAACATAATATGTTGAATAGCAGGAGAAACATAGCCAATAAATGTCACAGGACAAGAAAGCAAAGTTATATGTAGACCAAAGCATCTAGTAGTAGTATCTGTGATTCATATAACAGACAAGCTCTGGAAAAGAAAATCAGGCTTGCCCAGCATGAAAATACCATTCTAATATCAAACCTGTATGGTCTTGTGTCTTATCAGTTGGCAACAAAATGAGGCCACGGAAAAATAAAACAGTAGATTCTGTAAATTTGCAGGAGCTACAGAATGAAATGGGGTGAGGGAATAAAATTGAATTGCTCATGTCCCTGAAAGTTATAGTAGCCAAGAGGGGAACATTATGTTTGGAGGAGATGCACACCAGGAGGTTAAACTTTCTAGATAACACTTTATAGTGAGGGTGGGGAACAGCGGGCCTAATTTGGCCTGTGAGGCCAATCTCGAGCTTAAAAGTGCACTCCCAATGCAAGCAGGGTTTCCTTTTGGTACTGATCTGCACTGATGGAGTCCCTAGTACAGTCATTCCCAGTGAAAATTCCCCATCAGGAAGCCCCTTGTGCAGCCTACATGGCACCTTTAAGACACAAACATAACAGACTTCTCAATCACTTTCGCTTCAAAATGGTCAGGAACTAGACAGGCAGCATATCTGTGTCTTTCAATGGTTAACAGCCGCAAATTGGCAAAGGGGGTGGGAGGCACAATGAGATGTGAGAGAGGCTGCTGAACCATTCCTCCTCCCAAGCTACTTTTTCTTCTGGGTTTGAGACACGTGAGTCCATCACATCCAGTTTCACATCAGCTATGACTGCTCAAAGGTTAAGACAATAACAAATGTCCAGGGAATAACAAAGGTTATTCTAAAAATAGAAAATGTTGCATTCTGTAAGACAGGAAAAAGTGGCAGCAGGCAGGCAAGTCATGTTTCAATTAGGATTTTACTGATTGTTTTGTCTGTTTTAAGGTAAACGTGTCTGTAATGGGAACAATGAAAAACTTTGCCATTTTCTTTGTGGTCTTTCAAGAAAATGTTGGTGGTTCTTCTGCACAAATCAGCTGGATTGGCTCTATCATGTCTGCCCTTCGCTTCCTAGCAGGTTAGCACAAATATATTTCTTTAAGTGGATGCTGCAGAGACAGCATGGCTTGGTGATAAAACATTTTATTTAAAGAAATGGTCCTGAAACGTTATTAGTGGGTCTTTTATTTGTTTACTTATGGCATCTGTTTGCCGCTCCATAACAAAGTTCTCTGAGTGGCTTACAATAAATATTAATTAATTAGTATCCCACCCAGGGCAGCAATAGGTAAGAAAACAACACCTAAGCAACTACTGTCATTAACCTATGTATGCCCCAGTCCTAAAGCTTCTAAGAAAGGTATCTAACAGCACATGACAGAAGATGCATACATTATTAAGCACAGACCCATATTTAATTTAATATCAATAACATCCTCACAGCAGCATTTCCCCAATAACTTTTCTTGAGAGCCAGTGTGGTGGGCAGACCAGGCTTATGGAATCTACTTTCTTTTTTTATTTAAACTCTGAGGTCCAGCAGCACAGCCAGGAAGGATATATACTTAGAATTATAATGGTGGGGGCATTTAGCATTAAGAACCAGGGTGCCTCCGAGTACATGCTGAGCTCAGAAATTTGTTTTTAGGATCAAAACTGAGCTCCTAGTCCTTCCACATAGAAGTCCACACCTGGTTTCCCCTATTTCAGCAGCCTAACAGACAGATTTTTGTTGTTGCTGCTGCTAAACCACTGGGAGTGAGAAACTCTTGCCAATCTACCACAACTGCCAAGAGCTCAACCAGTAGATCCAGAGTTACCTTCGGTCCATAACTGATGGATGGAAATTCTCATGCAATCAGCAGAGCTCAGTGGGTGACTTTGGGCTAATCACCATCTGTCAGCCTAATCTACCTCACAGACTTGTTGCGAGTATAAAAAATGCATACATCTCTGAACTCCCTTGAGGAAGGACTGGATATCCATGTGATATGAAAGTCCACTAATGTTAAAGACTTCTTCCCAACTATAATCAGCCATGTTGAACCAAGAGTTTTTATTCTCAGCGCTATTCACACTACACAACATATTCTCCTTACAGCTCTAATTTTTAGTTCCCCAAAACTCTTGGATGAAACCGATTATCTTGATCCATTTCAATCCGGTTTTAGGCCCGGTTTCGGCACTGAAACAGCCTTGGTCGCCCTGTACGGTGACCTATGTCGGGAGAGGGACGGGGGGAGTGTAACCCTGTTGATTCTGCTTGACCTCTCAGCTGCTTTTGATACCATTGACTATGGTATCCTTCTGGAGAGACTCACGGAATTGGGAGTTGGAGGTACCGCTTAGCGGTGGCTCCGCTCCAACTTGGTGGATCGTATCCAGAAGGTAGGGCTTGGGGAACATTACTCGATGCCTTGGACTCTCCATTGTGGAGTCCCGCAGGGATCGGTCCTGTCCCCTATGCTCTTTAACATCTATATGAAGCCGCTGGGAGCGGTCATCAGGAGCTTTGGAGTGCGTTGTCACCAGTATGCTGATGACACGCAACTCTATTTCTCCTTTTCATCTTCTTCAGGTGAGGCTGTTAATGTGCTGAACCGTTGCCTTGCCGCGATAATGGACTGGATGAAAGCTAACAAACTGAAGCTCAATCCTGACAAGACTGAGACGCTGTTGGTGGGTGCCTTCTCGACCCAGGTGGTGGATATTCAACCTGTTCTGGATGGGGTTACACTCCCCCTGAAGGAACAGGTTTGTAGCTTGGGGGTCCTTTTCGATCCATTTCTGTCGCTTGAGGCTCAGGTGGCCTTGGTGGCATGGAGTGCGTTCTACCATCTTCGGTTGGTACCCAGCTACGCCCCTATCTGGATAGTGATGACCTCGCCTCAGTCGTCCATGCTCTGGTAACCTCGAGATTGGACTACTGCAATGCACTCTACGTGGGGCTGCCTTTGAAGACAATTCGGAAACTACAGCTAGTGCAAAATGCAGCAGCCAGACTGCTGACGAGAACCAGACGGTCCGCACACATAACACCTGTTCTGGCGCGTTTGCACTGGCTACCTATTTGTTTCCGGGCTAGATTCAAAGTGCTAGTTTTGACTTATAAAGCCTTACACGGTGCGGGACCACAATACCTTGCGGAACGCCTCTCCCGCTATGAACCTACCCGCTCACTACGTTCAACATCTAAGGCCCTCCTCCGAGTCCCATCCCATAGGGAAGCTCGGAGGGCTGTTACTAGATCCAGGGCCTTTTCAGTGGTGGCCCCCAAATTATGGAACAGTCTCCATGATGAGGTGCGCCTAGCGCCTACTCTTCTATCTTTTCGGCGCCAGGTTAAAACCTTTTTATTCTCCCAGGCATTTTAATGTTTAATGTTTATTGTTAAGTTAATTTTATTCCAAGTGGTTAAATGCTCAAGCTGTATGTTTTTAGTGATTTTACCTGATTTTTATTTTACTGTATTGTATTTTATTCCTTTCTGTGAACCGCCCAGAGAGCCATAGGCTAAGGGCGGTATAGAAATGGAATGAAATAAAATAAATAAATAAATAAAACTAAGCATATGCCAAGTTCAATATTCTTAAAACTGGCATAAACGTATGCTCCCTCAATAGTCTCTCCTCTTACATATTGCACCGCACTTTCCCAAGCTATTATGGAGCCGTTTTTCCTTCTCTGTTGCAGCACCATTGGTAACCACAGTATGTGAAATGCTAGGGGAACGGACAGCTTCACTGATTGGGGCTGGCTTGGTTGGCACTGGCTATCTTATCAGCACATTGGCCACAAGTATCTCCTTTCTTTGTGTGTCTATGGGATTCCTATCAGGTGAGTGTACCCTGTCAATATAACAAGCCAGCCATAATAACTCCTACTGAAAACAAATGCTTACTGAAAACAGAAATCAGATGAATAACCATCTAATTGGCTAATGCTGGGTTTTGGGTTTTTTTTTGCTAAGACACAGGGCCCAAATTAGGGAAAGTTAGGAATGCTTAAAACCATCACAGACAGGTACTCTGTGCCTTGGGCTACTGGAGATCCCTACAGGCAAGTGCTCCCTTGCATTCCAGTGTTCTCCATTAGGTAGACAAAAACAGTTTTGTTGTTTTCCCTTACCCCCTCAAAAAAAATTAGTAACCTGAAGCAAGTGAGAAAGATCTCTGCAGTTCTTTTCCTCAGTGTTGTCAAAAGCTCTTTAAGAATACTTTTCAAATTGAATACATAAATGATCCTTATTTTAAATACTAAGATTTACCATTTTGGATTGTATCCAATGACAGAGTTCTGCCCATGAGTGCTTTCCACTTGCCCAATGGAAGTTTCCCTCCCTCTCCCTGCACAGCACCCAAATCTGGGGATTCCCCAAACCCTTCGTAGAAGATTTGGGGTGGGTATGGGAGGAGAGGTAGGGGAAGTTTCGTTCTGCAAATAGAAGTCACTGGCAAGGATAGCTACTTCTTAATTTTAGCAAATACATTAATAGCACACATATTACTAATTAGCCTTTAATGGTGTATATGTGTATATACTCAACTTGTAATTTTAAAACATTCTATCGTAATCATTTGATAAGTGATATTTGTATAAAATAACATTTTACAAATAAAGTGCATATGTCTATGCATGCATACATGTGTGTATATATAAATATAGGTATTTCCCAAAGCTCTTTGAAAATGTTTTTCAAACTGAAAGAGATAAAAATACAAGGACAAAACAAAGCTATGGATTTTCATACATAAATAAAAATCGCTTTCTTTACCTCACTTTAAAGCTGCCTTATACCAGGTCAGACTCTTCGTCCACTTGCTCACTTGCAAAGTCCACCTACTTTGCTCTGACAAATAGTAGCTCAAGCAGCAATCTCCCCCATTGCCTGACACATGATCATTTTAACCAGTGATGCCAGGGACTGAACCTGGGACCTAGCATGCAAAACATCTATTCTATCACTGAGGTTTGGTCCCTAAATGTCTCTTACCCCAACATTTGATTTGCACCTTAAACAAATTAGAGTTTAAAATGAGTTAAGGGATTGTTACCTCCAGCCACCCTACTGGTATCTTCAGGGAATCCTAGAATATAGTATTGTCAGACCAGTTATTCATTGGTTCCAACAGCAACATATGGGGCCATTCATTATGAGCCAAACTGCATGTAATGCTAATCCATCCTGTGGCTTAGCATGAACCCATGAATGCATGGGCTCCCACAGAGGAGATCACAGGTGTTTTGCTCCTCCTCTGGTCCTGCTGCTGGTGTTATGAGCTATGCTGGAATTTGGCTTAGCATATTATCTGAACCAGGGCTTGTGGTTTTTCTTGTTGGGTTTGTGATGTAATCAAGATTTGTTGTTGGGTTTACAGCACTTGGCTTGTTTGGAGGAGACAAGCCATGAGCCAACATTAGGACAACACAGAACGTCAAACCATGGCATAGCTCACAGCAGTGCAGCTGCAGGAGGACCAGGAGAGAAGCACAGCACCCATGCTTTATTCTCTGGAAATCTGCACATTTGTGCAAAACCATGATTTTGGCTTAGCAGTACATGCAAACCAGCTCAGTGTGCCAGATTTGTTTTCTTACATTGCAGTAAGTCCATATATTGCTGTTTTTAAACTGTGAATGGCTCCATTTCAATTAAATGAAGAAAACAATTACACTCAAGTAAGAGTAAAAAAGTCCTGTTCTTATTTTTCTTTCTTCATTTTAGGATTGGGTTTTGCTTGCTTGTATCAGGTAGCAGCTGTGATGACTGTTAAGTACTTCAAGAAACGCCTGGCTCTAGCCAATGCAATTGGCCGTTCAGGAATGGGACTGAGTGTTGTGCTAGCACCACTTGTTCAACTCCTGATAGAAACATATGGATGGCAAGGTTGGTAAACCTTCACTTCCACCATTTCATTTTAATTGCCAACTTATTTGTATCAGCGTTGGTCGCCCTGATGGATGACCTTTGTCAAAAGAGGGACAGAGAGTGTGACTCTGTTACTCTTACTCAGTCTCTCAGTGGATTTTGATACCATTCACCATTGTATCCTCCTGGACCAACTGCTTAGGATGGTTATTAGAATCACTATTATAGTAGTTTTGTTACTACCTGCACAGTCAAATCCCAAAAGTAGCATTAGGGGAGTGTGCTTCAGCCCCTGAAGGAGCAGGTATTTAGCTTGGGGGTACACGTAGATGACATATCTTTTGTCATTAGAGGCCCAAGTAATCTCTGATGCTAAGGGAGCCTTTTACCAGCTTCGTTTGTTATGCCACTATGGCTGTATCTGGATCAGGATAGCCTGGGCACTATGGTCTATGTATTGGTGACCTCAAGATTGGATTACTGCAATGTAGTCTATGTGGAGCTACCCTTGGACCAATCTGGAAGCTCCAGCTACTGCAGAATGCAGTGGCCTGACTACTGATGGGGGCAGGTGGCCAATAGCATGCGGCACTTTTGCTAAACCATCTGCACTGGCTGTCCATATGCTACCGGGCCACTTTGAAAGTTCTGATTAATATAGAAAGCTCTGAACAACTTGGGTCAGATTACCTTGAGGTCATCCATGTTGTTGTTCTCTGTGTTTCAGAAGCCCAACTAGCTCCAACTAGAAGTCAGGTATTTAATGACGCCAGTCCCAAGCTCTGGAATATTCTACCAGCAGATATGCAGCAGGCATCCTTTCTGCTAACCTCTTGGTGTCTCTTGAAGATTTTTTATGTCAGCAGCCCTATTCAGTTGTTTATGCTTTTTAAATACGAGCTAGTCATTTTGATTTTATATTTTTATGCTATTTCATGATTTCTGCACTTGTAAAAAACCCTGATATTTTATATGAAGAGTAGTCTATATATAAAATAAAACATGGCTACAACTTATCTTTTTTGTTCAAACTGTTCATGATTGAAATTTGGTTTATATTAAATCTGACCAAAATTTAGTTAAATCAGGGGTGGGGAGCCTTTTTCACCCTAGGAGCAACCTTCCCTTGTGGACAGCCTTCACAGGGCTGCACGCCAGTGGCAGGTGGGACTTGAAGGAAAAGGTAGATGGACCAATGGATGTGACTGTTGCCTTTTTACAGTGGGCTACATTCCAGCCAGGTTACTATACCTGGCCACACATATTTCCATCCTTTATCCAGGCAAGGGGAGTTTCTGTAAGAGCGGTGAGAAACCAATTCAAATTCGATGGAAACCTGTGGAAGGGGCAGGGGAGGTTTCTCTGAACCCTTGGAAGAGAAAGGCAAGTTGGATGCTTCTTGGTTTGACTTCCTAGGCAGTGGCCATTTGGATCTGGATCTTGTAAAACTGCATGACCTGGATGCCAACTTGCAGGAGGAAAAAGGACTGTTGTGGTATAGCTTTACAATCCTCTCTCCTACTGTAGTAAAACCATCTCTCTGAACAGCTTAGTGCCTGCAAAAGCAGTTCTGTTAAGCCACACTTAGGATCACAGACTAGCATCCCCATCCATCAACCAGATGTTCCAGCACGTCACCACATGTGCCACCATTGCTCCCAACTACAACTGAATAGCATCCATCAATGTGTTGGTCAGTAGAGCTGCTGATGAGATCTTGTGAGGCCCATTCATGAGTTGTTTGGATGATGGGTCCAGCACTGCCACTTCTTCCATCCAAAGAGAAAAAACTCTGGTGAACACAGAGTTTGTGATGCTTGCTCTAAAGGCCACTGCCAAGGCCTCAAGTCCACTATAGAGAGCTCCCTCTACTAGCTTGTCACAATGGTCCCTTAGCCCACCTTTGCCATCGATGGAGACAGCTAGGGATGAAGTTAGGACTGCCACTGCAGCACCCACCACTGGTACCTTAAAGAGGTCCATGATATTCTATGGTAGCACATATCTTGTTAACTTAGGTGATTATACAACCTGCTCCTTCGTGAGTTAGCCCATTCTGCATTCCAGACTTTGTTGAAGGACTTTGCAAAGGAAACTGTAATGTTCCTTGGCAACTCATGTAAAAAAGCTGCCTTGGCTCCCTTGGTAGTGGTGTGTGTGAGTATGCGTGCTAGCCTCCCCTTATGGCCTGTCTTCTGTGCCTACTTAACCCAAGGGGAGAGATCCTGAAGAATGAGTGAATCAGAATGCCCTTGAGGAGTCCTGGGACATAGGGGAGAAGAGTAGAAAACCCTCTGTCACCTTGTCTTAAATAATGGTAATCTTCTCAGCCTGATTGAAAATTAATTTATTTTGGACCCTCTGAGTCACCAAAAATGTTCCTTCACAGGAGGTGCTAATAAAAATATTAACAAGGAAATTCTATTTCCTTGCTGATGCCATGGAAAAATCACACCTTAATCTCTGTCAATTCAATTTAGGAGCCCTACTGATATATGGTGGCATGATGCTGAACCTTGTTCCTTCTAGCATGCTACTACGGCCAATTAAAATGAAGAAAATGAAAGTTCTAGGTACTAGCCATGAAGACAACCAAATATCTGCACACCATAAATTTCTACAAGTTGTTGAAGATGACCTAGATGAAATTTGCACCACAGAATTGGACAGATTGGATCCACTCAATCAAGAACGCACCAGCAGAAATGATCTACAACAGATTGGAGAAGTACAGTTAGACCCAGAAAACTATACATGTTCTGAAGTGCCAGAGAAAGACGGCCACATGAACAGTCATCCATATTGGAATGGTAATCAAAATTACCTTCCAACAAACTGTAAAGAAGATTCCAAGCTGCGACCTTTTCCTTATAAGCAATGCCATATTGATTTTTCCCAGCTGAAAAACCCTTTCTTCTACATTTTCACATGGTCTTTTCTCTTCAGTCAGCTAGCCTACTTTATCCCCACCTTCCACCTTGCAGCCAGAGCTAAAACACTGGACATAGACCTAATGGACACTGCTTATATCATTTCAGTGGCTGGTAAGAAAAACTCATCTTTTTAAAGTGCTTTTCTTAAGATCTCAGTATTAATACATCACTAATCCAATTCATTTTGGGGTGGGGGAGGGATGGGGGAAAACTAAGAACATAAGAGCACCCTGCTGGATCAGACCAATCTAGTCCAGCATCCTGTTCTCAGTGGCCAACTTGACGACTAATTATAATTCCTGTAGAAAGGAAGCACAGGATTGGACATTATAAGATTATAGTTCCTTGTGGCTCAAGATACAACTAAAAAAAGAAACCCAGAGACCTGTTGATTTTAACCTCGAAATCAAAACATTAGTTTAAAAAAGATCTTATAGAAATACAAGAAAGGATAAAAAAAACTGCAGCACAACAGGCATGGCATTGGGAAAATTAATTTTAGATTACTAAATAGCTTCCTGAAAGCATCAGCTTGGGTGTGCTGCAGCCACTAAGAACATAAGAAAGAGTTGCTGCTGCTGCTACTAACAAAAATAATAATAAATAAAGAATTCTCATTTTGGTGTGTGTACTCTGGGATCTCATCTATACAAAAAGAAGAATGAAAAATATGTTTATACTAACTTTTAAGTAAAACTGTTCTGAACAGAATCTGCTCCCCACCTTGAGCAATATTTGTAGTACAAAATAAGAAACAAACTCCAATAATTAAAAAGATTTTATTAATTGAAGCTATTTTCTCTCAATTAAATCAACTCTTTAATTTTTCATTTAACAATTGAAAGACATAACAGGCACAGCAAGTGGAGGTTCCAAGACCAAAAGCCAGTCCCCCATCCACCCACAAGGAATAATCTCCACCCCCACAACAAAAAATTGCCAACCAAAGGCCAAGAGTGATATATGAAGACAGCAGCATTGGTGGCAACAAGACTTGCAACTTTGAGAGGTAGCAACTTTGAGAGGTAGAACTTGAAGCCTTGGTCCTAACCCAGAGATTGCATGTAACAAGAGTGGCTATTTAAGAAATCTAGCTACCGACCAGGGATACAAATACGAGTCGTTTAGACCGAAGAGAATGGAATATGGCTATAATGTCAATGTGCCTACATTTTCTCAACAAAAAATACCTGGTTCCATGCATACATGTGATCTTATACACACACTTGCTAGATAGCAGCCAATCTACTTAATTGTAAAAGGAAAGCGGGGAGGGGAAAGGACAGTAAGGGCTCTGGGAGTCTTAATATTGCTTCACAAAATTATTCACAAATGATGTATGATGATGTGGCAATTTCTGAGACCCTTCAGGGTGGATTACCAGGATATCACTATTGGCCATTGATAGTAATCAAATACAAAATTGTAATGGGTGAATGACTTACCTGTCAATTAAGCAGACCAACAAATCAGTCCTAAACAAAACTGTATCAGTGAGAGGCACTGATGTTTTCATAAGACAACAGGTAAGCAAATTTAGAAGTAGCATAGAAAAGAATGAGAGCTACATGAACTGTTTTCATTTTATTTGGGGAAGATACTGTAGCATAACAGAAGTCAACACAATCAGGTTATTCCCCCATATTCTTCTAGTAGTACTTAGTGTATGTTATTACCTGTTATATGAACTCTAAGCCTATATTTTAGAAGTATTAGATGTTCACAAGGAAATATTAAAGGAGGAAATAAAAGTATTAGAGTAAATTCATTTCTTTCATGTATACTGCCATCAATCTTTGGCCATGAAATTTTGAATTTTCACATGCATTTTACAGTTACATCCTTTAGAAATGCAAGAAGGATCCCTTTCTGACCTTTTATATGTCCTTTGAAAAAATTCTAAAAACAATTGTTTTGAGTATTCATGATTTTTCTGCCTCCCTTTAGGTATAACAGAAACAATCAGCCTCTTGTTCTCTGGTTGGATTGCAGATCAGAACTGGATCAAGAAGTGTCATTACCATAAGACGTACCTTATTCTTTGTGGTGTCACTAACCTGCTGTGTCCTCTTGCCACAACATTCCCATTACTTATGTTCTATTCTGTAATCTTTGCCATTTTCAGTGGTGGATACCTGGCTCTGTTGCTTCCTGTATTGGTATGTAGAAAAAAGTAATTTGTCATCAAAAGACTAACAGTAAGGCAGCACTTTACACTTCCAATGGATGGTCTCTAAAATACACAGAATTCTGTGATCCACTAAAACCATTCCTAGAGTGGTTTAACAATTAATCCCGCTTCCCATGGAACTCTAGGAACTGTAGCTCTGTAAAGGGAATGGGGGGTGTCCTAAGAACGTTCAACACCTCTAACAAACTACTGTTCCCAGGATTCCTTGAGACAGCTTTGCTGATCTGCAGTGGAAATATGTCTATTTGGGCATGCAGTTTGAATATAAACCATACCTGCAAACAGACAGAGCAAGACTTCCTGTCAGAGCCAATATGCTGATTGGTGCTGACAGCAAACCCCTTTGAAGTTGTCAATTGACATCATAATGATGTCAAGTGATTGACCTTACCCCATAGGCCACATTGACAGGTAGAAATGTGAGAGGTTAGGATCTAGTCCTTCAGCTGGAAACAAGGTTTTCACCCGCAATATATGCCACAGCCAGGCTCACGTACCGATCACCTCCCATCCAAGAATGTCAGAAGCTTCCACTGGCTGGGCCACAGACTGGTCACCCACCACTTAATTGTCAAGGCTAGAAATTAATCCTAATTGTTTTTTCCTTATATATCATTGCAATTGTAACCCTACAACTTAAGTGCAACATTCAGTTTTTTTCAAAATGGGAGACAACATGTAGCTGATGTGCTTATTTGCAACTTTACAAAACACACATGAAATAACAAACACTGGTTGCTTCAACAGGTAGATCTTGTAGGTGCCTCCAGATTCCACAGCGCTTTGGGACTTGCCTCATTCATTGCTGGATTTGGAGTTCTCGCTGGACCTCCTATTGCAGGTAACATAAAGAGCAACCTCTTTCTTCCTTTGAAAGAGTACCCTAATTCCATTGTTGTCTAAAGTGAGCAAAATCGAGAGGCATCTAAAGATTGTATACAATGAAGTAATTGGGCAAATAGAATGACTTCTCATTGTGGAACAGAACTTTCTTTCCCTCTCCTCCTTCTGCATACTTCACATACACCCTCAAATCTGCTCTGAGGTTTTCTCCAACACTCCAGAGCAAATCTGAAAAGTTCAGTTGCGTGAACGGAACTCATTCCGTACATGCAATGACTTCACTGGATTCAATCTTAACACTGTAATTTTTTTCTACGCAAAATGCAATCAACTGACCAACCTATTTATGGACTTTCATTCATCTTATAGTAACAGCTGGACAAAAAGAATGTTTTCTTTAATCCTGCTAAAGGAGGATGGAAAGGGAAAATAAAACATGCATTTAAGTTTCTGAGGCTGCATAGCACAAGCTTTTTGGAAGGAAAAAAGTTTCCTCCCTGGGTTGAGAGCATGTCAGGGGACTAAGAAGGATGTGGATCTGACTCTTCCCCCTAGTCTGCCTCCAACACATGCCCCACTGGTAGGAGAAGGGCTGCAGGGGTTTCCACAGCGGCAGGAAATAGGTACCCAATGTTGGATCTCCCTCATGGGGAACAGTGCAATACAGGACCCCTACTTCACCAGATTATAGAAAACCTGAAGACACTTGTCACCTCTGACTAAAATGAAAATAGAATCTGGGACTGTGTGCAAAGACAGCGGTGCAGTCAGCAACAGTTCACTATCAGAAAATAGCCTGGGAACCTGTTGAAGGGCAGGGTATAACCTAACAAGCATAAAAATGAAATGGACTGCCTTCAAGTCGATCCCGACTTATGGCGACCCTGTGAATAGAGTTTTCATGATAAGTGGTATTCAGAGGTGGTTTGCCATTGCCTCCCTCTGAGGCTAGTCCTCCCCAGCTGGCTAGGGCCTGCTCAGCCTGCCACAGCTGCACAAGCCAGCCCCTTCCTTGTCTGCAACTGCCAGCTGGGGGGCAACTGGGCTCCTTGGGACTATGCAGCTTGCCCACAGCTGCACAGGTGGCAGGGCACGTAACCCCTGAGCCACTCACTGAGGGGTGGTCTTTAGCTGGCCCTTGACGCCCAGGAGATACGAGCCGGGATTTGAACTCACAAACTCTGGACTCCCAGCCAGGCTCCCCACTGTGCTATATGATGAACATAATGTTAGAGCACTACACACCAAGTAAGATTTGGCTAAATGCCTACCTCCATGAAGGCAAGTAAAGTAATCCCATTGCCCTCTGAAAAGTGTGCATGTAAGGCAGTTAGAGAGAAAGAGACAGAAAGAATAGGAAATGAATCCCATTTGCCCAGGCAACCAATGCTAATCCATGTTATGCTGGCAGTTTTACTTCCAGCCAGCAGAGACTTTCATCCCAATCTATCTCTAGTAATGCATGACTGGGTCAGAATGTGGATGGGGATGCACAGCTGTATTGCTATTCACCTTCTTGCAACTAGATCAAGGTTTCATTTTTCTGTGGTAGTGCACGTACTGTGGAATCATCTTCCCTCTGATCTTAGGCAAATGCCAACATCGATGATGTTTCAGTGACTACTAAAAACATATTTGTGCTCCCCAGGGCATTGCTAGTGCTTATCTCCAGGAAGATAGAGATAACTCTGCTCTGAGTTACCAGCTGCTTTTGTATTTGTGATTTTAGTCTTTGATATGTATTTTTAAATTGCTGTATACTATTTTGTGACTGATGCAGGAGGCAGTATAGAAAAGTTATACTAAGTAAAACAGAAGTTGAAAGGGTGTGGGTAAAACCCCTTCAGTGAGCTTGGAGATTATGTAAAATCATTGTAACAGAAGATCAAGTAAAATGTATACCATGGAGTGGAAAGGGTATGAACAAGTCCAATAGGATACCAGCATGGCTAAATAGCAGTGTGAAGAAAGTCATAGATGGCAAGAAGGCTTCCTTTAAAATAGGAAGAGGCAAAGTGGTGTCCTCCGGATGTTGTTGAACTACAACACCCATTCTTTCTGATCACTGCCCATGCTGGCTGGGACTGATGGGAGCTGTAATCCAACAACTGCTTTAAAAAGTGGAAGTCTTGCCCCAATGAGGAAAACGAAGGAAAGACATGAGTTCTGGCAAAGCAAGTGTCAGGCAACGAGAAAGCAAACAAAGGAAATTGAGAGGAAAATGGCCAAAGGGATAAAAATGAACAAGGAGACATTTATTTAAATACAGCAGGAGCAGGAAACCAAATGAGGGAGACAAAGTACCTTTATGAAAGGAGTAAAAGTAGTACCAAAGGCAGAAAGGGAAATTGCAGAGACTAAATGGAATCTGTGCAACAATTTTCAATGTGGCACAAGCTGGATAGAGATCCAAATCAGAATCCATTGTTTTCTCAAAGGGCATTTGAGGACATGTGCCAAATAGAAGCAACAAAGAAATATTTTTTTAAACCTAACTGACAAAGTACAAATTGACAAGTCACTGGGAAACAGTCTAGTCACATTACTTGAGAGTTCTCAAAGAACTCAAAATGTGAAACTGCTGAACAAGTAGCTGTCATTTATAGCCCCTTTTTATTAGCAGTTTCAAGACTGTTTATAGGACATGTGTGTGCGCGCGCATTAAAACAACCAAGAAGCAGTTCAAATCAATATAAAGATTCCAAACACTAAAATACAAAATACAGCAACAAAACAGCAGTAAAATAACAAGAAACAATAGTAAAATGGATTAAAAAAACATTCAAACTGTAAAAGAGCAGCTAATGGGAGTTCAGATACATCAACCATTTAAAAGCTGAAGGGTGGAATTCCACAACTGAGGAGCACCACAGGGAAAAAGCCTTTCTCTGTTCACTAGCTGGTTAACTTTTGAAAGTGAGGCTATCTGTCCTAGCTAAACTTCTAGAAAGAAATATTAAAGTTTGAACTGTAAAACACCTAGAACTGGTTTGGAGAACCTGTGGGCTTCCAGATGTTATTGGACTCCCAACATCCATGTGCCCTAGCCATCAAGGATGGGAGCTATAATCCAACAGTATCTGGAAGGCCACAGGTTTTCTGTTCCTGGTGTAGAAAAAGCCTGGCAGAGGACAATTCAGCATGGCTTCTGCAAAATGATGCCCTGCCTCATCAATGTTTTAGAATTATTTGAGTGTGTCAAAAGCAGTCGGCAGGGGAAATCAAAGAGCCATATACTCACAAAAGGCAGAATAAACTTAGTATGAGATAAAGAGGATGGTTTCAGCTGGTAACACAGTTAAAGAACAGGAAGCAGAGAGTGGCAGTCTAAAGACAGTTCTTACAATGGAGCAAAATATGCAGTGGGGTCCTCCAAGGATCTGTGCTGGGAAGATCATATGCTATTTAACTTATTCATAAATGAGCAGGAGCCAAGGAGCCAAGGGTGAGCAACACTCAGGGTGATGAATCCCAAAACAGTGAAGAACTTTAAAAAGATCTCTCCAAACTGGGTGAATGAGCAACAAAAGTACCACAAAGATAATTCAGAGGAAGTGCAAAGCTTCTTATATACAGTAATGAGGTCTTAAATGGATGAGACTAATGAGGATAAAAGATGTTTGCCTGTGGTGAACAGCTCACTGAAAATGTCAGCTCAGGACACAGTAGCAACACACACACAATGGTGGGAATTATTAGGAAAGGGATTGAAACTAAAATGGTTACTGTCTTTTTGTATAAATCTAAACTGCGGCTGCATTTGGAATTCAAACAGGGCATCATAACACTGGAAAGGGCAGAAAGAGCAACTGAAGTGATCAGGCAGCTGGATATCCTTCCCTATAATGACTATGAAGGCAGTAAGACTTTTTAGGGTTTGGGGAGGCAGGAGATGACTACAGTGTGACATAAAATATGTTTATAAAATTGCGCATGGTATGGAGAAAGCTGATAGAAAAATAATACTCACATGGGATCTCTCAACAAAATTGATCAGCAATAGATTCAGAATGGAAAAAGGAAGTACTATTTCACATAATACAGTCAATTTAAGGAATTCACTGCCACATGAAGTGGTGATGGCCCCTAGCTTAGAAGCCTTCAAAAGGGGGTAAGGCTGCAATTCTAGGCACATATACTTGGAAGTAAGTCAAGCACAGTGGGACTCATTTCTAAGTAAATAAGCATAGGCTTGAACAGTTGGACTAATTCATTATGGTCTATCAGTGACAATTAGGTATGATAGCCAAATGGAACTACCACATTCAGAGACAGTCTACCTCTGATGCCAGATGTCAGGAACACACAGTGGAGAGGGCTGTTGTCTGCATGTAGAGGGGATCTGGCTGGCTGGCCACTGTTATAAAGAGGATTCTGGACAAGAGGACCTCTGAACTAATCCCGCAGGGCTCTTATGTTCTCTTTTGATTCATATGAATGGCATGCAGAAGCATCCCATGAAATGTAAATCAGTACAAGCTGTCCTCAATCAGGCCTCCATTTCAGAAAACCTTGAAAAAGAAGTCTAGTATACCAATGTAGAAAAAGAGTAGGCCCTCTGGTGGTCATTTTGAAAACAGCTTAGCAAAGGACAAAAACATTGTGCAGAGAAAAACTGGTAGTGTTACCAAACAAGGCCATAGGGATTTATTCCCAGAGATTTGTGTGTACAGTACACCAATCAGATATCACAAAATAAGAACATACTTCATCCTACTGCAGTGTGGTCAGATTAGTGTTGCATGATCCAAAATTTATTGTTCGATAAATGCTAGGGATGGGATAAGAACTTACCTGAGGCCTTCCAGATGTTGCTAGATTTCAGATCTCATCAATCCCAGCCATCATGGCCAAAGATCAGAGATTATGGAATATGGAGTCCAATAACATCTGGAAAGTCACAGGTTCCCCATCCAATTTAAAGTCTACAAAGCATCATATGAGGAGTATCTTCCTCAGATACAGCACCTCTATCTCTCTTCCTCCAATAAGGCTTACTAAAAATCTGGTTGCTGATCACCAGTGCAGACTACTGAGAAAATTGGAAACAAAACAAAAGTATTGTTTAATAATCATTACATGAGGAAATGTTAAAGGAACCTAAAATAAAAGAGGTTAGCAAAACTATGAAGAACAGTATTTTCTTACTCCTACATACAGCAGGGCAAGAAGATATCCATGTTAGATGATGCAACATAATCCTCTCAGCTGTTTTCTTGGGTCTTTCTATATAAACTCTACAGTAGTAATGCCATGGGAAAAGGTGACAATCAAGATAAGTGATCTTTAATGGGAATATTTTCATCTTGGAGAAAAACTAAATACTTTAAGATCTGAATTCTGATATCCCTCCTACAGGTTGGCTACATGATTACAGTCAGACATATGCTTGCTCCTTCATTTTTGCAGGCATCTGTTTCCTTGTTTCTTCCATTTCACTGTTCCTCGAGCCTGTAGCCCAAAAATGGAAACTTGAACTGACTACATGAGCAAGAAATCTACATGAAGAAAATACTTACACTACATAAGCAAACAAAATTCTGAAGCAATCTGAAGAAACCATATCATGTGACATTTATAATAGTTTGTTCACAACGTAATAAATAGAAATAAATGATTTTCCAAAAATGTATCCTTTCAAAACTGTTGTGTCTAAATATCTGTGTGATAGTAAATTTATACCTCATGCAAACTGAAATAAGTTTAGTTCAAATCCTGAACATACTATACCTGAATGCCTTTGTTTTTTTGTTCTTAGTTCTTCCAAATGGTTAGTTTCAAAACTGTGTGTGTGTGTGTGTATGTCTACAGGCAGTAGTAGGGGTAGAGACACACTCACTGATCTGCCAGTTCCAGTGTGTCTCCACCTCTCTCTTTTGAAAACAGGAGCATACAACACTAGTCAAACCCTGACCCTTTTTACCCTGGTGGGAGCAGCTTAAGTGCATTTTTTTATTTGCTTCAAAGAGATTTCACAACTGATCAGAAGATCAATCTGTTCTTCCTCCAGGTGTGGCCGATAGGAATACTTTGCTATAGGTGATTAGTGTGCTCACAGCCATGGTCTAACAAACTTGACACCCCTTTCCTTCCCATACTTTGAAAGTTGCCTAATCATCCACTAACATTACAAAACACAGGAACAGCTAAATAACCTGTGAAGGTTATATCATGAAAGTGTGAAAGAGTTACACTACTTTAAGAGTAAGCAGAAACCCAGAGAAGTAAACATTGCTTAAGGGAATGAAAGAAAATTCACAGCAAATGCCCCTCCCCCAAAGTTAATTCCATTCCAAGAGTTATCTGTCACATACTAAAACTCTTGAGAATTTGGACAGAAAGTAACACTGCTGGCTCTCAGCACACTGCCTCCTAGAAGGGAGTATTTATTTATTTATTTATTATTTTATTTATTATTAAATTTGTTAGTCGCCCATCTGGCTGGTTGTCCAGCCACTCTGGGCGACGTACAAGATAAAACAGTATATCAAACAATTAAAATTTAAAAACAGTAGAAAACTAGCCCATCTCAAACGCCCGCCTAAAAAGCCAAGTCTTCAGGGTCCTGCGGAAGCTCATTATAGACGGGGCATGGTGTAGGTCACTAGGGAGAGAGTTCCAAAGGGCGGGGGCCACTATTGAGAAGGCCCTCTCTCGAGTCCTCACCAGCCTAGCTGTCTTGACTGGTGGGATCCAGAGAAGGCCCTCTGAGGTTGATCTTGTTGAGCGGCATCCCTGTCGATGCTGGAGGCACTCCTTCAGATAGGCTGGGCCACAACCGTATAGGGTTTTAAAGGTTAAAACCAACACCTTGAATTGGGTTCGGTACACAACCAGTAACCAATGCAACTCCTTCAACACAGGAGTGATGTGATCTCTACGGCAGCTGCCTGAAATCAGACGCGCTGCTGCATTCTGTACCAATTGTAACTTCCGAACCGTTTTCAAGGGTAACCCCACATAGAGTGCATTACAGTAGTCTAGGCGAGTGGTGATCAGGGCATGTACCACCGGTGGGAGCAGATGATTGGGAAGGTAGGGGCGTAGCCTCCGTATCAGATAGTTGATACAGAGCTGCCCGGCTTACAGCTGAAACTTGAGCCTCCATAGACAGCTGGGAGTCAAGAATGACCCCCAGGCTACAGACCTGGTCTTTCAAGGGCAGTCGTACCCCGTTAAGCACCAGGTCTATATCTCCCAACCTTCCCTTGTCTCCCACAAACAGCACCTCGGTTTTGTCAGGATTCAGCTTCAGCTTATTCCTTCCCATCCAGCCACTCACCGACCCCAGACACTTGGACAGGGTTTCCACAGCCAACCTTGGTGAAGATTTAAATGAGAGATAGAGCTGCGTGTCATCTGCATACTGATGACATTGCAGCCCAAATCTCCTGATGATTTCTCCCAGCGGCTTTATATAGATGTTAAAGAGCACTGGAGAAAGGATAGAACCCTGTGGCACCCCACAAGTGAGGGGCCAGGGATCTGAAACCTCCTCCTCCAATGCTACTCTTTGGTATCTCCCAGAGAGGAAGGAATGGAACCACTGCAATACAGTGCCCCCAATACCTAACCTCTGCAGGCGGTCCAAGAGGATAGCGTGGTCAACAGTATCAAAAGCCGCTGAGAGATCGAGGAGGACAAGGAAGGTGCCTTCGCCTCTATCCCACGCCCTTCTCATATCATCTACCAAGGCAACCAAGGCTGTTTCAGTCCCATGTCCCGGTCTGAAGCCCGACTGAAATGGATCCAGATAATCCGCTTCTTCCAAGTGTGCTTGCAACTGCTTAGCCACCACCCGCTCAACTGAGTAGACTTAAAGTTAACTGCAGTCATCAACTTTCAAATTTCATCAATCCCCCCGTGACGATCCCTCAGCTGGCTCTACCTGTGATACTCCCACCAGGGCCACCACCTGTCAGGATCTCGGTTTTTGTTTGTTCTCTCACCGGCTCTAGCACAGATCTCACAAGACCCACTGCTAGGCAGCACCACCAGCCATTCCCTATTTCACAATATTGCCTGGGGACTTTGCCTTAGTCTCCCTCTGGCTTATTGCTACTTAGTGTCTGGGTGCACTTGCAGGCCACAACCCCCCTGTATCTTTGTGCCAATAAAGCATACAGCCCTGGGTTGCCCTGGATACCCGATGATACACTATCTCTTCACCGCTGCCACCATCGATACTGTTTCCCAACCTTGGTAATTACCCTGCCCACACTTCTGGTCTGTGAAAGCCCCAGCAGAGGATCAGGCTTTTGGTAAACAAATAGAAGTATTTATTTGATAACACCACGAAATAACAAGATTACTTTAGGAATGTTTAACTAGCATATGGTTTCATTTAGTGTCACTTTTTATGTTTCCAGTCATATATATTCTGTCTAAATACCAGCCAAATATAATCCAAACCTCCCTCAGAACTCTGCCAATCACTCCTCTCAACAAATCTCCTCTCCCCAGAACCCAACTCCACTCCCTCTCTTCAACAACTCCCCCACAACTCCCCAACAACTCAACTGTCATCCTCTCATTTATACGTTCAGCCATTCAAACACTCAGCCAATAATCATCCAACATTCTCCAGCATTCTAGCCCACGTACTCCCCTCTCACTCAGTCACTTACCATATCGCTTAATAAACCCGCACTTACCATATATATAGATATTAAAATACAGGGACATCACACACACAGCCAAAATTTGGATGCAATGTGCCACTATAGAATATGCCCTTTTTAGGTTATATGTGTGTATGTGTGTGTAGGGGGTTAATATGGGGGGGGGAAGCAATAGTTTAAGAACAAACAACATTCCAAATATGAACTTGTACTTCCATATGTTATAGGAAAACATCTTTCCTGGCTAATTACTCAAAAGGAAACTGAGGCAGAAAAAAGATGAACCATCAATGTCACTTCTTATGACCTACAGGGGATATCATGCAAAACAAAGAGGGAAATCTGTGAACACTCCTGTTAATCTAATGATCACTAATTTCTGATAATAATGCACACAAGCGTTTTGCTGCATTTAGCTATCATCAAATGTAATGATTCCTACAGAGGATATAAATAAGTGCTTTTGATGTAAGAAGTTTGCAACATGTAAAGTGGCTCTATGTGAGAGCATTTTTCCGGTGGGCAAGAATGAAGTATTTAAATAAATCTTGTGGGATTTTTATCTTGTTCCCTTCCACATTTCCACTTGCTAATCGCATGAACAAATATCAGGTTGATGGCATCTGGAGCACAACAACTGACTATCCCTGCACTATCTGTTCTTGTACATAGTACTGCTCCTCCAAGTGTCTTTCCAACAGAATGGAATGCATAAAAGAGGAACTGCCATTTTTAACATTATACAGACTTTAAGACTTCTTAGCAATGAGGAAGAGCTGACCAAAATGAAAGGTATATAAGGTATATAAACCCTATAAGGTAGCAACTCCGAACATATATGCATACATAAAGCTTACATCACAACAGGATAGTGCATACTTTTTGTGTAAGATCTCAGGCAACTGCAGCTAAAAATTTAATACAGCCCTACATCTATGAACTGTGACCTCACACATCCTGGGCAACCTCTCTGTTTTTACAGTCCCAGGCAAGAACTTTATCATAGCCCAGTGAACCACCTTTCTTGGCTGTTGGGCTGGATTGACTTGATAGGTCTCACATTGTACAGGCTGCACTAGGTTAAGTGGCCCACTCATCTTCATTTCATTTGAATTGGTCTGATTAACTATACTGCAGAGGCTATTTGTTTAAGTTATTCCATTCTTTTCAGCAGAGAAACATACAAACACAACTAATAGAAACAAAGAAAATTAGGATCATGTATATTTATCTAGACTTGATGCTTAGGAGGTTTAAAGGCCACCCGTCCTACTTCAAATCTGATGCTTCTACTAAACGGAGGTGGAGTGGTGTAGACCTGCAGACAGGAAAATATAGGAGACCTCATTACCAGCAATCCTCAGTTGGGCAGACATTGTCCAGCAGAGAGGAAGAATTCCTGACCTATACCAATCTGTATAGACTCAGTTTCACAAGGACACCAAGACAGATATTCTGTTCCTCCAAACAGCAGGTCTCTACCTTATTTACTAGAGATGCATGCTACAGAGAAATCCATTGATTCCAGTTTTTCAACATAAGCATGGCAATATGAAAATTATGGCCAAAAATCTTATTTAATCTAGAAAGCACACTACCTGTACCACCTAAACATTTAGTAGCACTAAAATGACAAAATATGGGTTTCTAAGTAGTCTCTGCTGTTTGTGTTTACGTACAGATGCACACTGGTCAATGCACAGTTTGTGCGGGGGGGGGGAGGAAGAATGCAAAATCCGAGGACATACTGTAGTCCATTTTTACAGACTCTCTTTACATTGGGAGATGGTTCATTATCCATATTGTCAACTATTTTCAAGGGTGTGTGTAGCCCATACATCAATGGAATCCCCAGTTCCCTGCTCTCACCAGCATGCATGTGTGAGAATGAATCTAGGTCAGCTGTTTTTCATGATCAACTGCTAATGAATACGCAAAGAGGTGTCAACTACACTATAATGTAATATTGGTCACTCTTTTTCAAAACAGTGCTTCACTTCTAGGAAAGTATGTGTGAAGGTATGTATAAAGAAGCACAACCATTCCCACAACTAGTGTAAAGAGCCATCTCCTCCATAGCAATTCTATGTATTTATTCACCCTAGATACGAAACTAATTTATCAAATGTGCAACTGACCATTGAACAATTCTGGAACCCAACTACTTCACAATATCGTCTCATAACCTCATGACCCCTCTTTTCAGATTGCTAATTGTAGCGCAATTAATGTCAGCAATCTGTATGGAGAGAGTATAAAACCAAGGTTATCTTAGCAATACAAAAACCTGCAATTACCACAGGAAGAACCATGTATGAACTGGAAATGTGTGTAGGTTAGTTAACTGGACAAATACACAAAACAGGAAATTTAATACAGTAAGAGTGTTTATAGACACACCCTGGTTACCATGATTTTTTTCCTGTCTTGCCCATTAAATGTATGTTTCATTGTGCTCAAGGGTATGTGAAAATCACTTGCCAATTGAACTCATGCTCATTGTAGAATAAAAGAATGATTAAGGCTAGTAGTATTAACCAAACAGAAGAACAAGTTTTGTAAAAAGGAATCAGCATACCTAGGAGACCACACAAAAGAATATGAAGTTGACATACCAATGGATTCTTTGAATGACAACCTTGTGCGGTTGCTTTCCCACAGCAAGGTCAGGTTAAATTTCCTCAGAATGGCAGAGCTCCTGGAGCAGGAAAGCGAATCTGTGGCCCTCCAAATGTTGTTGGACTCCAACTCCCACCAGATCCAGCCAGCATGGCCAGTGAACAGGGACTAGGAGAGTTAGAATCCCCACAGCACCTGGAGTATCCTATCCCTGCCTTAGAGAAATCCTAAATCCCACAGCAGATCTCAACGTTAATATGGTATTTTAGAAGTACACATTCTTACTCACCTTACTACTTAAAAGCCTGTCCCTTTTCTATGTGCAATATTAGACACATGCCATTCTCCCTGGTGGTGATGTCAGGGTGGTGAAAGTGGAAAGATTCTTGTATATGAAGTAGCAGGAGGGGATGCTGCTGCCTGGTTATCCCCCTACAAGTTTTACAGTGGGTGGTATTCAACTAAATAAAAGCGCTAGCACAACGATTACCACTAGTGCAGTAGGAATGCCCCCACAATGCCATCCCCAAATTTACTCCAGAGGGTTGGGGGAAAACCCAGAACAGATTTGAGGGCGAGGGGGAGAACATTCCATTTTGCAGGGAAGAATTCTTGTGCTGATCGAATGTTGACCTTAGTACTATGTTGAATACAATCCAGTAGTTTTAAACATTGGCATCAATGCTTTTTTTATTGTTCAGTATTTCAAAAGCCTCAAACCATGTTTTTCATAATCTCATAAAGGGGAACGGTACATCCATAAATAATGGACATGGTTTTGCAAGATTATACTATGCCATTTCTTAATTATGACTATTGATTTCATCTGGAAGAACCTTACCTATACAGTGGCTTCTTTTACTTTGCAGAGTTCTGCTTCTGAGAACCACCGCAGACAAAACACATTGATCTAAAAATCGCTGCTCTTCCCTTCAAAGCCTCAACCATATGTCTACATTGACATTAATCATGGTTAGTAACCAATCACCTTTTTAACTATGGTTTTACAAAAGTGCTACAAACCCAACTTAAGAAGAATCTCATTTGTGTCATTGTAGCCATGATTAAGGTTGGTACAAGTATAACCCTTAACCATGGTAAAGACTGTGGAGTAAAGGACACAATGAATTTACAACAGAGAGGGAACAGATATGATACTGACAGGATGTGTAATTTCCTAGATCTTATCCTGCAACCTGTTTTGTAAATGGGTTGTTACACTGGTTACCTTCCAATCCTCTGCTTAAGGAGGACAAGTTTAGGAATACAAGATTGTAGTTAGATAGGTTAGTTAACGTAACAATTATGGGGTAAGAGAAGCAGCACACAGGAATCATAGAATAAATAGTAGTTAAGTAAACAGAAGTTCTACCATCTGTCTTAGTTAGCACTGGCATTATTTAATTTATTCATGAATGATATATAGTCAGCAGAATGGAGAGTGAAGTAACCAAATAAGTAGATGACACCAAATTATTCAGGGTAGCAAAATCTCAAGCATGCTGTGGTACAAAAATACCACAAATTTCATACAGCTCTTACACTTAGGTCCTGTTTGCAGGCTTCTCATAGACATCTGGTTGACCATATGAAAAAAGGATGGTGGATGGCATGGACCCATGGCCTGATCCACCAGGCTCTTCTTATATTCTTAATATATATGCTTCTGGACTGAATGGGTAACAGAATGCCAGAAGACATTAGAGGCATGCATTAGCTTCAAACAATGCCCAAACCAAGAAGCAAAGCAGCCTGTTTCAGGCCTTGTCCAAAGTGGACTGCTCTCAAAACTTCAGACCTACTTTGGAAACAATGACACCCCAAAACAATCCGTTAAATGCTGATACAACCCCCAAGCTCTCCAGAAACAAAGCATCCTGGGGGAGGGAGTGTGCATTTGTGACTGGCAGCTCTAGCTTCCAGTCAGGGCTCTCTCCACTTATAGTACTTTCGGGAGGAACATATCAGAACAGTTCCACCAATTTCCATTGCTGTTTATTAGTTCACTCTCTTAGGAGCAAGAATTCTGAAAAGAGTTTGGGGTGGCATGCTGATTGCTTTGTGTCTTATATAATCTAAACCAGGGATGGAGAGCATACGGTCATCCAGCTGTTGTCATGCCTCCAACTCCCAGTGGACCCAGCCAGCATGGTCAATTGTCACATCTGAAGGGCCACAGGTTCTCCATTCCTGATCTACATTTTTCTTATTCCAGAGAAATCATTTTCTAAAAACATCCCTTTAAAAAAATCCCTTGTATTCTTATTTTGTTATTGTACTTGCTGTTTGTATTTTTTCCACTTGAGCATTATTTATATTACTGAGGCATTTATAATTGTGAGGAAGGGCCATTACTCAGTACAGCAGCTCCTTTGCATGCAGAAGGTCCCAGGTTCCATTTCCAGTGGCATTTCCAGAGAGGGCAGGGAGAGGCTCTTCCACTCTGAAACCCTGGGGAGCCACTGCCAATCACTGCAGGTAATACTGAACGAGATGGATTAATCATCTGAGTCATGTCAGGCAGCATCCTGTGCTCCTACATTAGAGCTGAGTCACTTGCTTTCACCCCGGCTCACTCATTCTGGCCCAAGTTGTAAATGCATTTGATTTTAACTTCAGACTTTTGTGAATATCTCTGTGTGTCTTAGTACTGTAATCTTTCTAACAATGTGTACTTTGTTGCATGTGACTGCGTTATATATCTGCCTTGTTCAGGTATTCATAGACAGCATTAGAGTGAGCATGTAGGTGGTGCAGGGACATGCATGGAGACGCTCTCCCCCACGTCCCTGCTTTGTCCATCTCCAAAAGTGGGTCGTCTGACAGGGATTTCTAAGCTCACTCAAGTGAATGCACTTACTAAGCCCCCTTCAAAACTATTGGTCCTTTGCACTGCAGGCTCTTTGCCTTGAACCACGTCAGAGAAGCCCAGCTTCGCTTTGGTTCCAAAACAGAACCTTGCGGTGGAAAATCTGCAGCTTTAGCCAGGAAGGATGGGAGTGAAACAGACAGGGGGACATTACAGCCCAGGCTGGTAAGCACACTTATATGCACTTTTTGCCCTTGAGTATTTTTTGAGCACCTCAGCAGGGTTATAATGTTATAGCTGTAGACAAGGAGTATATTGCCAAGTTTTAGTAAAGTGTCATCCACTCCATCAAGGAAAAAAACAGGAGGGTGCAAAGCTCATGTTGTCCCCAAAGCAGTTTCTGGGAAGAGAAGCAAAAAGTGTCAAGCTTAGTCCACCCCTGCCCCAAAAGTCAACTTCAAAAGGGACCTAGCACAATAACCCCTGCGCCTATCTGTATGAAATGTGGCAAGCGTTATTGTTCCTGCTTATTGCATTTAATTGTTGAAAAAGGAAAAAATGGCTAGCTGTTTATTTCCCCACACTAGTTAACAGGACAAAGCACCAAATATTTTTTCTAAGCAGACCCCTCAAGTATATTCCATATAAGTGAAACACGTAAGTGCAACACATCCTGACTTTACACATTAAGATGACAATGGATCCAAATTGGCAGTAGCTCTCCAGGAAACTTCTTAGGATCACAGAAGAGTTCAGCTCTGTGTGTCAGAGTACCGAAAAAGATCAGAGTTAAGAATTACTGGGGAAATGACTGAAAATAAAGCTTCAAGGTTCATAAATGCCACATAGATATGTGATAGAGCCACATTAGAACTCTATGTACAGTTCAGTCAACTTATCTAAAAAAGGATACCATACAGCTAGAGGAGGAACTCTAATGATGAAATGGGATGAAGCATCTTCCCTAGGACAAAATGGTAATGCATTTGTGGCCTTATTGTTTATAGAAAGTTGGGAGGAGGGAAGAAAATTGGATCATTTAATTTAATTCAATTCAGTGTTATTCATTTATTCCGTATTTTAAAATGTTATGATATTTTAATGACTTTACTGCACACTTCCTTGATATTTTTAAGAGTTGGTGGTTTACAAATATTCTTATAAATAAATCAGTAATTTTGAAAAATCATGAACACTGTAGAGAAGCAGAAACTTGTGAATTGTTTTTCTTCTGTCTCACTACTAGAAACTAATATCACCCAGTAGAGTTGACTAGAAACAGATTCAGGACAGACATAAGGAAGCATTTCTTCACAACTCACATTTAATGGAGGGACACTTTATGATAACAAGTAATGGCCACTAATTTAAACTTTTTTAAAAAACCTTGGACAAATTCATATCCTTTCTGAGATGGGATAACCAGAACTATACACCGTACTCTAAATGTAACTGCACCATAGCTGTATTATAATGTCTGTTTTATTTTCAGTCTTTCCCAATATTAAATTTCCCTGCTTCGTTCCAGTGATTTACTCACTAAAAGGCTTATTGACTTTCCATGAGTTACTTGCACGTATACAATGGGGTAAAAACGTTTTAGCTTACTGCAAGTTTATGTCAATGGGTGGTATTCAAAAAAGTCATTTCGGTAGTCCAAGGTCTTCCACCTACACAACACAACTTGCTCTCCCTTTCCTCACTTTGTGCACCTTCTCCAAATCTGCTCCAGAGGATTGGGGGAACTCCCAAAACAGATCTGGGGCACAAAGGGAGAGGAGAGGAAGTTCCATTCCGCAGGCAGAAATCCTTGCCCTCTGAAGTTACACAGAAGCTCCTCTACCATTGTACTGCATTACCTTGAATAATTACAGTTCCCCCCAACTCAAGATCATGCTCCAACCTGAGTAATATAGGGTGAAAGTCAGTGTGACACGAGTGTCCAGTTATACAATGGAGCTTTCCCTTCATTATACAATGCTTATGCAATGGGGCTTTTCCTTTGCCTCTCCTGCCATGCTCTGCACACACCTAAAATATGCTCCAGAGCAGACTGGGGGCTGGCAGGGTAAAGGGAGGAGAAAATAAACCAGATATTGGGGGGGTGCAGGAGAGAAGAGAAAACAGTCCTATTGTGCAAGTGGATTTCTGTTGCACAGGCAGGTAGATATCATTGGATATTGCCCATAGTGTTTGGTGCCAGCCATGTTTATTTTGGCCTTGTGTGATTCATTTCTCTCCGGCACTCAGTCTTCTCTAACTCAAGTGAGTATCAAGACTGAAGCACTCGATTTGGATGAAAGGAAGAAACAGTTTGGTGCTATTATGCAGATTGTACTAATCACCATTTTTCCATCCTGAAGGATTTTACAGGAGGTGTCCTAGGAAGGCGATGGGCAGCTGCTCAGTAATACAGACCTCCCTGAAATACTAACTTCCAGGCAAAAGCCCCACTTCTCTATGCCTTTTGTCAGCCAGGACAGGCACGGCTTGAATTAGCAAGAGACATCCTACATATTCTCAAGTATACAGGGCAATATTGTGAAATCCCAATTCTGCATGTAAATAGGATTCCTCAATCCAGACTGAATGTGGTATTTTTCTTACACATAGTATCAGTCAGCGTGTGTAGAAATGCATCGTTCCTGGATGGGCAAAGCTCAGATTTACGCTACTCACTAATTGGAACTTTCTGCCAGATATCATTTTACAGAAAGCAGCAGAGATCTCTTTGATGCCTTTATTGCAGCAATCATCTCCCTTTCAAATCATTCAGATCCTCCATAAACCAGACACATCAACACAGGATAACTGGTAGTCAAGAATAACCATGAAAAGCTGCGCTGAAGATCTTGGTCAACCTTTTATTCTATGCAACAATGAGACCGGTAGGATAAATTCTTAGGTTCTTAGGATAAATTCTTAGGTTCGTTTGTTCCCTGACCTCAACTAAACCGCAGTCCCCAACCCATTGATGTAATAAACCTTAAACAAAATTATGCAGGTAAGAAGCCAGCAGGGGTGTGGGGGCTTTCCAGTGTTTTGCACCGCCTGCAGCATGTACGACTATCTGCCTGTTGGACAGAAGTCGTGGGTGTGCTCTTGGTGCAATGAGCTTCTGGCTCTCCGGGAACGACTTCATTTCCTTGAGGCCAAGGTGGCGGACCTGGAAAAGCTGAGAGAGGCAGAGAGGTGTGTGGAGGAGGCCTTCCGGGACGTTATAGCTGTGTCCCACTCCAACGATGATAGCTCTCCTGCTATCATGGAGAACAACGGTCTCGGGGAAGGAGAGCATCCAGCTGAGGAAGAGGGAAACGATCCCTTAGAAGGGACCCATTCCTTGGGGGATGAGCAGCTGTCCTCTCGTGCCGAGGATATATCTCCAGGGGGTGGAGGGATCCTTGTAGTGGGTGATTCGATCATTAGGAACATAGACAGTGGGGTGTGTGATGGGCGTGTAGACCGCAAGGTGTTTTGCCTGCCTGGTGCGAAGGTTGCGGATATCACCCGTCGTTTAGATAGTTTGGTAGACAGTGCTGGGAAGGAGTCAGTGGTCGTGGTGCACGTTGGCACCAACGACATGGGGAAATGCAGCCGTGAGGTCCTGGAAGCAAAATTTAGGTTGCTAGGTAGGATGCTGAAAGCCAGGACCTCCAAGGTGGCTTTCTCTGAAATGCTACCGGTTCCACGCGCAGGACCAGCCAGACAGGCCCATCTTCGTAGTCTCAATGCGTGGATGAGACGATGGTGTCGGGTGGAAGGGTTTGGATTTGTTAGGCACTGGGGAACATTTTGGGACAAGCCAGGCCTGTACAAAAGGGACGGTTTCCACTTGAACCAGAATGGAACCAGACTGCTGGCACTTAAAATTAAAAAGGTAGCAGAGCAGCTTTTAAACTGACTGAGGGGGGAAACCCGACAGGAGCTGAGAAAGGTCCGGTTCGGAATAAACCTCCCCCCTGGGATAAAAACCAAAGAAATGATGAAATTTTAAAAGGGGTAGGCCTAGAAGTAGGCATTGCGAGAGCAGGGGCACAGGATATAAATTCAGAAGAGCAAAATTACCACAGGCCAAACCACAAGTGCCAAAGACACTTGAAGAGAGACACTGCTTACAAGTGCCTGTACGCTAATGCTAGGAGCCTGCGAACCAAGATGGGAGAACTGGAGTGCTTGGTCTTAGAGGAGAGCATTGATATAGTGAGCATAACGGAGACCTGGTGGAATGGAGAAAACCAGTGGGATACGGTTATCCCTGGATATAAACTATATCAGAAGGACAGGGAAGGACGTATTGGTGGCGGAGTTGCTCTATACGTGAAAGAAGGCATTGAATCCAGCAAGCTCGAAACCCCAAAAGAGGCGGACTCCTCCACAGAATCGTTGTGGGTGGTGATACCATGCCCCAGGAGGGACCTAATACTGGGAACGATCTATCGTCCCCCTGATCAAAATGCTCAGGGAGACCTTGAGATGAGATATGAAATTGAGGAAGCATCCAAACTAGGAAATGTGGTAGTAATGGGTGACTTCAACTACCCGGACATAGACTGGCCACATATGTGTTCCAGTCATGACAAAGAAGCAAAGTTTCTAGATATTCTAAATGACTATTCCCTAGACCAGTTGGTCATGGAACCGACCAGAGGGACGGCAACCCTGGACTTAATCCTCAGTGGGGACCGGGACCTGGTGCGAGATGTAAATGTTGTTGAACCGATTGGGAGCAGTGACCACAGTGCTATTAAATTAAACATACATGTAACTGGCCAATTGCCAAGAAAATCCAACACGGTCACATTTGACTTCAAAAGAGGAAACTTCACAAAAATGAGGGGATTGGTAAAAAGAAAGCTGAAAAACAAAGTCCAGAGGGCCACATCACTCGAAAATGCTTGCAAGTTGTTTAAAAACACTATATTAGAAGCTCAACTGGAGTGCATACCGCAGATCAGAAACAGTACCGCCAGGGCCAAGAAGATGCCAGCATGGTTAACGAGCAAAGTCAAGGAAGCTGTTAGAGGCAAAAAGTCTTCCTTCAGAAAATGGAAGTCTTGTCCGAATGAAGAAAATAAAAAAGAACACAAACTCTGGCAAAAGAAATGCAAGAAGACAATAAGGGATGCTAAAAAAGAATTTGAGGAGCACATTGCTAAGAACATAAAAACCAACAACAAAAAATTCTATAAATACATTCAAAGCAGGAGACCATCTAGGGAGACAATTGGACCCTTGGATGATAAGGGAGTCAAAGGTTTACTAAAGAATGATAAGGAGATTGCAGAGAAGCTAAATGAATTCTTTGCATCTGTCTTCACAGTGGAAGATATAGGGCAGATCCCTGAACCTGAACTAACATTTGCAGGAAGGGATTCTGAGGAACTGAGACAAATAGTGGTAACAAGAGAGGAAGTTCTAAGCTTAATGGAAAATATAAAAACTGACAAATCACTGGGCCCGGATGGCATCCACCCGAGAGTTCTCAAAGAACTCAAATGTGAAATTGCTGATCTGCTAACTAAAATATGTAACGTCCCTTGGGTCCTCCTCCATGCCTGAGGACTGGAAAGTGGCAAATGTAACACCAATCTTCAAAAAGGGATCCAGAGGGGATCCCGGAAATTACAGGCCAGTTAGCTTAACTTCTGTCCCTGGGAAACTGGTAGAAAGTATTATTAAAGCTAGATTAACTAAGCACATAGAAGAACAAGCCTTGCTGAAGCAGAGCCAGCATGGCTTCTGCAAGGGAAAGTCCTGTCTCAGTAACCTATTAGAATTCTTTGAGAGTGTCAACAAGCATATAGATAGAGGTGATCCAGTGGACATAGTGTACTTAGACTTTCAAAAAGCGTTTGACAAGGTACCTCACCAAAGGCTTCTGAGGAAGCTTAGCAGTCATGGAATAAGAGGAGAGGTCCTCTTGTGGATAAGGAATTGGTTAAGAAGCAGAAAGCAGAGAGTAGGAATAAACGGACAGTTCTCCCAATGGAGGGCTGTAGAAAGTGGAGTCCCTCAAGGATCGGTATTGGGACCTGTACTTTTCAACTTGTTCATTAATGACCTAGAATTAGGAGTGAGCAGTGAAGTGGCCAAGTTTGCTGACGACACTAAATTGTTCAGGGTTGTTAAAACAAAAAGGGATTGCGAAGAGCTCCAAAAAGACCTCTCCAAACTGAGTGAATGGGCGGAAAAATGGCAAATGCAATTCAATATAAACAAGTGTAAAATTATGCATATTGGAGCAAACAATCTTAATTTCACATATACGCTCATGGGGTCTGAACTGGCAGTGACTGACCAGGAGAGAGACCTCGGGGTTGTAGTGGACAGCACGATGAAAATGTCGACCCAGTGTGCAGCAGCTGTGAAAAAGGCGAATTCCATGCTAGCGATAATTAGGGAAGGTATTGAAAATAAAATAGCCGATATCATAATGCCGTTGTATAAATCTATGGTGCGGCCGCATTTGGAATACTGTGTACAGTTCTGGTCGCCTCATCTCAAAAAGGATATTATAGAGTTGGAAAAGGTTCAGAAGAGGGCAACCAGAATGATCAAGGGGATGGAGCGACTCCCTTACGAGGAAAGGTTGCAGCATTTGGGGCTTTTTAGTTTAGAGAAAAGGCGGGTCAGAGGAGACAAGATAGAAGTGTATAAAATTATGCATGGCATTGAGAAAGTGGATAGAGAAAAGTTCTTCTCCCTCTCTCATAATACTAGAACTCGTGGACATTCAAAGAAGCTGAATGTTGGAAGATTCAGGACAGACAAAAGGAAGTACTTCTTTACTCAGCGCATAGTTAAACTACGGAATTTGCTCCCACAAGATGCAGTAATGGCCACCAGCTTGGATGGTTTTAAAAGAAGATTAGACAAATTCATGGAGGACAGGGCTATCAATGGCTACTAGCCATGATGGCTGTGCTCTGCCACCCTAGTCAGAGGCAGCATGCTTCTGAAAACCAGTTGCTGGAAGCCTCAGGAGGGTAGAGTGTTCTTGCACTCGGGTCCTGCTTGTGGGCTTCCCCCAGGCACCTGGTTGGCCACTGTGAGAACAGGATGCTGGACTAGATGGGCCACTGGCCTGATCCAGCAGGCTCTTCTTATGTTCTTATGTTCTTATGAATCTTACCAACTCCTGAAGCTTTCCAGGAAGAACCAAACTTATCTGCTCCTCCCCTAGTATGCAGAAAGGGGGAGCACTTATGCCTCCAAAAAGTTGCCTAACGTTCTGTCACAACCTATAACTAGAGTATCAATTTTCATACCAGTATAAATACAGGTTCCTGGTGTGTATCTTACTACACACAGCAGCCCAAACAGCTAGGTAAAAAAATCCAAAATGACTAAGGGCTTCAGGAGTCCCAGGCCTTCCTTGGAATGCCTGCATCAGCATTTACTGAAGTCATCCAAACCTATGTTTGAGAAAGTTCCAAAATAACCTAGGATACCAAGAGCTCTAATTCCATGAACAGAATTCAATGCCAGGAACATTTGGCACATTCTCTTTTTATGACGAAGGCCTCTTAAAAGACCACTGCTGCTGTCTTTCACCTTCACACACACATACACCACCCCATGTGATACAGAGTGCCTGGCTGGCTCCATCAGGGCACATGCTTCCCTTTGCATAGCCGGATCTTATAATAAACAGTATCAACAATCTCAGCCTTAAATTATAGTTTGTTGTTTTGCTCACTACTGGTCCTATGTCCGCCTGAAACGTTCCCGATGATCAGGAAATCACAAAAAGTTTATGCAGGACAAGGAGTAAGGCATTTTCTTCCGTTGCATTTTGAATTTTCTCATAACTTCAGTAGCCACAGACTAAATTCTGAATGGCTGCAAATGGAAAGCTGTATTGTATGCACTAAAATCAAAATTCTGTACCAGGAAAGCAGAAACAAATGATCGAGTACCACCATCAATGTCAACTCCTAAGCATCCTGTCACAGGTAGGACAGGAAGTGCTTCTGTCTCATGACCTTAAAGTGCTTTTCTTCACTCTGCTGTATCTTTTACTTCCCATTCCAAACTCAGTTGCCTTTTAGCCCCAGCCCCAACATTCATTCACTTCCCAGGCTAGAAATTGTTAGATTCAGCAAAACTACCATGTTATAGGCTAGAAAGACGTAAAGGTAAGGTACACAGCGTAGAATTAAGGTATGGAGCAGCTAGAGGCAGGGTGGGGAGCCTGTGGCCCTCTAGATGATGTTGGACTCCAAATTCCATCAGCCCCAGCCAGCATGGCCAACGTTTAGGGATAATGGGAGTTGTAGTTCATTAATATCTGAAGGGCACCAACTTCTCTACCCCTGATCTAGAGAAATCCTTTTCTCTATCCCTTACCATCCTACAACCTTATTCAACTAGGCTGATAACAGAAGAATTCTCTTTCTATCTGGAGAGAGTGTTAAATATGGAAAAGCAGAACACTCCCAAATTAATGCTGTATTTGTTCAAACTGAGATAGTACTTAGTTCACCAAATCCTCGGTGCTCAGAATAGGAAGGAAGGAACACAGTATACGGCTAGCGCTCAGTACATCACACGCTGCACTGTGTTATGCATGTGAGGGTGGATTCTCACACTTTAGAAGAAAAAAACGGTTCCCTATGAAGGGAAATTCTGTATGAGCCACAGAGATAAGTATCTGTGCAGAAAGCTCAAGTATGACTGGTAGCTACTGAACTGCAACCAAATTCCCATCTGTGATAGCTTTTGATGTTACACCAGCTAATTTTTTTATACTGCTCCAATTAGATTTGCAGTCCCAATATCAGAAATGCACATCAGTGTGTCTAAAAATCTACCTCCAGTATGCAAGGCAGGATGGAAAACAGAAATGGATATGCAAGCTATGCAAGACATCTTTGTGCACATATCGGAACTGATTCAGTTCCTGAACAAATGGCTACCAGCACCATTTTGACACGCACTGGCCTAAGTAGTAAAATATTATTACTACCCACAAGCACGCAGAACAAGGTATTATCCATTTGACTGATTCTGAAGATTGACCATCAAGGTGCTCATGACAGGCTCCTGGAAACAGCAAAATTTCCTACGTCATGCGTCCAAATACACCAGAGGTCCACCTGAAATGCTCACGCTGATCAGGAAAGCACAAAAAGTTAATATAGGAAAAGGAATAAGGCATTTTCTTGCTTTGTATTTTGAATTTTCTCATAACCTCAGTTGCCAGACTGAATTCTGACTCTGCAAATGGAAAGCTGCATGCACCAAAATCAAAATTCTGTACCAAGAAAATATAAATGTGGCTAACTATAAATTATGCATGTTTGCATTTGCTTGCTTTATATTGCATAATTTAGTCTGGTTTAGTTATTCATGAGGAACACGAAGCTACACAGGGCACCAAATTTCTACCTCTAACCAGTGGAAATCCTATTCATATACCCTTCCCTTCTACTGAAGACACAGTAAACATGTCCACACATATCTTCACTCCCAGTTTCAACGATGAAAGCAGAAATCCTCAGGATGCTGCCTTCTGTGCAGAATTTTTTAGTTTCAACAGGATTACAGCACATAGCATGGGCCAGTAAGACACTGCAGCATGGATTTATTATGTATAACAAAACTCTGTATAACATAACCTGGTGTGGGGAACCTTTTTCCAGCCAAGGACCACATTCCCTTCTGGACAACTTTCCATGGGCCACATGCCAGTGGTGGGCAGGGCCAGAAAAAGCAGGTAGAGCAATAAATGTGAATTTTACCTTTGTAGGGTAGGCTAGTTTCTTCACACTCACACAGCCTTCTCTATCCTCCAGACAGACAAGCCAGAAACATTCCAGCTGGGCAAAAATACTTGAAGGTGCCAAGCAGTACTGGTGAGAAGTGTGGCCTTGGAGAGAGTCCTGAAGGCTGGATAGAGAGGCCTGGAGGGTCGCATCCCCAATACAAGCAGTAAATGGATGCAACCTATAATTGCAGACATCCCTGACATTAAGTTTCCGAGGTGCAGGCAATCTAAGTCATTTCACTATACATCCTTTCACACACTCAAAGTTGATTTCTGACCAAAAGCCCTATTATTTGGACAAGCAATTTTGAATTCAAGCAAGGATTACAGTACCACTCTGGTTACCTGCTTGTTTGATATACTCTTTGAGAAAGAAACCTGGCATATCTTACGTACCTATTTTGACTACCTCTACAAGATCAATTAACTGAATCTTTTTTCTGTTGATTGAGAATTCCTGATCAAGAAGCATCACAAGGCAAAGTCCTCACATTGTTAAGATGTACAAAATGGGGTCCATAAACCTTGCATACCTTTCACTGGTTCAAGTGCAATACTGACAGCATGTAATGCAGAGGTGGAACCTGTGGGCTTCCCAATATAGCTGGACTACAACTTCCACAAACCCTCACAATTGACCATGCTGGCTGGGAGTCCAACACTATCCGGAGAGCCACAGTTTCCCATCCTTGACTGAGTGGTATCATAACTGATTTCTCATGATCTGTTACTCTAAAGCAGCCTTCTTCAACCTTGGGTCCCCAAATGTTGTTGGAATACAACTCCCATCATGAGGAATGAAGAAAGCTGTAGTCCAACAACACCTTGGGAACAAACGTTTCCAACTGCTCTAAACTCTTTAGAGAATACAATATTCAAAGCTAAGGGTAGAACAGCTTCAGTCTCACATAATTGATCTAACTCTGCCTTCGTCAACCTGTTGCCCTCCAAATGTTTTAGACTATAACTCCCATCAGTCCCTGTCCAAATCATCTGGAGGGCATCACACTGGAAAAGGCTGGTCTAACCTTTTTAAAAAGTGCAGAACTAGGAGCCCCATGGTCCAGCAATTAGTTTTAAATTAACAAAGCAGGAGTGCATACTTAGGGTATCTTCAGTTAAGGCATACCTAACTTATTTAATGAGTGCCTTGCTGGTTCATTTCAGGGCCTACCCATTCCAGCTTTCTTTGCAAGAACCCCAGCAAGCAACAGGCACAAGGTCTGCCAGAAAATAGTCAGTGATCTACTAATGGATCACAATCTACTTTCTACTACAGTCAACTGCCAGAATTATCAGTTGACTAATCTTTAACATATTGGCTTCAGTAATGACTTTAGACTTTTTTGTTATCTTAAGGTTAACAATATACCTGGGACAGAACCACACTTGTATTAGAATGGATATTTTAGATACGCTTCCATTGAGAATAGCTTCCAACCAATTAACTTTGACATTTATCAGCTTAACAAAAAGGCAATGGGTGGTATCTAACTAAGCTGTACTCAAGAGTCCATTGATTTCAGTGAGTCTACTGAGAGTTAGATACCACCTTATGAATACAGGGTAAGCTATTTTTGTATTCTATTAGCTCTTGTTGCGAAAGGGTAACAGAACATCTAAAACTATATGCTGGCATGTAAATTCTATAGGGATCTAATGGATACATCTTAAAGTTAAGAATCAGTGTTTCCCCAGTTCTTCAAAGACACTACTGGGGCACACAAATGAGAAACATAACAAATCGTTATTTGGCAAATATTCAGAAACAACAGAAGTAACAGGGTATGTATATGAGTGCAAGCCATCTCTTATGGAAGGACAGAAATATTTTATATTGTTCATCATTTATATAGTTTAATGAAATGCTTACAGCCTGAAGATTTAAAGCTTTGGATTGGTAGATCAAAGTTTACTTTTAAATGTTAGCAGTTAATTTTTAAGTTGATTTTGTCAACTTAAATTGTTTTCCTTTTGTTATCATTTTCTTATGTCCTAGCGCTAAAGAGATATGGTTAAGCACCTTCCAGTTCCATTTTCAGTGAGAAAATAAGCATTCTTATCTCCCCTTAATGAAACAGAGCCTGTTACTGGATCATGCTCTTAGTACACTGAATGGCAACCACATTGTGCAGTTCAAGATGAACAAGTAATTTCAAAAAGATTCTTACCATAGAAGACATAGTTCTAAAAAAACAGGTTGTGTTCAAATAATTTCCTGTGTCTGCTTGGCATGCTTACAGAGTTGAATCCATTTTTTTCATATTCTGTTATGCCATTGCCCAAGCCAACTTAAGGGCAGGATTTCAGTATTTTAAGAAAACTGTAGTTACCTTTCAGATAAAGATGTCCCTCTAACCAATCCAGAGGGGCTGACCAATCCTGTGAAGAAATAACTCACTATTATGGAGCAGCCACTAGAGCATTCCCCAGCATCACAAATGAACTGCAGTTAAAAGATACTGGGGTAAACAATAAGAGGGACAGTACAATCAACTGTGTAAGGGAATCAACACAATTTACCTGAAGCATCTTCTGGGAAGTCAATATTAAAGGGATACTGCACATACAGCAGCCTGCCATTCAAACATGAATATCTAAGTCAACGGTAGCATTCACTCCATCAGAAAGTTTGGAAAGCTGCAATTCTATGCACATTTACTTAGGAGTAAGTTCCACTGAATTCTGTAAGATTTACTTCTAAGAAGACATGTATGAGTTGCATTGTTGGTGGTCCTAATTACTCAGATTGTAACTACAGAGGATGTTTAACCACACCTCTTTATTCTTCTCTGGCTGCTTTCCTACAATACTAAAAGACATTTGAAATTCCAATTGCTTGCCAAATTCAGGACAGTTGGGACAAAATTTAGAATTGTGTCTGTTGGTACCAAGAAGCTGTGTACTAATTTGCTGCAGCATTCCACAAGCAGATCTGAATCACTTAATATCTAAAGATGACTAGCCACCTCTTCACATACAATGACTTTCCTACATATATTCCATATAGGAAAGGGCACGATTAAGCAATGAGCATGTTTATTTTGCTAGGTATGCACGCAGCACCAAGTGTGCATTCTCACAATTGCATTTTTTTCCTACAGCAAAGTGACATTTTGGACCATGTAGAAAGTCATTAGGTGTGAAGCAGTCCTTTTCGCCAGCACTTTAGTTTACCAAACAGAAATGTCAGCATTTATTATTAGGATCAATAGTTGGTATCCAACTAAGTCACGCTCAAAATACACCCATTGAAATCAATACTTAAGCCCACCATGACTAAATCTACTGATTTTAAAGGGTTTACTCAGAATATGACTTAGATGGATACCACCCAATATCTCAAACTATTTGCCAGTTTAAAGAAAACTTCAGAAACAAACTAAAAAGTGGCATTAAATGACATGTTCAAATTAGTACTCAGCCATGTTGGAAGTCATTGCAGTTGGGCAAAAGTGAATTAGTAAGAGTTAACCAGTAACCTAAGGACTTGGAAGGCTATAATGAGAAAAGCCTAAAAGCAGTAAATCCAGTTCCCTAGAATTACAATTTAGTTTGACCTCTTAAAATCCCTTACCTGTTTTAAGAGTTTTAAACAGCAGTTTGCCATGGGAACACAAAATTTGTGGAACACAATCGTTGCATCCTTGTGTTGATAAGCACCTGCTGCCTAGCAATCATCCTGCATGGATACAGGACAGTGCTAGTGTTCTTTATCCACAATAGGTTAACAATTTCAAGGCAACCAGAGCAAGCTTGCATTTCAAGATGTCTTCCATCTGCATGTCAAATGGCAACTAGTTAATTTTAAGACAGACTGGCAAACAAATGCAGTTTCTGCAGCCACGGTGCAGGTGCAGCACTGTTCGCTTCCTCTTGACATCTGGTGGTATGACGTCAACTGTGCCCCGAAGTCTCCTGCAGCAAAGAGTTGTACTCCTGCACAGTGGGAACAGCTTTCCAAAGCTCAAGGTCCCCAAATGCAGGAACTATAGCACATTTTTTTCAAAGTTTCACCACTTTTTTCCTCCTCTCATCATCATCTGTACTACAAACTACAAGTTTGCAGTGGTACCTACGAAACGATCAAGGTTGCATGCACATCCAAGGTGTGTAGACAATTTGCTTCAAAACTGGTCAAGAGCACAAATACCAATGGTACAGGTTTTAATGACAGCATTCTAGCTCTCAGGAACTCTTCATCCATTCAGAACTACACCCAGGAGTGCACAACTCTGGTGAAAAGCCCCTGGAGGTGGAGGAGCTCTTCAAGTGTGTCTGGAAACGTGCTATCACTTACTTTTTTATGAGTTACTTTTTCTTTTTTCAATTTGGTGAAAAGGTTTTTATGCACAAGATGCAAAGCAATTTCAAACTTTCTTCAAACTAAAATCAGAACTAAGGCCAAACAAGTTAGGTGAACAAAACAAATCAAGAACTTAAAATTCAGGAACTCCAGCTCTTCAAAATCAATAAAGTCCCAGATTTGTACACTGTTCTGAGACTTAAGATGCTTTCCCTGCTTCTTGCATGCCAGCAACAGCACCATTTCCTCGTAAAGATGAGGAGATAGCAGCCATTGATCCCCATTCACTGTAAACAATGGGACACAGCAACACAACAGACTAGATTCTTCAGATCTGATACAACAGGATGGTCAATATCAAAGCGTAGGTCTCCCTGCTTCTTGTCTGAGACCCACAACTATCAGATCGAGGAGGAGGAGGAGGAGCAGCAGCAGCAGCAGCAGCAGCAAAGTACCCCCACAGCTACAAACAAAGGGGTCAAAGGTTTGTCGTCAATTCATTTCCAGGCAGAAAAACCACTTTCCTCAAAAGAAACAATTTATTTAGAATGAAACAAAATTAGCTCGACTGTGAGCGCATGTTTTGAGTGACAGCTACTTTAAGCTGTGTGAGCCATAAAAAGGGTTTTTTTCCTTTACTTTTGCAGAAATCTTGTGTACACAGCACAAAGCAAAGAGGTCAATTTTCCACTTAAAACACGGGCATTGGCATCACAATAGCAGATACACAACTTTTTTTAAGCTGCCATTTTAGTAAAATGCACAAATACTAAACAGACAAGCTTTCTTCCATGAGGCCCATGTAAATTCCACACAAGCCAAAGCTTTTCTTCGCAAAGGTCCATTAGAGCTTGGAATCCCTTGTTGTCTTCAGCAATTCACCAGCCTTGCTTTCAGGAGGAAAGAAGAGGTTATTCAGTACAAGTGTTTACAACAGATTTGTCCTCTCCTTATATTAACAGATAGTTTACAGAACTACAAGGCTTTTCCTGAATATTCTAGGGAAAGTCTGAAAGTACCAATCACCCTTCACTGGCACAAAACTTTTGAAATGAATTAACATCTATATATAGATGCACAATGAATAGCTCTGGGGGTTTAAAACATAGAATACAGATTGAAGACATTCAATTGACCTGATAAAAAAAGATAAAAACCCAGGAGAAGAATCAACTGAGTTCTTTCACAACTCACACAATTTCTCTTTTTCAAAAAAGCAACTCAAACAAGAACATGAAATTTAGTGTTCTGTTTGTGTGTATATTTTCTCACTTTACTGTGTATCTCCAGCAGCAAGCTCATCAGTTACTGGAGGGGGGGAGCCAATGATGTACATTACATCCCCCCCCCTCTTCATCCTCAAAATAATTTCCCAGTTTTTCCAAAATATTGTAATTCGGTTTAGTACAACCGGAAATATTTATCTTCCATGACACATCTGGAGTATCTATTATTTTTATCTGCACAAAATAAATGGAAGTCAGGCTAGACTACCATACATCTTGTTATTTTTACATTGATTTCTTCCAATTAGTTTTCAAATTTTATCAAGTGCCTTCCAAGTACTGTTCCTGAATATATTTTAGTGGCAACCTCTAGCATTTCCATTTATCGTTCAATTGCAAGAGGTCTTTCAGATGCATTCCATGTACACACTCTAAATCATGGCCACACTCAGGCTCCTTAAGTCGTCCAAATAAGTTATTTCCTTTCCCTCTTGCACTCCTTGGGAAGTGATTCACACCGAAGATTTAAAAATGCTATAATCTTGCCTCCACTTTCAACGTTCTCATTTGGACTTCCCAAAATAGGAAGCCACTATATAGAACACAGAAGTGGATCTCACAGTAATGAGGTAGCCTTAAATTCATGCCACATTGTCAGCCAACAGCAGTCTATATGCTGAACCTTCAAGCATGCACAGTTGCTGGCTACCAGCCAAACAGCTGTTTAAGTTTCCAATTGTAAAAAATTTAAGTCTTAATGACAATAGACCACTTCAAAGTTTTTTTTTCCCTAAGCAACAAAGTGGCTATTAAACAATGTTTCAGAAAAAGACAATTCTCCATTCTAAGGCAATACACTGCAATGGATGGAAACAGTTGTGAATACATGCAGCATTCAAGTATGCATTGCTCCCACAGAAGCTCCATAATGCCATTATATAAAGACAATAACTCCACATTAATCTGTGTAAAAGTGGCATTAAACTCAACTTTTGCTAGGACTGAACTCTTACCCAGATGTCTCAAAAAGGATAATTGTGCTACTATGCAAACTCAAGAGCAAATACAGTCCCCAAAATTGGATTTAGATTTTATGGCAGTTTTGATTAGGTACTATGACATAAAATGTTGTTCTTCAATCATTTCACCCTATAAAGGGCTTTTAAAATTCTAGGTTTCCTTTTCTAGCTACAAATGAACCAGATTTTTTTTATCAAAGCAAACAACTTAAAGGATTTGGAAAATCTGAAACTGCCCATTTCATGTAACCTTAAAACACTTCAGGTCATGAAGATAAGCAGCAATGAACATAATTTGTTTTCATTTTCACGGAGGAAAATAAGATGTGGAGTTTTTCTGACACCAGTTGCCAGCAGCTTGCTAGTAAGCAAGTATATTCATACACTTTACTTCAAATTCAAGTTCGGTATGGCTTTAACAAAGTAGAGCACTGCATTTTGGAGAATGCACACTAAGCTTGACTCTTGAACCTGAACAAGTTTAAATGTTTTGAAGGGTTACAAAGGTGGCTTTCTGTAAGTGACCCATGAACTCAACACAGAGATCTGACTCCTTCTCCCAACAAATACAGTAAGAGAACTCACTATGTCACCAGTGCTTGACAAGTGCAATGGCATGGTTAACCCCATAATATTCATGTTATGCAGTAACTGTCAACATAGACTTGTCTTATTGACTTTGTCTGGAAGCAGGGAACATATGAAACACCTTCCTTGAAGTTGTTACTGTTTCAAAATACTACACAATTCTCAATAGTAAGAAAAGTGGCTAGATTTTGCATGCATGTTGAAGGGCTCTTAAGCCCACAATTCAAAGTTTTCTTCCTTTATTACAGGACAGCTGATATTTTCAGTATGCGTTATGTATTAACATAGTTATATCAAATCTGTTAGCACTCATCATGGGGTTTAGGGTGCTAGAGCTATGTTTTTTAAAAAAGTTAAAGAACCAACTGGTTTCAGAAGTCAGGCTTTGCTCTAAAAAGTGACTTTAACATGCTTCTCAATATAAGCTTTTACCAAGCAGTATGTTTTTTTCCCATCCAGCCACATTTCAAAAAATGTGAACCTTTATACCTGGGCAGAACCATTTTACATCAAATGGAAAACATTATTTGTTACTCAGAGTAATGTCTTAGAGGGCTAATAAAATCTTTGAATGAAAAGGTAAGGCAAATGAAGCCACACATTCTACTCCCCCCCCCATCCTTATCAAGGTATTTTTGTAGGGTTTTTTTTTTAAAAAAATTGTTTTTTCCAACAAATTGTGTTATTTGAATAAACTGAACTGCTTCTCCACCATTTGGAAATGCAAGATGATTGCAAAAGTGTCAGGATTAAAACAGTGCTATCCAGACTATAAAACCTTGCATAATGCCCATTAAATTTTACCTGAAAAATATGTACCAGGTGGCATTCCTTTCTATTTTTGTGGGTATAAAATAATATTGAAAGGGTTGTGCAGCAGAACCTTTTACAAAAGTTAAGTGCCATCTCTGAAAATTATATTTCCAAATTACATTTTGGAATTCACTATCCCTACCACAATTACCAAAGGGCAATAATAAAAATGCAAGCAATCGCAAGTTGTCTTAAAAGCACCTGCTTCTTGCATACTGAAGTACAAGATGTTTATGGATTGTAGAAAAGCTCGTCTCTTTATCATGTATTGTGACTACAATCCCAAATGCACCAGAGGTTCAAGGGTACACCTGTTACACATTCTTTGTGGGCTTGGCAAAAAACTAATACCCAGTGAAAGAAGTCTATAGTGTATCACAAAAGCTTAAGTATTAGCTGCCTCTGGGAAATCAACCTTGAATCAATTCAAACTCAAATTTTATTGTCAGGTTCTTGGGGAAGGGATTATTCTGATTTCAAGGCTACAAATCCAAGGCTTTCACAGGGTTCACAATGGGCATTTGCTTGTCTTTTTAAGCATGTGATTCTGTATGAGCCACAAATCCTTTAAATCTGGCCACTTAGATTTATATGCACAGGGAAGAGATTTTTTATATCTACTTTAAAGTTATGAAATGAAAAAGGACTAGTTAAAAAGCTTTTTAAAAAAACAGGAGAGAAAGAATCTTGGTTTGGGTTTCATATTTTAGTGAAGCAGACCTTCCCATCAGCAAGACAGTCAAGGTAGCCTAACCATACTAACAGACAGCTAACAAGTCTGCCTTCTAAAGAGTTTATAGAAAAATGAGGAAAGGTAAGATGAACTACATATCTAATTAAAAATTATACTTGGGGAACTGGCTAAGGCTCATCGCATAGCACCTGGCAGACACTGGAATGGGGGGGGGGGTGAAGCAGCAGGACAGAGCACAGAAAGTATTAGGGCTTTAAGATGCACCACGGACAATGATCATAACCAAATAGTCATCCTCTGATTTAGCCAGGGCCTTGGCTGTAGAATCCAGGAACTGCTGAGAAAAATCACAGGGTGGAAAAGCATGCAAGACCCCGCTGTTTTCTTTGTCTTTGTTGCCCCCTACTGGGAGGCTTATCACCCCAGCTGCCTGTTTTTGTTTAAGATAGGACACCAGGTTTCTGAGCGGCCGCTGTGTAGAGGTGGTGTTAGCTTCACCAGCCCCAGATGAGACACGGTTGTCTGTGGTACCAGGCACAGCCAAGAGAATAGCATATCCATTGGGTCCTGCCACTTTGATACGACGAGTAACTTCATCCAGCTTGGGCTGGTCCAAACGGAGGCGCTGTGTGATCTTTAGCTGGGCCACTTTGCCACCAGTTGCTCCTTCCACCAGGAGACTGCTGGCCACACTCAGATCCCCCTGAAGTAGGTGCATGTTAGATGGAAAGTTGCTGTTCTTCAACAGAAGCATTCCTTGCCAAGCCAGGCACAGTTTAGAGGATGACCCAGACTTTGAGGTTCCATCCTGCTGTTGTTGCTTTTGGGGTGGAGGTTTCAGCCGAGATCCTCCACCACTGCTTGCTTCAGATGCATGCTCATCCTTTTTTGCAGGACTCTTGCACTCTTGGGTAGTAGCCGTTATAAGCGTGCGATGTTTTCGTTCCCTTTCAGTGTTCTTGTGGTCACGCTTCTCACTCTGGCTTCTCTCCAAGCTACCTCTCCGTGGCTCTCTGACGGGTGAAGGACGATCTAGCAGGAGCGACCGAGAGGACGGTCGTTCTGTATCACTACTGTAGCGGTCTCTGCCCATACTTGGCTCAGGGCTACGGTCTTGTGGAGAGACTGCAGGTGGGCAGTGACGCTTGCGGGATGAAGACGATCGTTCACTGTCTGGAGAACGGTCCAAATGCCGTCCCCCATCCTCCACTAGCCTTCGCTTCCTAGGTGGGTCCCTACTGCTGCTGGCTAACTCCCTTTCCCCACGAGTTCTTTCTAGAGACCAACCATCTCGCCGACGTTCCAGACTTTCTAGTGCATCATAAACAGTTGTTCTGTTCCCTCTGTCCCGAACTGGAGGTGGGGGAGGCACCCATTCTGTTTCAGGATAGAGATCTCTATCACGATCTCCATACAGCAGGGGTGGGGTCCTATCCCGAGCACCTCTGAGTGGATCTGGTGGAGCACCACGATGTGCCCCAAAGGCAGATGTCTCTGCTACCAGTTCATAGTGAGCAGGGGGTGGAAGTGGCAATGGCTGCAAATAAGGTTGCTGGTAACGATGCTCAGTGTCAGCAAAGTCCACCCGTAGACGACGGTCTGGCCCACCCAAAGGAAAGCCACGCATGTGGGTACAAGCAGCTTGTGCAGCATCCAAGCTCTCATACTGAATGTAAGCCCATGAGTCACCTTTACGATAGTCAATGGTGCGAATAGTGCCAAAACGGTCAAACTCCCTGGCAAGGGCAGCTAATGGCACCCAAGGCCCCAAACCACCCACCCAGAGTCGTGTGGTAGGGGTGGCTTTACCATAGCCAATTTTGATAGGGTTACGCAGCAGCAGCTTGCCAGACATGGCAAGTTTAGCCCGGTGGGCCATATCCAGATTTTCAAACTTGAGAAATCCGTAGGTGGTAGTCTGACCTCGGGATGGCCTCTTGATATCCACCTCAGTGATAACCCCAAAGCGATCAAAAGCCCTGCGGAGATCTGATTCAGTCACTGATATATCCAGATTGCCCAGGAACAATGTACGATTGGCTCTCTGGTCATCCTCAGGGCTGATCTCTTCCTCGCTGGCAGTTCCTGTGCCACCAACTCCACGAAATGCAGCTGCTGCCACACCAGCAACTCGATCCAGACTGTATGCAGGCCTCACACGGTCATAGAAGCCCCCATAATCTCGTTCTCTTTCCAACTCCCTAGGCAGAGGTGGCGGTGGCAGGCGGCCCAGGGCAAGCTGCTGGAGCCTGAAGTCTCTGTATCCCAAGCCTGCTCCTCCACCAGCAGGAGAGAGGGCCCTCTGGGTAGCCCCGGTAGAGGGATGTCTGATAGCTGCAGGTGCAGCGCCTGCTACACCCACCGCTGTGGCTCCATAAGGAGACTCCTTGTCCAAAAGGGCTGGAGAGCGGCTGGCACGACGCCGGCCACTTCCTCCTCCACTATTGCCCCCCACATAGACAGCCTCGATCTTCAGTGGCCGGTCATAGAGAACCAGGCGCCCGCGAGCATGCTTGGCAGCCCGGGCATCCTCCGGGCGGCGGAAGTTGACAAAGGCCACCCGTTCGTCGCCAGCTCCAGTACCGGGCGGGAGGCGGCTGATTTTGACACTTACGTCTCCGAAACGCTTGAACTCGTGGAACAGCCCATCCTCGATCGCCTCATCGCTCAGCGCGGAGCCCAACTCGCTGATCTTAAGAGTCTTGTACTCACTGCTGCTGCCGGCGTCGGAGGGGGCCGCTCGGGAATCGCCGCCGCCGCGGCTGCCACGCGAGGACGAGGAGGACTCCGCGTTCTTGCTACTACTATTGGTGCCGCTGTAGCCGTGGCGGCTGCTGCTCCCGCCGCCCCCAGAGCTGCCCACCGTAGCGGAGTCGTACTCGCGGCTGCTGGCCCGGCTGGCCTTTTCCAAATGAAGACTCCGCCGACTGCTGCTGCTACCACCCTCACCAGAGCCGCCACCCGCCGATTTCCCGCCACCGTTGCTTGGCTTCTTACTGCTCCGCTCGCTCCGTGCCGAAGACGAGTCTTCGCCACCACGGGACCGTTTGGCCTTGGCAGGAGAACGTTCCTTGCCCTTCATGACGGCGAGCGCCAGCAAAAGGGAATCGCGCGGCGAGTATCGCGCCTCACGCAACTGCCGCCATCTTGAAACCTCCCGCAGACTCTAACTCCGCCCACTTTGCATCCATTGGACAACTTAATCGGAGCCCATCACTCTCATTGCACAAAGAGCCTGTCAGTAGGGGAGGAGGGAAGCTAGCCGTGCAACTCAGCACCCCGGAAGTAGAAACCCTCCTTCCTAAATCGCGCTCGTTATTCGATTAGATGAAGCGGTGGTTGCTCCGCGATTCCATGAGCTCGATGGACCGGAATGGCAAGAGTCACTACATAGGTCGACTATTGAAAGGCTAAAAGCACAAGTTCAGACTGGGTTGGACAAAAATTCATCAGTCCCAGGTTATCTGCCTCATTCATAGCCTGTGTTGTCCAAGCATTTATTGGCCATTTTCTTTGAATCAGTAATCCTACTCTCCCTGTTCCCATGGGGGGAGGGTCTCGCGCAAGCACTTTTAATTTGATTGGATGTTGGCGATGCCTATCGCAACCTTCTCAACTGGCGGCTCCGATTACCACCCGCTCATTGGTCAATCAACGGTTCTCGCTAGGAATTAGGCGAGGCTTTCTTCGTTTAGTTTGGTTGAGGCGCGAAGGAAGTAGGCGGGAGCAGGCAGCTCTGGAGGTTCTCTGACAACGGGAAATCGTCGCCTCAGATTTCGCACAGGGAGAATGCGGAGACTAGGGGCGAGTTGGAAGGACAGCACAGCACATAGGGAGAACAAACTGCTTCATGCACACAATGTCCTCCGCTATCTTCACAGGCTTCGTCCAACGGAACTTCAAACTCGACTGCCTCCGTTACAGGAATGCGAAGAACCGTCAAGAACTCCTATGGGAAGCCCCACATTTATAATAATGATAATATAAAACGTGTTAGTCCTGGCTCTTAGAGCAATGTATAACTGAAGACATTTAAACTCCATAACGTGAATACAATAAGTTCAGAATAATAGTAAACATCAACTTTAAAAGTCCTGGGGAAATAACAAAAAATATCTAGCGCCAAAACCCCACAAACAAGTCCCGCCCCTGAGAAGGTCTCGTTTCCCGCCGCACCTCTACCCAAAACCTTCACAACAGCAAATCCTAGCAACTGACTTACCGCTGTAGTCTGTTCATCTTTTCACTGAACTTTTTAGGTAGGCTGTTTGCGTGATACCTGCTGCAATTACTTTAACTGCATTGTTTTTGTAAGTCCTGGGGTATCAGTGGGGGTAGGTTCATTGCTCCCACCAGTATAATACAGCCACGAGAGGCTGTATACTATAGTCAGCATGGATTTTTTGCATTCAGCAATGTTAAACTGAAAATACCACCATGCCATTCTGATGCTTCCCATAAGCTCATTTCAAAACAAAACCTACAAAACGTATAGTCCTGAACTCAGAAACGCTTGCTTAACAACCGTCTAAATTTTCATGGTGATACACAAAATAGAGAGTCGAGAGTTCAAAGTGTAAAAAGAGAAAAAATCCAGACTCCTTTTGAACTTTTTTCTGTGAGAGTTCTCATAATCTGTTGAAATTAATTAAAAATCAGCCATGTTCACAGAGTACATGTAATCCTATTACTCACCTTGCCCCATACTCTGACCTTCATCTTCTGCAGTTTAAAAATTAAAAAATTGCTTGGCTGATTTTTAATTAATTTAAGAAATTTAGCATTGAACTCAATGAGGCCAGGAATGCTCAGTAAGAACCAACTGTCAATGTTCTAAAAGACACACAGCAGTTGGGCTTGGCTAATCAGGGCCACACCCATACTGAGAGGAGACTTACTCCCCTGACAGAGCTCTAGTGGCCAGAGTGGTTTAACAGTCAACCACTCCGACTGAAGGTCTGTGAAGAGAACAGGGCATCTCCTAGCAACTCAACACCCTTCACTAACCACACTTCCCAGGATTCTTTGGGACAAGCCATCACTGTGTAAAGTGAAATAAAGGTCTGGTGTGGATGTGGCCAGGGACAGCTTTGGTTTAAATTTGGGTTGGAGACTACATATGCCTGCTGTAGAAAAAAAGGTGGGAGAAACCCTGAAAAACAATGATACTGATTTCCTTCCCTCCTTCCCTCCCTCCTATTCCTGCTCCCCTCCCTGCCCTTCCTTCAGGTCAGTTTCACATATCCTAAGCATGATTGCACAGGAGTAAATCCTGCTGAACTCAAGCATGCAAATGATCAAACCTGCCCTCCCCCTCCTATCCCCTCCCTCTTGCTCCTTCCTTCACCCATCCCCTTCCAATGCCCTCCCCCCAGCCCCCCTCCCCCATGGTTAGTTTTACCTATCCGAAGCATGATTGCATGAGAGTAAATCCCATTGAACTCAATAAGCATGCAAATGATCAAACCTGCCCTCACCTCCCTTTTGCCCCTTCCCTCCTCCTTCCTTCACCCTCACCATCCCCTTTGAATCCCCCTCCTTTCCCCTCCCCCTCCTTCTGCTCCCCTCTTCCTCCTTTCCTCTACTCTCCCCTCCCTTTCTCCTCCCCCATGGTCAGTTTTACCTATCCTAGCCATGATTGCACGGGAGTAAATCCCACTGAACTCAGTAAGCATGCAAATGATCAGACCTGGCTTTCCCCTCCTTCCCCTCTTCTCTTCACCTCCCTTCTTCCTTCCCTTCACCTCCCTTCTTCCTCCCTTCCTTCTTCCTGCTCACCCCAGGCCTCCCTCCCCATGGTCAGTTTTACCTATCCTAAGCATGATTGCACGGGAGTAAATCCCACTAAACTAAATAAGCATGCAAATGATCAATCCATTCTCAGCAAACTTGCACAGGATCCCATTTCTTACCTCCCAGATTAAAAAGCAGAGAAATTCACAAATAGGCAAAAAAACCCTTAAGAACATACCTATAGCCCACAGATATTTCTATCAAACTTTAAAAAGCAGGGAAATTGGGCAGCTATAGTGAAAGCACCAGGGGAGCAGGAGACCGGACCACTTCTCTGAGATATTGGACTGCCCTACAAATTTGTCAAAATGCAAATGTGGGTTGGTCTTTCACAGTCCAATCCACTTCCTGTGTAACATGGTAACGTGCCTCTGAGTATATGGTGAGTGGTGGCAACACCTGCAATCGGCCCAAATGACAGAAACAAGACATAGAATCATAGAATCAATCATAGAGTTGGAAGGGGCCTATAAGGCCATCAAGTCCAATCCCCTGCTCAATGCAGGAATCCAAATCAAAGCATTCCCGACAGATGGCTGTCCAGCTGCCTCTTGAATGCCTCCAGTGTCAGAGAGCCCACTACCTCTCTAGGTAATTGGTTTCATTGTTGTATGGCTCTAACAGTAAGTTTTTCCTGATGTCCAGTCAAAATCTGGCTTCCTGCAACTTGAGCCCATTATTCCGTGTCCTGCACTCTGGGACGATCGAGAAGAGATTGAGCCCATTATTCCGTGTCCTGCACTCTGGGACAATCGAGAAGAGATCCTGGCCCTCCTCTATGTGACAACCTTTCATGTACTTGAAGAGTGCTATCATATCTCCCCTCAGTTTTCTCCAGACTAAACATGCCCAGTTCTTTCAGTCTCTCTTCATAAGACTTTGTTTTCAGTCCCCTGATCATCCTTCTTGCCCTCCTCTGAACCTGTCCCAGTTTGTCTGCATCCTTCTTGAAGTGTGGAGACCAGAACTGGATGCAGTATTCAAGATGAGGCATAACCAGTGCTGAACAGAGGGGAACTAATACTTCACATGATTGGGAAACTATACTTCTGTTAATGCAGCCTAATACAGCATTTGCCTTTTTTGCAGCCACATCACACTGTTGGCTCATATTCAGTTTGTGATCAATGACAATTCCAAGATACTTCTCACATGTCGTATTGCTGAGCCAAGTATCCCCCATCTTATAACTGTGCATTTGGTTTCTTTTTCCTAAGTGTAGAACTTTGCATTTATCCCTGTTGAATTTCATTCTGTTGTTTTCAGCCCAATGCTCCAGCCTATCAAGATCCCTTTGAATTATGTTTCTGTCTTCCACGGTATTAGCTGTGCCCCCCAATTCTGTATCATCTGCAAATTTGATAAGCATACTCTGTACTTCCTCATCCAAGTCTTTAATCAAAATGTTGAAAAGCACTGGGCCCAGGACCGAGCCCTGTGGCACCCCACTCGTTACTTCCACCCAGTTTGAGAAGGAACCATTGATAAGCACTCTTTGAGTATGATTCTGGAGCCAACTGTGGATCCACCTGATAGTTGTTCCATCCAGCCCACATTTAGCTAGCTTGCTAATCAGAATATCATGGGGTACTTTGTCAAAAGCTTTGCTGAAGTCGAGATATATTATGTCCATAGCATTCCCACAGTCTACAAGGGAGGTTACCCAATCAAAAAATGAGGTGAGATTAGTTTGGCAGGATTTGTTCTTCATAAATCCATGCTGGCTGCTAGTAATCACTGCATTGCTTTCAAGGTGCTTACAGATTGACTGCTTTATAATCTGCTCCAGAGTTTTTCCAGGGATTGATGTTAGGCTGACTGGTCTGTAGTTCCCTGGCTCCTCCTTTTTGCCCTTTTTGAAGATAGGGACAACATTAGCTCTCCTCCAGTCATCCGGCACTTCACTAGTTCTCCGTGATTTCGCAAAGATAATAGATAGCAGTTCTGAGAGTTCTTCAGCCAATTCCTTCAGTACTCTAGGATGCAGTTTATCGGACCCTGCCAATTTGAACTCATTCAAAGTGATCAGGCATTCCTTGACCGTTTGTCGATCAATCTCAAGCTCTAATCCTGCCCCTTCTACTTCATGTTTCCCGGGAGGGTCATAGACCCTTTTTTGGAAGAAGACAGAGCCAAAGTAGGAAATGAGCACTTCTGCCTTTTCTTTGACATCTGCCATCTTCATTGAGTAGCTGTGCCACCATTTCGTTTCTCTGTCTTTTACTACGGATGTACCTGAAGAAAGCTTTTTGTTTGCTTTTAGCATCCCTCGCTAACCTCAGCTCATTCTCAGCCTTAGCCTTCCTGACACCATCAAGTCGTAATTCCCCTCCTTTATTAAGAGTTTAAGTTCGTCCTGCTTGTTTCCCATGCTCATGCATTAGTATACAGACATCAAAGACCATGTGATTTGTGGCTTGGCTTCCTTACTATATTTTTCTGAGGACTGCTACTGGGCCCTATTAGAGCCAATCTCTCTGTTCCCGTTACTGTGCACAAGCCTTAATCAGTTGTCACCACCAAGTTTACATCTCCCTCTCCCTTAGGATTCAGTTTAAAGCCCTCCTGATGAACTACTTCATGCTGTGGCTACACACATTCTCCCAGTCCTTGTGAGATGCAACCCATCACTTGCCAGCAGTCCATTTTCCAGGAAGCATAGCCCATGGTCCCAGAATCCAAATCTCTCACTTCGGTAGCACCTTCGTAGCCATTCATTCTCATGGAGTATTTTTCTTTCCCTTTCTACTCCTCTTCTACGTACTGGAAGGATGGATGAAAAAGCTATCTGGGCCCCAAAGTCCTTGAGTTTCCTTCCCAGAACTTCAAAGTCTGATGTGATTTCTTCATAGCTCTGTTTGGCAGTATCATTTGTTCCCACATGGATGAGGAGAAGGGGATACCTGTCAGTGGGCTTGATGAGTGATGGCAACCCTTCCGTCACATCTCTAATCCGTTCTCCTGGTAGACAGCATACCTGGTGAGTCCATTAATCTTCTTGGCATACTTGGGTTTTGATCCCACGCAGTAGGGAGTCTCCCACTACTAGTATTCTTGTTGAGGGGCGTGGTTTCATTGCCCCTGCTTGATTGAGCTTCAGCCTCTTTCTTGTTGTCACATGGGGTCTCCTTCCACTACAGGCTGTCCTCCAGTCTCATCCTTGAGTGGTTGAAAGCGGTTCCATAGTTCCACTGGTGAAGAGTGTCTTCTAGCTCTTCTGCTCCTAACTGTCACCCTTTCCCACGGAGTTTCCTCCACTTAGTTGTTCTTCTCCAAACCAGTCTCCTCTTCTCAGAGCTTGGAAGATTACTTTTAAAAAGTAATAAATTACAGTTACAATTACATGGCCCAAAAAGTAGTAATTACCGTTACAATTGCAATCGGTCTGAAAGTAACTGATTACTTTACTTTTTCTCAAAAGTAATCACTATAGTTACATTTCAGTTACTGTTTTTTTTAAAAAAATGCCTACAAGGTGCTGGGCTTGGGTGCTGCACATCTAAGTAGCCTAAAACAACATTAAAATTAGGCACACACACACAGAGGGTAGTAGAATAATGTGAAGTGTGCCCCCATCTCCTCCCTATCTTGCAAGATCCCCCCAGTCAGAGTGGAAGTAAGCAGGTCGATAGCACAATTTAAAAAGATCATATTTGCATAATTTTTGCTCACTGAATAACCCTGCCTGGGCCAGTCTAACCTAGCAGAGTTGTTGTGAGAAAAAATGAAGGGGGGGAGCCATGTACAATGAATTGAGGTAGGATTTGAAGATGATGATCATAGAATCATAGAATAGTAGAGTTGAAAAGGGCCTACACTTGTACAAGTGTATAGAACACAGCTTGTACTTTAGTTCAGTGCAATGTGTGAACAAGCTTTCAAAGTTATTGTTTTACATGGCAAACAAGACCAATGAATGGCTTCTAGGACAAGCTTCCCCAGCTTGGTGTCTTCCAAATGTCATTGGACTCCCAACTCCCATCAGCCCCAGAGAAAGCATGGCCAATGGTCAGGGATGATGGCAGTTGGAATTCCAAAATGCTCTACTCTTTTCTGTCTCCCCTGTGGGATGCTATAAACTCACTTTGACAGCTAACCCAATTCCTGTGAATAACAACTGACAGAGAGAAAACACACATGGTTTGGTCTACCTTCACAGGCAGCAGCTTGGGAACAACAGCAATTGTAGCCATGCTGCCCAATGTGTGAATTAACTTTTACCACAATTGGGCAAGTAACAGTCATGCAAACAACAAGGTGCATCATCAGTGGCTTTAATGGGGTTGAGCGGAGCGCCTGGAACCACTGTTGTTGCTTCTATGGATGAAAGGGAGTGAGGATAAAGGTAAATGAAATGCAAATAGAAAAAAACAAACAAAAGACAGTGATGGTTTCCTAAATGCAATATCATACCATCCACAACAAGGTTCCTATAAGTAGGGCATTGGCCATGGGCTACTCACTATCTGTCATCCTAATCTGCCCCTCAGGATGAAAACAACAGAGGGGAACCATTAACACCCCAAGGAAGAAGGGCACACTGAGCATGGGGTTTAACTATTATTTTAACAGCCTTACAACTCACAAAGCAAGTTTACAGTCAGGAAGTCAGTTCCATAACTAGGAGCACAAGTACTCAAAGCGACTGCTTGAGCATTTAAATGGAAACAGACTGCCTTCAAGTCGATCCAGACTTATGGTGACCCTATGAATAGAGTTTTCATGATATTCAGAGGTGGTTTACTATTGTCTTCCTCTGAGGCTGAGAGGCAGTGACCGACCCAAGGTAACCCAGTAAGCTTCATGGCTGTGTGGGGATTCCAACCCTGGTCTCCCAGGTCATAGTCCGACATTCTAACCACTACACCACACTGGACTTCCCTGCAAATGATCAGATACATGCTCTGAGAAGGAAGGAATGCCTTTCTTTATATTAATGCCTCAAATAGACTTTACATGCATTTTAATTTTATTTAAAAATGAATTTGTGGGTGGAGAAGGGAAATTATAACTATCGTAGACACTGGTAATTCATTTATCTTGATGCTGATCAGTGAATACAGTAACATCAGTAAAAAATATCAGTTTGGGCCAAAGCTTGTGCAATCCACCATAAGCCCAAGGAACACAATAAGCCAGAAACTGAAATCAATAGCTGTAAGAAGTTCAATAGAGAAAACTATGGGTGCAGGGAGAGTGAAAGTAAATCCATCAGACTGGCTGAGAAAGCAAGACGCTAATAAGGAAGAAGCAGCTATGGAATTGCAGATGTGCATGGAGAATTACTTATCAGCCCAATCAAGGTTCTGCAATGATCCTTCAAGTCCCAGCTACATGACAAATGGCCTTTAAAGTTCCAGCTGCTCCCTCAGAGACACTGCTTGTGAGTTAAGTCCCGCAATGGCAAGGGGGCGGGGAGAAGCAGGGGCAGTATACAAGGTCAATGGCACTTTTAAACAGTAATTTTGAAGGCACTTTCTGTTAAGCCTCCCAGTTATGGGCAGTAAGAAACAGCTATCTTTACAAAATACCTTTCAAAGGCAGAACCTTGGAATCATTTAGTCTCAGCATAAACATAGCAATGCTTGAAGCAAACTTTCCTGTGTTTTGCCAATATTAAAACGTATCAGTATTAGATAAATACGCAATTTTTTAAGGACAAAAGAAAAACATAGGGAGGGGGAAAGGAGGAAGAGGCGGGCAGAGCTGCAAAAGTAATGACTACAACCCTGAAATCACAGCCATTAATTCCACATGTGGAGGAGCATCTGGGTTTCAGAGATGCAGGGAAGGCACACTGCATTGTTAGGGCTGGATTCCGCTTGACAGCAGCTTTGATGGCAGAAACAGGGATCCAGAGCTCTCCAGTCTCAAGCTTACGAGCTCATAAACGCAAATAAATGGAGATAGAAGCTCTGGGAGGGGAGAGGCAGTTACAGAGCAACGCAATTCAGGCGGGAAATTTGAACGAAGTCTTGGATTCTCTGACCTTTGCAGCTGCCCAGAGCCTGAGGGGCTCCTCTCTCGACAAGAATGCTCAAAGGTGCTGGCTGCACTCTGAACGGGGAAAAGATCTGCGCCCATGTGGTGCGGGGTCAGGTGGTGACATGCCTGTGGGAACAACATGCCTGTGGGAACAGCATGCCTGGCACCGGCCCTGAGTACCGCTTACCTTGCCCTCCCCACGCTTCTGTTCTTTTCTCCTCGGCTCGGAGGGAGGGGGCAGGCACGAGGGGGAAAGTCGCGAGGGGAAAGCCGCAAGGGGAAAGCTGCAAGGGGGCGCACGCGCACACACACACACCATCGTCACTCACCTCAGCTCTTCACCTCCATTCTGCTGCTTACTCTCTGGCACGGTCTGGCTCTCCACTTCCTCACTTGTGCTTCCTAACACAGAGCACGAGGGAAGAGTTACACTGCGCAGAAGAGCAGTGCGAGGCACATATCTTTTGTCCACCAATCACAGGAGCAGAAGGCTTCCCCTGCTCCCCCCTCCTAAGTAACGTCCAAAAGTAATGTCGGAAATGTTATTGTTACTGCTAAAAAGTAAGGAAATTGCTAGTCATTCTGTTACTAGCAAAATGTAATGAAGTTACCCACTCTTTACTTAAAATTGTAATGAATTACAAGTAACTCATTATTTCTAATGAGTTACTTCCAAGCTCTGCCTCTTCTGCTACCACACACTATTGCTCTTCCACCTCCACTTCTCTTTGCTGCTGTTGTTCCAGCATTCTGTCTAAGAACTCTTCATCTTCTCTTATAGTCCTCAATGTGACCACCCACCGTTCCAGGCCTCTCACTTTTTCTTCCAACAGTGCCACAAGGTTGCACTTGTTGCACATGTACGCCATGTTGTTCTCAGACAAGAAAACAAACATGGCGCACACCTTGCAGGTCACAACCACTGGAGTATCCTTCTCATTCATATTCTCTTCTACTTTTTGTTTCTGACTACTTGTTTTGGAGTGGCCTGTGCTTTGTCCTGTCCTACTTCAGGGTAAACTTGAGAGTTCCACTGGTATGCGGTGCGCTGTACAAGGAGAATTAGTAATGTGCTGTGCTGATCTTGTTTTAGCAGGGAGGAAGCAACAATATTAAAACAATTTATATAGTTCAGATAGTCACTTTAAATATGTTTGATTTACTTTGCAATTTTAGTGACGTTTCCTATAGTAAATCATTTTCTTTTGCTTCTGTTTGTGTGAATATGAGAAGTACAGCAACACTTTGCAACATTGGAAAAAAGCTCCAGAAATAATTGTGGAATAATGGCACTGACTGTTCTACAGAATAGTTTCCAATGGACATGAGTGTCTCAGTTTGCACAAGATAAAACAGTGGGAAGTGAAATATATTCTAGCAAAATTCTAGGTGTACTCTATATCCACCTTTCCTTAAGTGGAGTAGTTTAAGCAAAGCGGACTGAAAACATGTTGGAATAGTCAAATGTTGCATGTTTCCTTTAAGGGATATTTGGGGAATATCCCATGTACCTGTTTTACCATGATGTAACTTCCTAATGGGTGGGGTTACTTACCTGACTTCCTCCTCCTTTGTCCTGGGGGATTTTTGAATATTCTCCATTGCTGATCTATCCACCATTGAGAGAGGCTGCATGGCACAGATGCTCTCTCTGAGAGCATCAATACTAAACCACTAAAATGAACTGAGACTCCTATTTTCTTTCTTCTAAGCTAGAGCCTATGTTCCCAACATATGAGGTCGTAAGTAAACATTCTTTTCTTTTACCTAAAAGATTGTGTCTGTTGTTGTTTATATAGAGAAAGGTGGGGATGGTTTATTCTCATTCTGCTGCTTGAAGTTTTTATATCTCTGCTAAGAAATAGGACCAACCAAATTAGTTCCTATTTCTCTCTGGTATTTTTATAATACCGAACAAAACATGCATCTTGGACAGGCCAAGTTTGTTGTTTCCAACAGCTAGAGTCATTGCTTAAGTAGCAACATATTGTAATCAGTCTGATTTTACATCAAATTGCAGTTGCAGATTCAACTGTTAGTGTGCCCAAAATAGAAATAGAGCATAACCTCCAGTTTGAAACGCAAAAGGCTGTGTTCACCATCATATGACATTGACCAATAAAAAAGTTTTGAAATTAATAAAAATAAATTTGACACAGATGTCTAGGATGAATAATGAGAAAAATAATTTTAGGTTAGGTTAGATTCTCTGTAGAAGTAGTAGTAACACAGAAAAGAAGCAAAGTTAGAAGAACACCAACAAACATACAAAAATGCAATTCTCCATCTTTGGAGATGGCAGGTGTTGCTACCACTCCCTATAAACTCAGAGGCACATGTTACCAAATTCTTCCAAGCTACACAGGAAGTGGATTGGACTGTACAAGACCAACCCAAATTGTGTTTGCATTTTGACAAATTTGTAAGGCAGTACAATATCTCAGAGAGGAGGTCAGATCTCCTGCTCCCCTGGTGCATTTACTATAGCTACCCAATTTCCCTGCTTTTTAAAGTTTGACAGAAATATCTGTGCACTGTAGGTATGTTCTTAACCCGCAAGGTTTTTTGCCTATTAGTGAATTCTTATGGGAGGGCTTAGTAAGTGATGTTGACTACTTGCATCCCAATAAAATTTTCCTTGAGAGATGAGGGGGTAGTAAGGATAACTGATTATCATATTTGGAGTTGGGCAGGGAGTTTGTTTTCAGTAACAATAGTGGCAGTACTGTTTGAAAATAATGCATACAATCTAAAGTGGGATGCTACACATGTATATGCCAAACAGAAGACCCATTGAGTCAGTGAGACTTACTCCCAGGTAATTCTGGATAAGATTGCACCCATAAAGTAGCATGAAAACATTTTCCAGCAGATGTACTAACTTTTCACAGCCACACAATATGACACTATTTGTAATGGAGAAATCCAAATACATAAAATAACACAATATGCATGGATTCATGAATCCAGATAACTGTGCCAGTTCTAATGATGCCCCATCCTGGAAACACAACAAAACCTAACACTTCGATGTATCTTTAGTACGCCTAGGAGGAGTCAAGTGATTATTCCTGCAATAAGTCCTATTGAATGTAGCAGGCCATGAATAAGATTATACCATTGGGAAGACCAGATGCAAAAGAGATTAGGGCTCCTGTGGGGTTGTGTTCAAGGAGAATTTTAGTAGGTGTAGCATATCATGCAGGCTCATACCTACTGAAAGTCCCTCTTGTACATCACTTAAAAATACAGGAGCCCAGTTGTCTTTCATCTGACCATCCAATATACTGTATATATTACTGGATCCCACATTCTGAACTGAGTGAAAGCTGTTGATGGTAATTGGGGATTTTATCTAATTCTTTAAAACGTTTCAGTTCTACTTGGCGTTTTCAGGATTTCAGGCAATAGGTATCAAAAGAATAAAAATAATGTATAGTAATGCCAGAAAAGTGTTCAAACAGAATGTGTGTTTATTGAGCTTTAATTTCATGTCCTACTTGTAATTTAGGCTAGTGGGTTCTCTTTTTAGTAAAGTTTTTAAAGAAAAAAATGATACAATTTACAGTCCTTAAACTTTGTATTATTTTATTTTTAAATGTGGTTCAAAATACCTTTGTTATATCAAAACTCAGTGGCTGTGAAAGCTCACTCCATTTTAAATGTCTTCTGTACACGTCTACTCAGAAGTAAGCCCCAGAACAAGTTCCATTGAGCTTGTCATGTAAGCTTACACCTGCTGAAAGCCCCTTATGTACATAACTGTTACAGGTCTGATCACCCTAAATTCTGGTGAGCTGTAAAAGGATATTCATCCTACTCTAGATGGGTTTGTACTCCTCATGAAGGAGTGGGTATACAACTTGGGAACACTGTTACACTACAGATGTGAAGGCCTGAAAAAAATTAGGAAAAGTAAAAAAAAACCAGTTTTTTTTTTCAAAACAAATTGAAAAATGGGGAAACCCCAAGATTTCCCCACATTTTTCAATTCCCCCCTGCCCGGGCCTTCACATCTCTATCCTAGACCTAATGTTTTCTCTGTATGCAAAAGGTAGAGACAGTAGCCAGCGGTACTTTTTATCACAGACTGCATCTATAGGCAGTTGATTTAGCAGCTGTAGCCTATCAGAAAGGACCAACCTAACATCAGTTATCCATGTGTTAATTACTTCCAGACTAGACTATTGCAATGTCCTCTGTGTGGGGATGCTTTTGAAAACTGCTTTGAAAGTTTGTTTGTTTATTTATTTATTTGTTTGTTTATTTATTGAATTTCTTAGTCGCCCATCTGGCTAGCTATCCAGCCGCTCTGGGCGACGTACAAAATAGGTATACAAATATAATAGACATTAAAAATCTGAAAACGATGACGATAAAATCTAGCCCACCCCAAAAGCCTACCTGAAGAGCCAAAACTTCACAGCCCAGCGGAAACTCATTATAGAGGGGGCATGGCGGAAATCATTTGGGAGGGAGTTCCATAGGGTGGGGGCCACAATTGAAAAAGCCGTCTCTCTAGTCCTCACCAGTCTGGCTGTTTTGACTGATGGGATAGAGAGAAGGTCTTTTGAGGCTGATCTTGTTGGGCGGCATAGCTGATGATGCTGGAGGCGTTCCTTCAGATAGACTGGGCCAAGACTGTATAGGGATTTAAAGGTCAAAACCAACACCTTGAATTGGGCCCAGCAAGCAACTGGTAACCAGTGCAATCCTTTTAGCACTGGAGTTATGTGATCTTGCCGGCAGCTGCCTTTTATCAGGCGTGCCTCCACGTTCTGTACCAGTTGCAGCTTCCAGACCGTTTTCAAGGGTAGCCCCACGTAGAGCGCATTACAGTAGTCTAGGCGAGAGGAGACCAGGGCATGCACTACCAATGGGAGCAGATGATTGGGAAGGTAAGGGCGCAGCCTCTGTATCAGATGGAGTTGATGCAGTGCTGCCCGGCTCACAGCCGAGACCTGAGCTTCCATGGACAGTTGGGAGTCAAGAATGATCCCGAGGCTGCGGACCTGGTCTCTCAGGGGCAATTGTACCCCATTGAGCACCAGGTCCAAATCCCCTAACCTTCCCTTGTCTCCCACGAACAGTACCTCGGTTTTGTCAGGGTTCAGTTTCAGCTTATTCCTTCCCTTCCAGCCACTCACCGACTCCAGGCACTTGGACAGGGTTTCTACAGCCAACCTCGGTGAAGATTTAAATGAGAGACAGAGCTGCGTGTCATCTGCATATTGGTGACACTGCAGCCCAGATCTCCTAATTATAGTCCCCAGCAGCTTTATATAGATGTTAAATAGCACTGGGGAGAGGATGGAGCCCTGCGGCACCCCACAGGTGAGAGGCCAAAGTTCAGTTCATCCAAAATACAGCAGCTAACCTCTTTGTCTAGTCCTGAAATTCAGAGCATCACTGATATTGTTCTAGATTTATTGACTGTGTGTTTATTTCAAGGCTCAATTTAAATTTCTATCATTGTCATTTAAAGCCCAGACTAGTTTTGGGCTTTGAAGGTCATCATTGTGAGTGACTGAGCACAAGAAGAGACAAGACGATCTTGGTGGTAGCTCCAAGACTTTGGAATATCCTTCCTGTGGAGATTTCCTGAACTCCCTCTGATATATTTTATATAGAAATTGAAAATGTTTTTATTCAAATAGGTTTTAACATCTAGTTCTGATAGGAAAAGGGAGTGTGGCCCAGGAGAGCTTTGAGGGACAGACAGAGAACAGACTCCACTCCTGCCCAGAACTGTTTAAAAGCAGTGTATGTTCTTGAACCAGTCACAGTCTCTCAGCCTAACCTACCTCCTTGTGAGGGTTGTTGTGAGGATAAAATGGGAAGGAGAACCATGTACATTACCTTGAGCTCCTTGGAGGAAAGGCAGGAAATAACAACAACAACAGGTCTAGTTGAGCATTAACTTGTGTTTGTATTGTAGCCACCTATATTTAAGCTAATGTCTGTGGCTGTGATTCACAGATTGGTGAAGTCTGGGTACTGGACCTGGTCATAAATGTGTTATATTGGGGGCGGGACTTCCTAGTGAAATGGAAGCGCTATTTCAATCCAACTTAGAAATTTCACCCAGTTTAGAAATGGGATGTAAAGATCCCTTTGGGGCTAAATGCAGGCTTTTCTAGCTTAACTGGATGGTGGATTGGGCTACAAAGTTTGTTCTTAAATCTTACACTGAATTAGTCTGCGATGTATTAATCTTAGAAATCAGTGCCAATAATTTCACTTTTCAGTATAGGCTAGTTTCATGCAGATAAAGATTTAACTGGCTGTGTGGGAGACAGGCAGAAGAATATACTCAGACTGGGTGTCATAGAAACGAATTAATGGTTAGCATGAATCTATTTTCAAATCACATTGACAGAGCTTCCATTAATTTCTATTTTGAGCTGCTTTACTGGGTTTGGAAAAGAATGACATAGCAGAAGAACATACACAACTTGCTTTGATCTTAATAGAATTTAGATCGGATTGTCATCTGCAGTAAACTGTCATTTTACATCACTTTTGAATAGCATGCAGTATTGTTGAATACTATGCTGGATCTATCAATGGCTTAACCACTTTTCTCCCCCATCTTTTTTTAATTAAAATGCATGTAATTAAAGTCTTAAGACATGCAAAATGTATTTATTTATTTATTAGATTTATATCCCGTCCTTCCTCCCAGTAGAAGTCCAGGGCAGCAAACAAAAGCACTAAAAACACTCTAAAACATCATAAAAACAGACTTTAAAATACATTACATCCTTTAAAAAATGATTATTTTATCACTGAGAACACTTCTAGACTAATACTCTTTCCATTCATAAGGGAGGTCATGCAATGTTTAATATAATTTCAATTTTTAAAATTTCATATCTCTATCTAGGACATCCTCTGTCAGAATCACAGAAAAAAATTCATTTCTGTCCATTGTTATCACATGTTGCTGTTGCGGGCAATGAGGAGAGCAGCTGTCCCACTGGCACCAATACACCAAAAGAACAAGGAATACTTGGTCCTAGGGTATGGTCTCAAGGCTCATGAGGCCACTACCTTGCTGTAGCTAAGCAGGTCTAAGTCTGGTCAGTGCCTGGATAGGATATAAATGCAAGAAAATATAGGGAAAACATTAGCGAGTCTGGTGTACTTCAGCATTCAGCAAATCTTAGGTAACTACTTTAACAAAAGCTTACAGAGCAATCCTCTTCTTTCATTATGCTGGGACTGGAGATATGCTGCCTCTGTACCAGTGAAACAGCCACTATATCTGATGCATGTTCAGTCAGGGAGGGGAAAAACAAGCAACAAGAGAATATAAAAACTGCCTGGGCACTCAGGTGGTACCACTCCCTCACAAGAGACCTATTATGCTTCCAGGTCCAGGGACTGTGCTCCAGCTGATGACTGCTGCTTGTTGTCGTATCTGAATTGCCCTTTGCCCTCCATAGGCTGCTGTCCAACAGATGCATGATTCATCCTACACCTTGTTCTATCAGGCAGGACTGGGAGGCCCATCCCATGATTCTGTGGAGGCTAGGAGGGAGGATCATCCCATGATCAGCAGTAGCAACCTGGATGCTGCCAGCTATTCCTTTGTGGAGTTGATATCCTTGTTCCAGGCAGGCTCCTGTACACTTGCAAGCTGTATGACAGACAGTTATGCAACAGGTAAAAATTTTCCTAACATGGAGCTGTTGCCATAAGGCACATTGCACCTCAATGGAGACTGGTCCATTAGGGCAAATGGGGCACTGCCCCACCAACCTGTTTGCTCTCAGCTGAAAGGAGGATGGGGACAAAACTACTTGGCTCTGCCTGTTATTTACCTTTAGCTCCACCTACTGTTGGTCCCCCTGCCTCCTGCCCTCCTACTCCTAATGGGCACAACAAGCAGGTTGCACCTGCTACCCAGCTGCCTGTTGAGCCACTGTCTAAGACACAGAGACCTGCTGGAGGAACTGATTAGCAACCCCACATATTTGTCTTTCCCTTTCAGGATCTCCTTAATCTCAGGTGCTTTTTAATGTAGGCTATGACTTTGCCACATCTCTTGTTTCTTGGTTGCTAGGGAGTGGTAGATAGGGAACCCTTTCCCATAAGTATGATCTGGCTCCATTTGGCCTCAAAAAGGGGTCATGAGACTCTGAAGGGATGAGTAGGAAGTTTGATGGGCTCAGGGCCAGTGGTCCCTCCGCTATCTGCTCACTCAGCAGGATCCCTGGTGTGTGAGGGGGGACAGGCCTCACAAAAGTGGGATGTCAGGGTAAATGAGGCGGTCGGGGGGGAAGCTAAGATGATGAGGTGGCAGGACAATGCGATCTGCTGAGGTGCTACCTAGCAGGGCTAGCTTGTCAGGTAAAATGGAGGAGGAACTCACATGGGTTGCAACACTCTTTGTGATTGCCTCAGGTGTGCCTGGCTGTTGAAATGCCCTAACCACTTTTCCTAATTTGGGGTTGTACCCTAGATTCAATCCTGGGATCCCCTGAGCATAAATCATAAACTGTTCCTCCTGGGTAGAGCTCCTCCTGCTACCCTTGTGCTCTAGGAATCTATGGCTGGGTGTAGACAAATGCACCATGATGTGCCCACAGCCTGTTACTGTGGTTAGGGAACTGCTCTGTGGACCTTGCAATGTAGGTTTGTGTTCTCGGAGTTTTCTCTTGTCACTAACATGGCTTTAGGATGAAAGGGGGGGGGAGCAATCCCACCCATCACCCATCCCATGCAGTGAACCACTAGACATTGCTCCTAGAGGTTTGGCTCTGGCTTTCCTGGTTGCATGTTCTGAGAATCTTTCCCTTCCTGTGTGGGTCTTGAACCATTGACCCAGGGAAGCCTGCATTTGTGCCTACAGGCCTCATGGCAAGGAACCCATATTGTTGTGTGGGATCTCCTTTGAGTATTGTGCTGTACAACACTGGTTGGGAGCAGCATAAGATTCAAACTTGATAGGAGGCTGACTGTGTTTTGGGGGTGCTATGGTATCATCTTGTGTATTGTGTTTCAGAGGTGTATGCTGGGATTGTGGCCTCATTGTCATGAGTTCATTGACTCACATCATGTTATGGATGGTTGGCATGTGGGCATCATCACTGGCACAGTCCCTGATTGGTGGATTCTACTGGAACCAGGGGGGTGGGGTGGGAGGATGTGGCTGCTGTATTTACACCATTTTCTGGGTTGTGTGTTTTCTCCTACTCTGCTGGGCTGAATTGGCATAGGATACAATGGCTATTCTCCTGGTGTAGCAGTAGCACATCTTCTCTCATCCCCTGCCCCTGACACAATTGTATAGAATTGTTTGATGAAAGTATATTGGAACAACCGGCATTTTCTCTTTACCACTGACCAGCAGAGGGCAAAGCCTGTGTAGGAATTTCCTCATTGTTTTTCCAAACACACTTTTCCATCTGCGGTCTGGCCTGACCCCTTAGATAATAGTAATAAGAGCTTCCAGAATCTGAGCTGTATATCTATGTAAATGTCTCCTCTTACCAGAGTAATTCTGTCTAATTGTACCAGTCCCACTTATGTTTTGGGTCCCCCCACCCAATCAAATGGCTGCTGGTAATGCTGAGTTTTAATAAATTATAAGACCCATAAATGCAATTGCTGGTCACTTTCTTCTAGTGTTCTGTTACTAATGGAGAAAAGTTGAGGAAAGTGGCAAGCTAGCCAGCCAGCCAGAAAGGCTGGGCTATTGAGTACTACATGAACCAGAGAGACTGTGGAAGTTCCTTTGCTAGAAGCTGCTGAGAATGATTTTTATTTATTATATTTTATTTTTAAAATGTGTATACTACCTTTTGTCAAAAGACTACAGGGTGGTTTACAACACAGAACATAGTGTTGAAATTCTGTCTCTCTCTCTTTAAATTCATTTTAACCAAAAGCAAAATAAAACAAGGACTCTTTAGTGACATCTGCACTATTAACTCTGTTATTACTGTTACAACAGAACCAGTAGCATGGCCAAATATCTCTGCATACAGACAAAAACAAAGCAGTGGTGGCTGGCGTCCAGTTTAGGAGTGGATGGGCAGAAGGCAGGAAGACCAACAGTAGGTGGAGCCAAAGACCAACGGCAGGCAGAGCCAACTCGTTTTGTCCCCATCTGTCTCCCTGCTAAGGGCAAACTGGTTGGTGTGGCATTGCCCTCATGGACCCGCCTCCACTGGTGGTGTGGAAGAATCCTGCACTGACATGGGTCTTCTTTGCACTCCAAACCAATATAGGCCACATGCAGGGCCCAATTCAAACTTAGTTTAAACAACAGGGATTAAGCGATCTCTTGCTCAGATTTCACTGTTTCCAGATTTCTCCTGCTCAAAGCCTTCATAGTAACACTGTCTTTATGCCGAGGCCTTTAATTTGGGTGGAACAATTGCTCTTTTTTCTTTCCTTCTTTTATGGTTATTATGTGTTTTGCTGGTTTTCTCTTCATTATTATAAAAAATTGGGAACTACTTGGACTGGTATTGGGAAATATTTTAAATATGCAGTCTAGATTTGTTTAACTGTCAATTAGGCCTTGAACAAAGGTATTGGTTTATTTTTTCAGAACTGAAAGGCTATTTTAAAATTTTTGAAAGATGACACAAAAAATAACCTTTTGTTTTTCTGGCATGATACTAGTACATCAATTGTTCCAGTTTAAGTTGTGCTGCCTTAAATGGTCATTTTTCTGGAGGGGCTGATCAGTTTCTTCCTCTTGTTCTCCCCCCCCCCCCCGGTCCATGCAATAAGTCTCTTCACTATATTGACTCCTGCCAAGTTTTTGTCTATGGTGAAGAATATTTATATCATAGGTCACTTTGAAGGTAACCATCTGCCATTAATTTATTCTTAATTTTCTCGCATTCTCTATTCTATTTTTTATTCTATTCAGACTAATGTTTTCTCACTGAAATGACAGAAAATTATAGTGCTGATAAAACATGCAAGTCATGCAGATAGACACCATATGTTGAGGCAGGAGCTCTATATCAGAAATGGAGAGTCTGGTGCAATCATATACATGTTTACTCAGAAGTAAGTCCCACTTCCTGATAAGAATAAATAGGATTGTAACCTGAGGCACATTCATAAAATACACTTCCTTAAGAACATAAGAAAAGCCCTGCTGGATCAGACCAAAGGCCATTTAGTCCAGCATCCTGTTGTCACAGTTGTCAGCCAGACGCCTATGGGAAGCCTGCAAGCAATGCCTGGATTTCATTCTTGGAGTATTGGTGGCATATAGTCTGAGGATGGAGATAACAAGATACTCTAAATGTGATAGTATTGATGCCCTATTTGTGTACTTTCAGTAGCTGATAGAAGACCCTACATTGAGGCTCTGGAGGTGTATCGATGCAGATTTTGGCCTACACATCTGTAGGAAATTCTCCATCACGTTAAGTAGTTCCTTCTGGTATTCCTCAGCAGTGTCTGAGGATAGGAGCCTGTAAGATGTGGTGTTGGAGAGTTGCCTCTCAGCCTCCCATATGTAGTCCAACTTTTTTAAAGATGACAGCTCCTCCCTTTTTGTGGTTTCTTTACTGTAATTAAGATGTCAGGATTGTTTCTGGGGCTGCGGATGGCATCATGTTCTGCACAGCTAAGACTGAATAGTAAACAATGCTGCTTACTGGTTACCTCATTTGGGTACAGTGGCAGATGCACTCTAGGTACTAAAAATCAAAATTGTCTCTTCAATGATACATTTTTGAAAGTGATTGTGTCAATGCCCCCAAGCAGTACTATTATATGGTGATTATAATGAACCATTAAAAGTTTTCCAGAGCTAAATCCACAAGCAGAACCTGACTGAACTCTAAAGTCCTATTTATGATTTTATCCTGCAATGTTGCAGTCTCCATGTAATGTTTCTGTATGGAGGTACCCATGTGGAAAAGTCTGTCCCTTGCCATTTGAGCCACAAATGGCCTTTTTTTACTCCCAAGAATCTGGCTCCAACTTGCTTTAGGTCTAACCGTACTTTATTTCCTTGACCATGCTAGATAGGATTTGGTGAGTGCTAAATTGATAGTCAAGCAGAGACCATCAAGAGCTCCACGGAGCTGCATGGGGCCCATGTTTCCCTCAGTCATTGGATCTTTTATGTTACTCTTGCAAAGATGGGAAGCCTTATTTGGGATGGTTAACCATCCCAAAATATAGGAAGGCTTTTTCCCTAGCAAGGTTTAATGTTCTCCTTTCTAAATTACTCGATGGCAGATATAATAAAACTCCCATGGATGCTAGACGTTGCCCCTGTCACAATGTAGAGGTTGAGTCCATCCTGCATGTTCTTTTGTATTGCAGTTTCTATCAAGGGGCCAGGAAGAACTTAATATATCCTATTATCCAGTCTTTCCCTGGTCATTCTAGCAAATCTCATATGATTATATTACTTCAAGATACTAGCAAGTCACTTACGGAGCAAATTCTTGACCAACTGTGTGTTATTTGTTCCTTTGTAATTTTTTTAAAGTATTATTTCACTTATTTATATATGTTTCATTTATATATGAAACATTTTGTTAATATAATAAAAACCTCTGTTTGGTTAATCACAATTACGTTTATATATATTTTAGGTGATTAACGGAATCCTTATAGGGATCCAGAGCAAGCTTGAGTAAAGTTCTGTTTGTTGCTTTCAAAACTGTTTCATTTATATATATATATTAATTAGGTTGTAATAATATGTTTTTATCTGGTGATTCAATGGTCTGTTGACAGGACAGGAGTGGCATTTCTAAGGGATGGGGCAACGGGTTGATGAAGGGAATTTCCTGGAAGAGGACCATAGCAGTATAGAAGCATTCCTAGTAGGCAACCACTGTGGAGGTCCTCCAGCTAACCCCCATTCCAAGCAGCAGCTTCTACTTTGGGATTCCTTTCTGCTAGTGCTGACTGAAAAAGAGATGGGGAAGAGAAATAAAGTATGCCTGTATTGGTATGATAGAGAGATGGACAGGATACACTTGTGGGTTATGGCTGGCAGATTGCACAGGTCACCAGTCACCTGACAGTGGTTTTGCACCTGATCAGCAGTCATGTCTGCAACAGATACACTGGGGTTTCCTGTAGAAAATGCATAGTGTGTGGAAAATAGGCATGTGTACTTTAACACCCATATACATTGTCCTGGGAGCCCTAGTTAGGGTACAACTCCAAAATACATGTGCATGGATATTAAGGATGAGTATCTATCGTCTACACTAGTGGTTCCCAACCTTTATTAGTATGGGACCCCCTTTGTAAGCTCAAAAAATGTTGTGACCCTGCCCCAAGCTAACTGTAATTTTAGTCTCTGTTAATTGAAAAAATGGTGCATGGCAAAATCACATCCCCAAATATCCCTTTCCATAATGCAAAGATCCAATCAAATTGTACCCCCCCAGTCTGTACAGTTCTGTCTCCCAATACCAGTGGGTTACAGTATTGGACTAAGATCCATGTTCAAATCCCCACCCAGCCAGGAAGCGCACTGGGTGACCTTGGATCAGACACAGTCCCCCGTAGGGTTGCCAGGTGTCTGGTTTTTGCCTGGAGACTCAGAATTTTTGGGGTCTTTCTGGGTGAGTCAGCTTAATCTCCGGACTCTAAACTTTCATTTAAAAAGAAAAATTAAGTTTCTAGGTGGTCTGGTTCATGAGATATACACCAAAATGTCAGCCAGCCACCCCCCGCAACTTCTTTAAAATCTTAGCTGGCTGCTGTAACCCTACCCTTTCAGGTTTGTAGCCAAGTAAGTGAAGTCAGGGTTGGGATTGACAAGGGATTTCTGGGCCTCCATTGCAAAGGTAGAAAACTGTTGTTTTTTTCCTGCTTATCTGAAAATCTCATAAATTGAGTAAGTATATAACTTTCAGCAGTTCCAAAAGTCTTTTTTCTCTCTTGTGTGCAGGAGTCAAGTTTAAATTTTCCTGGGCTGTTGAAGAGGGCAATGTTTTGAAAACCTTCCCAATATGAAGTTTTAATGCAATACTTGCTTTTCTGGGAGTAAAGCTGCAGTGCTAATCCCACATACCCAGAATAAACCCCATTGAATGCAATAGGATTTATGTTGACATGGTTAGGATTCTGTTGTAAATTAATGGGACTTTTGAGTGAACATAGCAAAGGATTGTGCTTGTGTTGTAAATATTTCTCTCCCCCTTCAATCCTATTTTTAAAGCAATTAGGCAGGGCTTACATAGATATCACTGCTTTTACTATGTAGGAAACTAATACTGATTTTATTTTATTTTTTAAATGTTTAGCAATGACCAACTGGTTTTGACAATAAACTGTTATATGGGGTGTATGTATTTTTACATCTCCAGTGTCTTTGTGTATATGGAGTTTTCCCAACAACCCTGTCAGGTAGGATTGCCGATTGGAAACCAGGGGAGCTCACAACAAGAAATAAATTCCTTTAAAATCCGATAACCATAAAAAGTATAAACAGTTGTAAAATAGCTTCAAGTGGCATGTTTCTGAATTTGGGGTTGGTTGAATGAAGTTCCTTATCATTTGAGGCTGCAGTTCTCTCCACACTTCCCTGTTTAAGTAAGTCCCATTGAATACATTGGGACTTGCTTCTGAATAAACAAACACTGGATTGCACTACAGATATCGTTACAGGTTGTGTAAACAATAAACATATTTGACAGCCATGCTTATGTAAATATTTCTTCATACTATGTCCCGATAAGTATTTGATTTCCTACTATGGTTGTGCATTATTACTTCCTCTACATTTTCAGTGTGCCCTTCCTTTGGTGGTCATGGTTCCCCTCTGTTGTTTTCATCCTGAGTGGCAGATTAGGTTGAGAGATGGTGAGTAGCCCATGGTCACCCAGTAAACGTTATAGCTCATTTCCATTTTTAAAAATTCATTAAAATGATTTACATGCAGGCAAAGTTTGTTAAGTAGATCCACACAATACATTTAAAGCACATCCAACTGGCATTTAAAGCGCATGACTTCCCCTAAAGAACCCTGGGAAGTTTAGTTTCTCCCTCATAGTTATTGTTCCCACTACCATTTAACAAACTACAGTTCCATGATTCTGTGGTGGGATTCACGTGCTTCAAATGTGTGTTTAATGTGTTTTAAATGAATGATGTGGATCTGTCCTAAGTATGCTGTGCATTCATTAGTTAACTGAAAAGAACAATTTTAAAAGATTTTTTTTTAAAACAGGGGAAAGGGCTGTAGCTCAGTGGCAGGGCATATGTTTCGCATGCAAAGGTCCAAAATTCAATTTCTGGAAAAGACTATTGCCTGGAATCCTGGAGAGCCAATGCTAGTCCATGTGATCAGTATTGAGCTAGATGGTATCAAATGGCCTGAGTCGGTATAAGGCAGATAGATTCCTTTGTTCCTAAAAGTGGAAAGAGACCCAAGGGCCACAGTGACTCCAAAATTTATTGATGTATTTTATTTATAACCTTAATATACTGCTTTATTGTAAAAATCTGAAAGCGGTTTACAGAAAGAATTAAAAATAAAATTATTGGCAAAAATAGTTAAGGACAGGTATTTAAAAAAAATTCAAAATAATAAAACCAACATGTAATAATATTCAAACATTCAAACAAATGTTCAAATATTCAAACAAATAATATTCAAACTTTCAAAATAATAAAACCGTAACATGGAAAGCACACTTTGAACTTGGCCTGGTAGCAAATCGGCAACCAGTGCAGAGGTATTATGTGCTGATAGGGTCTCACTCTTTTCAGCAACCATGCCACAGCATTCTGCAGTAACTGCAACCCTCAAGTCAGGTTGTGCTGCATGGGGATTTCTGTGACCTTGGCTGACTGGCTGCCAGGATTTTTTTATTTTGGTTTTTAGTTAGCAATCCTGATGTTGTGGAATGCTGAGTTTTCTGCCTTACTCATGGGAATTTTGTTGTAGTTGGTATGGTATTGCATTTAGGATATCATCAGTCTTTTGTTTTCCTTTTGCATTTCATTTACCTTTAACCTCACTCCCTTACATCCATAGAAGCAACAACAGTGGTTCCATGTGCTCCACTCAGCCCCCTTAAACCCACTGATGATGCACCTTCTTGGTTGCATGATGGTTTGTTTCTTGCCCAATAGTGGTAAAAGAGAATTCACATCCTGGCCTGTGTGGCTGCAACTGTTGTTGTCCTAATCTGTTGCCTGTGACCAAACCATGTGTGTTTCTGTCAATTATTACTCACTGTAATTGGGTTGGCTGTCAAAGTGAGTTTATAGCAGCCCACAAGGTAGACAGAAAAGGGTAGGGAATCTTCTTACTCTTACTCATTTCTCAGACCTCTTTCTGAAGGGAAAGGTCAAATCTGTAAAGAAGTTTTGGAGCAGCCATGTTAAAAGGTAGAGGCAGGGCATTTCAGGCAGGGGGTTGCCAACCCTGCTTGGATATGGATATCTTGGCAGAGGATCCCTAGTCAAGCTTTACCAACAGCACAACCCAAACTAGGGAAGTGAGGAACAACAAAAAGGGGTTTTTCAGATATGTTTGAAGCAAGAGAAAGACCAAGGAAATGGTGGGACTGCTGCTCAATGAGAATGGCAAAATGTTGACAGATAACAAGGAAAAGGCAGAACTGCTCAACGCCTATTTTGCCTCCGTTTTCTCCCAAAAAGGGAACAGTGTGCAACCTTGCATCGGTAGCAATCTCAGTAAGGGGTCGGGATTCCAGTTCAAGATTGATAAGGAGATAGTCAGGAAATACCTAGTTAACCTAAATGAGTTCAAATCTCCAGGGCCTGATGAACTGCATCCCAGAGTATTGAAGGAACTTGCTGATGTACTCTCGGAACCTCTTGCCATCATCTTTGAGAAATCCTGGAGAATGGGAGAGGTGCCGGAGGATTGGAGACGGGCAAACATCGTCCCGCTCTTTTAAAAGGGTAAAAAAGAAGATCCGGGGAATTACAGGCCGTTCAGTCTGACTTCAATACCGGGAAAGATATTAGAACAGATAATAAAAGAGTCCATTGGCAAATATCTAGATGACAATGCTGTGATTAGTAGGAGCCAGCATGGGTTTGTCAAGAAAAAATCCTGTCAAACTAATCTCATCTCTTTTTTTGATCGGGTCACTAGCTTAGTAGATGGTGGGAAATGCTGTAGATGTCATCTATCTAGATTTCAGCAAAGCGTTTGACAAAGTCCCCCATGACCTTTTGATTAGCAAACTGGTCAAATGCGGACTAGATGGAAATACTGTCAGGTGGATTCACAACTGGTTGGAAAACCGTACTCAAAGAGTGGTCATCGGTGGCTCTGCTTCGGACTGGAAGGAGGTCTCGAGTGGAGTGCCACAGGGTTCTGTCCTGGGGCAGATACTCTTCAACGTTTTTATCAATGACTTAGATGACAGGGTGGAGGGAAGCCTTATGAAGTTTGCGGATGATACGAAACTGGGAGGGATAGCTAACACAATGGAAGACAGGAATAAAATCTAAAGGGACCTGGATAGACTAGAAAATTGGGCTGAAATTAATAAAATGACATTCAATAAAGACAAATGCAAGATTCTGCATTTAGGCCACAAAAACAAAATGCACGGGTACAGGATGGGAAATACCCGGTTTAGCAGTAGTGCGTGTGAGAAGGACCTTGGAATTGTAGTGGATTGCAAGTTGAACATGACCCAGCAGTGTGAAGCTGCGGCAAAAAAGGCAAACGTGGTTTTGGGCTGCATAAACAGAGCTATAGTTTCCAGGTCGAGGGAAGTAATAGTCCCACTATATTCTGCATTAGTCAGGCCTCATCTGGAATACTGCGTTTAGTTCTGGGTGCCTCATTTTAAGAAAGATATAGACAAGTTGGAGCGGGTTCAGAAGAGGGCGACGAGGATGATAGCCGGTATGGAGAACAAGTCTTATGAGGAAAGGTTGAAGGAACTTGGCATGTTCAGTCTGGTGAAGTGAAGGCTGAGGGGTGACATGATTGCACTCTTTAAGTACCTGAAGGGCTGTCACATAGAGGAGGGTACAGATTAGTTCTCTGCTGCCCCAGAGGGTAGGACTAGGTCTAATGGTTTTAAGTTGCAGGAGAGTAGATTCAGATTGGACATTAGAAGGAACTTCTTGACAGTAAGGGCAGTTTGGCAATGGAACCGACTGCCTAGGGAGGTGGTGGGATCCCCTTCGCTGGATGTCTTCAAGCAGAGGCTGGACAGCTATCTGCGGGAGATGCTCTAGCTGTGGATTTCCTGTTGTGAGCAGGGGGTTGGACTCGATGGCCTACAAGGCCCCTTCCAACTCTATGATTCTATATCTACTCAGAAGTAAGTCCTATTGAGTTCTATGTGGCTTAATAAGTGTGTTTAGAGTTGCAGCCTTCAGGGGCATCCATCTTTACTCCTGAGTGCTCCTATCTAACATCTCCACAACACTAGGCTCCTTTCTTCCTACAGTGGCCTTCTGGTGACTGGGCTGGCCTGTGGGCACTTAAACCCTTTTTGCCAGAAGCAAGTAGGCTAGATTAAATGTTCCCTACCCAGGCTCTATCTTTTAGCTAAGATTTCGATTTTAACTTCCAATCGGGTATATTTTTTGTTTGAGTGGTATGCTCCAAGTAACTGTGGTTGATGCTTAATGTAATCAATTGGGCCCATCCCTGTGACATCACTTGGGCCCGACCCCATGACATCACTATGACCTGCCCCCGTGACATCACTAGGGCCCACCCCTGAAATCTTAGGGTTTGGGATCTTTCTGACCTGGCAGCCCTATTTCCCAGCCTGACCTATCTCACAGAGTTGGTGTTTGAATAAAATGGAAAGGGGAGGAACCATGTGCCCCACCTTGAGCAACTTGGAGGAAAGGTGGAATATTGTTGTTGTTGTTATGTGCCTCCAAGTCGACTACGACTTATGGCGACCCTATGAATCAGTGACCTCCAAGAGCATTTGTCATGAACCACCCTGTTCAGATCTTGTAAGTTCAGTCTGTGGCTTCCTTTACAGAATCAATCCATCTCTTGTTTGGCCTTCCTCTTTTTCTACTTCCTTCTGTTTTTCCCAGCATTATTATCTTTTCTAATGAATCACGTCTTCTCATGATGTGTCCAAAGTATGATAACCTCAGTTTCATCATTTTAGCTTCTAGTGATAGTTCTGGTTTAATTTGTTCTAACACCCAATTATCTGCCTTTTTCGCAGTCCATGGCATGCGCAAAGCTGATGTTTTTTAAAATAAAAGTAAAACTAATAAAAAAGCAGCAATGTGGTAGTGGTGGCTAGATTGTGAAGACAAAAGGGAAGATAGATTGAGGAGGGGGTGAGTGCTTTTAGGCCTTGGGATGGTCATCAGAATCATCAATGATGACTTGGTTAGCATGCACTTGGGGAATGAGAGTGGAGCAGAAGACAGAGCAGTGCACAACACACTTGCCCCTCTACAAGCAACTGCAGATGTGCATGCATTTGGGCACAGGGGAGGGGGGAAGCCCTCAACAGCATCTTGGAGAGAGAGATTGGGGGGGCGATGTGTAGGTGGAAGAAAGGGGGGACGCTGGCACACACACTTAGCCTCAGAGATGAGGGGTTGAGCAAGTCCTGAGTTTCCTCACTGGGCCAAAGGCAAGATCTGCGCAGCCTCGCAAATAAGAATACTTTTTAAAAGGAGGTGACAGTGAAGCAGGAGCCAAGAAAGGCAGGCAGGTTAGCTGCCAGAAAGGAAGGGGAAAGCAGACTTTCCTTGCAGCTTTGCTTCTTTTTGCTTCACGAAAAACCCTCTCCTCTTATTCTGAGTAGTCATCAGCCGCAGCAATGCGAAGAAATGGGAGTCAGCGACAGTAATCCCCTCTTCTTCCTGGAAGCTCCACCCTCAGCCTCCTTTGGCATCTACCATATGTTTTATAGGCAGATGCTTGTCCTTGGTGTGCCTGAAAGACACTCTGGTGCTTCAGCAAAAGTCCTCCCCTCTCATTTGGAGCAAGAGGGAGGTCTCATCTGCTGCAGCAGTGCGGAGCAGACATTATCCAGGGAGTGAAAACTTTTTTAAAAATAATAATAAGTAATTCATTTCTTTACTGTTCGTGGCCTGCTCTGGATTACTTTGTAGCCCCCATGGAGGTCCCAGCCCTTAGGTTGGGAACCACTGATCTACACTTTATGTATGTGTCTGTTGTGGGGATCACCAGTGGGACATCAGGTGAGCATGACGCTTGTTTAAAATGTGGAGGTGCACCACATTCTGCTCTAGTAACAGGGATTCCAAAACTACCATGCTGAGCTGCCTCTCCAACTAACTGTCAGATTCGTGAGACATACTGAAGTGGGGAAGGAGGCGTTGAATGTCCTAAGGCTGCACATGCTACTATTTGTGGGGATGGCAATTCAGCACTATGACCTAAGATGCAGACAAAATTGTACTGCAAGTGGTCCAAGAGTAGTTTTCACCTCTCTCCATGCCTCCTCAAGCTACTGTAGATATGTATTGAAATATTTTAACACATCAGACAGATCATAGTTTGTTAGAAGCCGAGAACAGATATAGGCAAAGTGTGTCACATGGGAGATGCATATAGAACAAGGAATGTGTCAGCTAAATAAAAATGACTCAAGCAAATGATATGTGCCATAAGATGGCATGAAAATCCTCAGTTGGAGCAACTCTTGGGTAGAGTTTGCACACTACTGTGTTAAACCATTTCTCGTGTTGGCCTTCATCACATGCATTCCTGTGTAGCACCACACGTGGCTGGGTAATTATTTTGAATGCACAGCAAACATCTAAAAGAAAAAGCATGGAGGGGGAAATGGCCAATCTGCACAATGATCCAGAGCCACTGGACACAAATGGCCGTCTATTTGATAACTGCATTGGGACATAATTTGTAATGTAGCTTTCATGTGAGAACCACAATATACAAACCAACAAAATGTGTTAATTGAACTAAATACTCTTGTTTCTAAAAAATCAAAACCTACAAAATGTGCCTATGATTGTTTCCAGGAGATCTGTTTCCTGAGCATTTGTTCTGATTTGTTTGCAGGGAGATTATATGATGTTGTGTCAAGCAATTGTTATCCCACGTGTTCCAGCACATTTTCCTGCCACTTTCCTTACCCAGAAAGACCTCTCTCTTTTTTAAAAAGCAGATTTGTTGTCAAAAGCACCAAATCCACTTTAATTGCGCAGCCTGAATTTGCTGGTATCCAATTGAGTCCCACCAGCGAAACAGCAACAGACTAAACACACCGTAACAAGCTTAATGTAGTTCAAAAGAGAAGACCATTTTAGAAATTGTCCTCTTGAAGTTGTTCTGCTGTTGCTGTTGTTGGTTAGAGTCATGTAAAAAGGAGGGTATATCTTTTTATTTGTGGAGGGAGAAATGAACCAAATTATGCCTTTGAGTCAAAAGGAGACTTGTAACAACTTTTTTTGTTATTAAACAGTACTGGTGTATGGGCACAAATGAGTTTAAAATGTCTGTTCTTCAGTTACAGTAACAGGAATGTCTCCCCCTGAGGAGAACTGTGCTCATATGACTGATGTTAACAGTGTGCTTGTATTTTCTCTTCCCTCACAAGCATATTCAGCTTCTGTCCAACTTAATTGAATCATTCTGCACAACCTGATTTCAAATCTGTGTTTCCATTCTAGAACACAGGAAGGTTCCACTCACTCTAGCACACTTGCTGTGGCATGTCAGCAAATAGAATTTCAACAGACTTGGAATGATCGCCTGCCTGCAGCTCCAAGCTTATGGCAACAAGACCATGTATAGTGTGCTAAGCCACTTGAGAGCCACCATAGCTAGAAATAATAGAGAGCCTTCCTGTGATACCATCCAAGAACGAGAAGGAAGCGTGACTTTTTCCATGCACAGATATCCTAAATGAAATGCAATTTACCTTTTTTTCTTACAAGAAAATAAGACATCCTTCAGACAAGTGGATATAGCTGGTTCGTTTTCTAAACTAGAACCAGGAAGACACTAGCTTGGGTGTTTAATTTTATATGAGATCACTTGGACCCAATAGTCTTTTTCAAGAAGTTTGTTCCTTGGTACTACATGCATAGATGGAGAAGAGTGTCTTTAAGCATGTACAGAGTGCTTTCCCCTCACCATTGTGCAACCACACACAGGGAATGGTGGGAATAGGATTGTAAGGCAGGTGGTATAGCATTCAAACTAGCTTGTGCTTCAGCCTATTTCACTTTACAAGTCAGCATCAGAGCAGGGGTATCCAACATGATGCCCTCCACATGTTTCTGGACTACAACATCCATAATCCCTGACTATTGGCCATGCTAGCAGGGGCTGATGGGAGTTGGAGTCCCACAGCATCTGCAGGACACCATGTTGACTAGTCTGCATTTGAGGTTCCAGCTAGGAAATCTCAGCAAGAACAGATAACCTGGATTTAGTGCAGACAGAGGCAAGGGAAGCAGACCAAAGATACTAACACAGCAGGACCAGTCATGTGTGTGTTCCTCTGCCTTTAATAACATGATTACCTATTCAAACAGCAGTAGTTTACTTTCACGTTAAATCTGAACAGTAAAGTACTTCCCTTTTCTAGTGTTAACCTCACCATGAGGAATAAACTGCAGGTGTTCCTTTCTGTTTTCTTCACAGGTTGAAGAGAAAAGTAGGTGCTATCCCATGTTCTTTTTAATTACATAAAGGAGTATGGGCTGTGATGGTGCTTTTGATTAAGATAAGGATATTTACCCAATTGTTGATGCCTAAGAAGACAGAAAGAACTTCACTGTGCTTCTGAACCACTTTGCTCTCCTGTCAAGAAGCCTAGGAAAAGAAAAGAACAAAGAACTAGGAATTGTGGGGAAATGGGGCTTAGGAGGTAGAAATGAAGCAGGAGAAAGATTTGTTGAATTCTGTGAAGCCTATAATTTGTTTCTTGCAAACACATGTTTGAGCAACCAAAAAATACACATGGACATCACAAAATGGTCAATATAGGAATCAAATTGATTACATAATTGGTAGCAGAAGATGGAGAAGTTCCATACTTCCTGTGAAAACAAGACCAGGAGCAGACTGCGGCACAGATAATGAACTGGTAATATTGAAAATCAGAGTAAAGCTAAAGAAGAATAACAAAGCAATTATAATGCCAAAATACAGTTTAAATAACATCTCAGAAGACTATAAAGATCAAATAAGGAACAGATCTGAGGCTTTAAACTTAGTTGATAGAGAACCAGAAGAACTGTGGAGTGAAGTCAGAGACATCAGGGAATAATGCAAAAAGACAATACCTCTAGTTAAAAAAAGAGAAAGACCTCAAAGGATGACTGAAGAAACTCTTACAATGGTTAAAGAGAGAAGGAAAGCAAAAGCAAAAGGAGACAGAAAAATGGTTAGAACCCTAAATGCAACAATACAGCGACTAGTATGTAGGGACAAAGAGAACTATTACAATAGTTATTGTACAGAAATAGAAGAGGACAACAAAAAGGGTAGAACAAGAGCCCTGTTCCAAAAGGTTAGAGAAATGAAAGGGAAATTTAAACAAAGAGTAAGGATGTTGAATAATCCACAGGGGAACACACTGACTGACTGAGATGAAATAAAAGGAAGATGGAAGCAATACACTGAAGAACTCTGTAAAAGAGATGCAAGGATGACAGATTCATTCATGGAGGAACCATATGATGAAGAACCAGAAATTTTAAAATGTTAGGTGAAAGCTGCTCTTAAAATACTTGGAAGAAGCAAATCACCAGGAACAGATGGCATACCAATAGAGTTGCTACAAGCTACTGAGACCGAATCTATCCAAATATTGGCAAAAAATTGTCAAGAAATATGAAAAACTAAACAATGGCCCACAGACTGGAAGCGTTCCATATACATCCCAATTCCAAAGAAAGGGGATCCCAGGGAATGCAGTAATTACTGAACTATTGCCTTAATATCCCATGCAAGTAAAGTAATGCTAAAGATCCTACAACAAAGGTTCTTAGGATATATGGAGCGAGAAATGCCAGATGTCCAAGCTGGATTTAGAAAGGAAAGAGGCATCAGAGATCATACTGCAAACATACTTTGGATAATGGAATGGAACAAGGAATTTCAGAAGGAAATCACTCTGTGCTTTATAGATTACAGCAAAGCCTTTGATTGTATAGATCATGAAATACTATGGAATGGTTTAAAAGAAATGGGGGTGCCACAGCATCTGATTGTCCTGATGCGCACCCTATACTCTGGACAAGAGGCTACTCTAAGGACAGAATATGGAGAAACCATTGGTTCCCAATAGAAAAGGGTGTGAGACAGGGGTGCATTTTATCACCCTATTTGTTTAATCTATATGCAGAACATATAATACAGAAAGCAGGATTGAACCAAGATGAAGGAGGTGTGAACATTGGAGGGAGGAATATCAAAAATTTAAGATATGAAGATGATACCATACTACTAGCAGAAACCAGTAATGATTTGAAACAAATGCTGATAAACGTTAAAGAGGAAAGCACAAAAGCAGGACTATAGTTGAATGTCAAAAAGACTAAAGTAATAACAACAGAAGATTTATGTAACTTTAAAGTTGATAACGAGGACATTCAACTTGTCAAGGATTATCAATACCTTGGCACAGTCATTAACCGAAATGGAGACAATAGTCAAGAAATCAGAAGAAGGCTAGGACTGGGGACGGCAGCTGTGAGAGAACTAGAAAAGGTCCTCAGATGCAAAGATGTATCACTGAACACTAAAGTCAGGATCATTCAGACCATAGTATTCCTGATCTCAATGTATGAATGTGAAAGTTAGACAGTGAAAAATCAGTTAAGAGAAAAATAAACTCATTTGAAATGTGGTGTTGGAGGAGAGCTTTGCGGATACAAAGGACCGTGAAAAAGAAATAATTGGGTGTTAGAACAAATTAAACCAGTACTATCACTAGAAGCTAAAATGATGAAACTGTGGTTATCATAGTTTGGACACATAATGAGAATACATGATTCACTAGAAAAGACAATAATGCTGGGAAAAACAGAAAGGAGTAGAAAAAGAGGAAGGCCAAGCAAGAGATGGATTGATTCCATAAAGGAAGCCACAGACCTGAACTTACAAGATCTGAACAGGGTGGTTCACGACAGATGCTATTGGAGGTCACTGATTCATAGGGTTGCCAAAAGTCATAATCGACTTGAAGGCACGTAACAACAACCAAGGAAAAGCAACAACCATAGTTAAACACCAAACCATCACTGATGAAGAGCAAGCACTATAGTAGAAGTAGACATCCAGCAGCAATAAATCAGTGGGTAAAATGTCTGTGAACAACCCAGTTTTCAAAGGCTTCATTTCTAGCACTTAGTAGGCTTCTTAATGCCCTATCATAGCCAAACAGGCAACATCTAAAGTCAGCCCATCATAAATCTTTGAATCTGTTTCTGCACTGTAATTCCTAGGAGCAGAGGTACTAATTAGACAAACCATGGAATAAGATAAGGGTCCTTCCCAGTTTGTCCATGAAAATCCTGGTGAATCTCTTGACATTTTGCTTTTCCACAGGGGAAGAACTGTACCTGGGTCCATTTTAGCAAAGCTAGTGGTGTAGCAGTTAAGGTGTTGGACTACAACCTGGGAGACAAGGGTTTGAATCCCCACATAGCCATGAAGCTCACTGCGTGACCTTGAGCCAGTCACTGCCTCTCAGCCTCATTATGGGTCGCCATAAATCGGAATCAACTCGAAGGCAGTACGTTTACATTTAGTGGTTGTTCACAATCTTTTTTTCATCATGCGCCTGCCAGCTTTCCACATGGAATGAATTTGTAGAAAGCATAGAGAGAGGAGTAATTTTTCTCATTTTTGTGTGATAATATGCAGGAAATGGCTGTCAGGTTCCAAGCACACAACTGTGCCACCCCCTTTTTCCTTCTTGCTCTCCAGCAGTATCAGCTTCTGTGCCACATGCACAAAATCTTCATCAGAGATGTTCATGCCATATACACTAAGTTAGTCTGTGTTGCTTAGAAATGATGTGTAGATCCATAACTAGTGCTGTCATTTCTGTTTGAAAAGCAGCTATCATTACAAACATGCTTCTGATCTTCTCAACAGAAGGAGGGCTTTGGCAACTGAGCACACCTAGCAAGAGATACGCACTTTTCACCATCCTAATAAGTTTGTGTCCTTTTTCATTTCTTGATGCTTCTAGACCTCTCTGGCTCCTTGCCTGTCTTGCTGATACTTCCTAAATATTATTTCCTTGAGACAACCTGCCAGCTTCAGCTTCCTGTCTTTGGCTGCAACTCACTGGGGACAAGGGTTTTGATTGGTTGTACACTTCCAGTCAATAGTCAAGTTTGTCCATGTCAGTGTCAGAGAATAACAGCTGGATCTAGTGCTGTGCACTGAAGCCTGTCCTCCAATTTCTCCAATTTTCTTCCCCCTATGAAAGAGGTTTCTCGTCTCTCCCCCCCCCCCCATTTGCAGTGTGCTTTAGAATTTCAGATCTGGGGTTAAGGACAGGGATAAATTCAATTTGGTTTGCATTTAAAGGCAAATTCACCTAATTCACACTTTCCAAACAATTCATGAATCAAAACACAGCCAAATTCACACATCTCCCAATTTGGCAATGCTAAGTAACATGCACAAAATGTATATACTAGGATAATGTGTGCATAAAAATATATTTATTAATTAAAATAATATACAAAAATGCATTCTATTGGGACAAAATGCTTTATAAAAACATGTATATTAGGCAGAATTACACACAAAAAGTGTAAACAGAAATTTGCACTACATTGCTGATGTATTTTCATGAGGACTTTAAAAGAAAATCACAAACTGATGTGGAAATGTAGAGAATTGAACTTAAGCTTGGAAAAATGAGAAACCAAAACTGATATATCCACCAATCTGTTGTGCTGTGAGGTGGCTAAGGGTGAATTTTTTTCTTTCCATTAAATATTTCTCCAGTGTTTTGCAGTCTTAGTAGCTGCCCGCACTTCCAAATTTGAAAAAGCCCCATGGGAGAAGTTACTTTACAACATCTTTCCCCAGCTTTAATTGAAGTGTGGGAAGCCCTGGAGGCTGGCTACTGTGTGCCTCAGTTCCATGCACTCACTGATTTTATTTGTAAAGGAAGTCTTTTACTTTTGAAACATATTTCTACATTGATTTTACTTTTAAACACCATTTTTAAAAAATGAACAGCTATCAGGGGCATGGTAGACAGCCTCCCTGGCTTCCCCCACTTACAGGACAGCCCAGCTGAGGATATCATGGAGTTTTCAGAAGCTGTGGGTACCTGACAAGTCTTCAGGCCACTGGAGATATTATCTGTAGAATGATAGAAGTTACACTAGCAAAACCTCTTGACTACCTCAAAAGTAAGGTAAGCACAGCAAACACCGTATACCCTCTCCTTTGATAACTCTTGAATACATTTTTTTCTCATTGAATGATGGAGAATGGTTTTAAAAAATGGAAGAAATTTTCAGCAACAAGCTGGATTATATGTTGCCCTTCAAGACTTATCTGGAGCAAAAACTGGGGTGGGGAAGTATAAAGCTTTTTTTCCCTTAGCATGTTACAAATGGTACTTGGAGGTGCTGCCCTCCTACAGGCAAATAGATGCCTGTAACTGTAAGTAAATGTGCATACCCCATGTAGGGTTGCCAGGTTCAGGGCCTGAGACTTGATCCTGTATCTTTAGAAGAAGAGAAAGTCAGCCAAGTGCAGGTGTTCTTGCAACACTGTAATGGGAAAAACCACAAGGTGGAATTCTCCCTTCCCCCTGCACAACTTTTAAAGATACAAAAGACCTCTTGGAGGCTGGGCCTGGCAACCAAGAGGTCTTCTGTATCTTTAAAAGTTGTGCAGGGGGAAAGGAGAATTCTGCCTTGTGTTTTTTCCTATTACAGGGTTGCAAGAACACCTGCACTTGGCTGACTTTCTCTTCTCCTAAAGATATAGGATCATTCTCAGGCCCTGAGCCTGGCAACTCTAGCCCCAGGCCTGTCCTTAGCATGTGTGGGGCCCAGGGCAAAAGCATAGTTGGGGGCCCCCCACATTCTTTCTCTCTTTCAAACCTCCTGCCCAGAATAAGCCGGCAAGCACTGCCTGTAAATGTGCTGCACAGCTGATGAGCAGGCGGCAGGCAGCAGAAGGAAGCCACTCAGGCAGGGGATTCAAACCTCCCGCCTAAAATTAGCTAGCTAAGTGCCACACGCATACCCGCTTCACAGCTGATGAGCGGAGAGGGGGAAAAACGCTCAGGCACGCAGCCGAAGAGCAGGAGATTCCCCAAGAGCAGGAGATTCCCCAAGAGCGGGAAGCGGCTGGCGAGACTGCACGGCTGAAGAGAAAAAACCCTGCCACAGCCCAGCTTCTCATCGCCAAGCGCGGGGGGCCCCTAAAGCATGGGGCCCGGGGCAACTGCCCTGCTTCCCGGTGCCTAGGGGCGGCTCTGCCTAGCCCCATGGCATCTTGGAGATGGCTCACTACTACTACTGCTGCGCCAAAGCACCAGAGGATGACAACCACATCCAGAGGAGGATGTTAAATGGAGAGAGGTAGAGAATGAGACCAGTACAGGGAGAAGCAATGTTGTTGTTTTCCACTTCAGGCATCAAAAAGACCACAACCAGTCCTTCCTGCATAGTTTTATAATTCCACACGGTTCCACTAGTTCTTTTTGCCTGTGGAAGCTCATGTTAAGCAAACCACTTAGCTTCTAAAATGTCACAGTAGTTTTTCTGTTCCTGCTGTTTCATTTTAACATGAGTACTTTTAAAAAAAAAATGTGTTTGTTATATACATGCACACTTTCCGTCAGAAAATAAATAACACTATATCCTACTTTAATATTTTAGCCTTTTGCCAATAAAACACCACCAATAACCCGCTAGCATATACTTTAAAGACTGATGAAGCTGAAACACCACCACTGTCTTCAGGGTCAGATGATGACATGTGAAAACAGCAGGTGTCACGAGCCATTTGTCAGAACTGCAAATGACAGCATTTGAGCCAAAATGCATGCCCACCACGACTACAATAGGAAGCAATAAGAAAACAGAATGTTACATTGCATATACATTCCAGTACAGTGGTTCTTTAAAATGACAGAACTTAGAAAATAATCCCTGCTAAGTAGTACTCGCAGAAGTAGGGTAATACTCTAAGCAAGGTGGGAGACAGGAAAGGCAGTAGGTAAGTGGGAAAGAAGACAGAAGGAAAGTGAAGGATGCTCATTGTGGAATCAGAAAAAGGGTGTAAGCCACATGAGTCTCACCCATCTGAGTTTGCTTCTTCTCACCTCATCAGTGATATGTCCATCAGAGCTTCTCAGCTTTTTGGCTAAGATGAAGTGTGGTGGTGTGGTTTTTGATAAGGTGACTGAGGGACAATTCACACATGCACAAAATCACTTGATTGCTCATCACTATAACTTGCAGTAGAATGGGTGAGCGTCTTATATTGAAAAGCTTTGTCTGAGTTGTTTGATTTGTGTTGGCTTTTTCATACATGCACATTATTCACAAATGTTGCAGGCAGGAAGTGATGAAGAAGCCATAGTAATCTGAAGCAACTGTATGTTTTATGCCAGTAAAGACCTTGAGTCATTTGAACATTCTGCGTCTAATTAGCATTCCACTCCTATAATGTTTCTTAGCAGAGAAGTCAGTATTTTTTTTAAAAAAAATTAATTAAATTTATATCCCACCCTTCCTCCCAGAAGAAGCCTAGGGAGGCAAACAAAACATTTAAAACATCTTAACAGAGTTTAAAATATATTAAAATAAAACATCTTTAAAAACATATTTTTTAAAAAGTTTTAAAAACATCTTAAAAAGCAATTCCAACACAGATGCAGACTGGGATAAGGTCTCTACTTAAAAGCCTTGTTGAAAGGGGAAGGTCTTCCGTAGGCACCAAAAAGATAATAGAAATGGTGCCTGTCTAATATTTAAGGGGAGGGAATTCCAAATCATTGTGCCTCAACACTAAAGGTCCTCTTCCTATGTTGTGCAGAACAGACCTCCTGATAAGATGGTATCTGCAGGAGGCCCTCAAGGGCAGCCCCACATAGAGTGCATTACAGTAATCCAACCTAGAGGTTGCCAGTGCATGGACAACAGTGGTCAGGCTATCCTCATAAAATGTGTACTAACCTACTGAGATGTCTGTTATGAATGTTTGGCCAAACACACCATAAAACCACTCACCTCAGCTGTTGCCCCAGCCCTCAAGTTCCATCTTTAGTGGGACTTAATCAAATCTAATTTTATGCAGATCGATCTCTGCATCAAACTTCACTTGTAGATGCATATTCTGTTCTGTTTCCTTGGCTTTTAGTCTTGTGTGCACACACAAACATATCCCTCATGGGGGGACACACTAGAAAAGCATTGTGATATTTATAGAGGCATTCAGTTTTTCCCATGCACATTTGGCTTTAAAGAAAAAAACCTAATCCTGCTCTGTAACCAGGGGTGCAGTCGTGCAGGGTCTCAGACGGGTCTTAGACCCCTTACTTTTTCGGGAGTAGGATCCCAGCAGGGTCCCTATGTCTCCAGCATCCTACAAGCCAATCAGCATGAAAGGGGAGTGTGTTAGCCACTGAGAAGAGTCTTCTAACATGCTTCCTTGTCCTCTCCTGTGGATTGGAGCCAATCAGAGTGAAAGGAGGTGAGTCAGCTGCAGAGAAGATTCTCCTCTTTCATGTTTATTGGTTCCTAGGCATTATCAAGGATCTAATTTTTAACCCCACAGCAAAAAAAAAACCGGGAGGGGGATGGCTGTGATTAACATAAAGGGACCATGCACTGCTGAATTTGACACTACACTACTTTCTGTAACCACCCACCGATCCAAAAGGAGGAAACACATTTATATGATAGACCCATTAAGTCCTGTAGGAATTTCAAGCAAGAGCTGGCAGGAAACAAACTTAGGTGTTAAGAAATGTCAGAAGAAAATGATACTGTTGCATGTACCCCAATCTCCAAGCAGTGAGAGCCTTCAGAGCCTTCCAAGAGTTCCAGTGCTTACCCAGGATTCAGTTTCCTTGGAATAAATATAAGCTGAGAGTGTCTGGATAGGGTTGCCTAAACAAAGAAGTTTTAAGCAGCAGCAGAAAGTAATACTGTGAAGGCACCTGCCTGATGTCAATAGGCAAGGAGTTCAAAGAGTAGGTGCTGCCACAATAAAATATTTTTTTTACAAGTACTTGACAGACACATTAACTTAAGTAAGAAATGGGCTGGATCAGTTCTGCAGGTTTCTCTACTGCAGATTCCAAATTTCCAGATACAGAATTACAGGCTTAGAGGGTACCCAAAGGCATCATCCAGACCAACCCTCCAATCCTATAACAATACCTTCAGTCAAGCCCAAAGGCTTAGCTTTATCTCGTACGGCATCATCCATTGAACACCATCAAATATTATAACACAAAGGGACCAAGTTGTGTCATCCCTGCTGCTTTGACCTCCTTAGAACTATCACAAGTACACTGCTGGTATGTGATCTGTACCTGCACAGAGATCATCCCAGGAAGTTACTTTTTCAGAAGAGTTTGATGATGTGTCTTGTGCATGTTTCTGGTGAAGCACCTCAAGGATGAATTCAGGCAACATGGTTTCCAGAAATCGGATGACTTCTAAGAGGATTTTGTTCAAAGCAAGATTATAGATCCAGGTGTTCTGAAGAAGCAATTTCCATGTATAAGCTGTTCATCCAACATGTGTCAAGTTACGGAAATGATTTGCAGCATCTCTCTTATGCTTGGATTTTCTGCTGTATGAATTAACCCTAACCTGTTTGAGCTTTGACAAGGTCATAGAGGCAAGATGGTGTTGCCTGCTGCAGATTAAACCGTGTCTAATACAAGAAAGACAATTAGGAGTTTCAATCCATATGATACTATGTCCTCGAGACAGCCATTTCCACATTGTTCTGACTACCCAGTAACCTGAGTTATTAATGGGCACACTCTGATGGCGTAACAAAAGCTACAGATAATCTCTCTGAAGGTAATATAAACCCTTTCCCTTTTAACAACAAATGCTCTTTGGACTTCAGTACCTAATATGATGGTATCACTTCCATCAACAGAAAAGGGTATCTTTAATTAAAAACAATCTTTCCAAGAATTGTGTCCCCCCCCATTTTTCTTTCTTTTCACTTATAAAGTCATGCCCACATGTTGTTTGAGATGGTGCCTTTTTCCTTTGGAAGCAATCACAGGCCTGATGTGTGCTGGCAGATATGATCAAAATGTGTCTACAGAAGGTTTTTCTATCCTGATCTTGAAATGTGTTCTTTTTAAAGCGAAATGTTTCAAAGGTATTTTGCCACTTAAACATTTTTAATGATGTGTGCCTTGTCACCTCTGCTTAGAAATGAAAGCCTTTAATGTCTGAGTCCTATTTTATTACACTGTGGGTATCTAAGGTGAGTACTCCCTTCTCTTCCAAAATAAAGAAGCTAAATTTAGCGCTATGTAGAGATAGTATGAATTAGGGAACTAGGAAACGAAGGAGAGAAACTACAGAGAAATTAAAAGGTTTTGCTTTCTGTATGCACAGGAAAATACAGTGTAACTCCAAACACTCCAAAATCTTTTGTTTCAAGTGTACTTATTTATTCATTTCCATATAATGAGTATTATTGTTATATCTTTGAAGTCCTAACTTCAATATGAAGGCCCAGAAAAAAAAAACCTGGAAAATTCAGGAAAAAACCTGGGGGAAAACAGTTGGGGGGGCAATGAGGGAACAGAAAAATTCAGAGGTGAACTTTTTTTCCTGAATTTTTCTGTTTTTTTCTCAGACCTTCACATCTCTAGTCCTAACAATAGTTCAGCAGTGTGTTTCCGTCTTATTTTGGAAGAAAGGAGTTGGTACTTCTGACTTCAGCTTGATTATTTTGATCCACCAGATACAGAAAGAAAGAACGGTTGTGCTGGAAAATGGTTGACCAACCATTCATACTATAGCATCCTTTGTACTATGCTACTCTTTACACTATGGCTCTTGCACTCAAATACTTATTACATAATAGTCCATATATTTCAGACTTCATTTAGGACAATGTGAATTCCATAATCCCATGCAAGTGCCAGAAAAATACAGAATTTGGTTTGGGGTACTGAATCCAGATTTTTTTTTTAAGTTTCTAGTCTATATGCTTGCAAGATTATAGGCAATGTCTAGTGAAACCTCTGAAGCTACAGAGGAGTCCAGTAGACTTCCCAGTGTTCAGAGGTTATGCATTTAGTGGCTTACAGTGCAATTGGTGGCTTCCAGTTGATGCGGCCTGATGATGTGGAGAAAGTGCTTGCGATGATTTGGCCAACAATGTGTCCTCTCAACCCTTGCCCTTCTTGGCTTATTAAAGCTTGCCAAGGGGGGTTGACCAAGTGGATCCACGGTGTAGTCAAAGCATCATTGCAGGAAGGAGTGGTTCCAGTTGCCCTGAAAGAGGCGGTGATCCAACCACTCCTGAAAAAGTCCACCCTGGCTCACTGGTTTGCGACAACTACTTCCCAGTTGCAAATACCCCCTTTTTAGGGAAGGTGATTGACAGGGTTGTGGCACAGCAATTGCAAGTACTCTTGGATTAAACAGATTATCTTGACCCATTCCAATCTGGGTTCAGGTCTGGTTATGGGACTGAGTCAGCCTTGGTCACCCTGATGGATGAACTTTATCGGGAGAAGAACAGTGTGACCCTGTTATTCTTATTTGATCTCTTGGTGGCTTTTCATGCCATTGACCACGGTATCCTTTTGGACCAATTTTGGTGGGATGGGTATTGGAGGCACTGTTTTACAGTGGTTCTGATCTTATCTCCGGAGTTGTTTTCAGAGAATAGCATTGGGCGATTGTCTTTTGGCCCTCTGGCAGTTGTGCTGTGGGGTGCCACAGGGTACCGTCTTGTCCCCCATGACATCTGTAGTGTTGTGAGTTTGGATGTTGGAATGGATTATCCCTGTGAGTCCCCTTCCAGCCTCTGATTTGGAATCCTGTGCCTTGGGGTGAGGGGCTGGCTCTGCTGGCTAGATGAGTTTCTTTTGTTAAGCTAATAGAGTGGCCAGTTTGTTAATGGATCTTTCAGGTGCCCAGCAACTGGTGAATGGACCAGGAAGATATTTTGGCACTGAAACTCTTCAGGAGAGCACCCCCCTTCCTGGCTGCTAGGAGAGGCTTGTGTTTTTAGTGTGGAGAGGAAAGGATGGGAATTGGAGACAGGCAGAGAGACTGTCTCTCTGCACCATGGCTTTAGGATGCCTCCTGTAACCCTGATGGAAAAGCTGGATATTGGACTGCTGATGCCTTGAACCCCTCCATCCTAAGCTCAGGTTGGAATGTGTGTAAATAAATAAACCATATTTCATAAAGACACCACAGTCTCTGCTGACCTTCTTCCCAAGGAAACCAAGCACAGGGCGAGTACAGGGAACCCTGGAATCTCACCACTTGGAGATTGGGGTGGCGCGCAACAATATGAAGCCCTTGGGAACAGTCGTCAGGAGATTTGGGGTCAGGTGTCAGCAGTACGCTGATGATACCCAGCTCTATTTCTCTGTAACATCTGAATCAGGAGAGGCCATGCAAGCCCCGGAGCAATGCCTGGACTTGGTGGTGGGCTGGATGAGAGCCTAGCAAGATGGAGGTGATGTGGGTTGGTGGTTCCCAAGTTTGGATAATTGATCAGTTGCCTGCTTTGGATGGGGTAGTACTCCTGAAAAAGTAGGTCTGTAGTCTGGGGGTGGTTCTGGATCCATCTTTGTCGCTAGAGGCCCAGGTGATCTCAGTGGCTAAGCGTGCCTTTTACCACCTTCAGCTGGTAAGGCAGCTGTGGCCATTTCTGGACCAGGATAGCCTGACCACTGTTGTTCATGCACTGGTAAACTCCAGGCTAGATTATAGTAATGCGCTGTATGTGGGGCTGCCCTTGAGGTTCGTCTGGAAGCTGCAACTGGTGCAAAATGCAGCAGCACGACTGCTTACTGGGGCAGGATATCGCCAGTCTGTCACCCCATTGCTGAAAGAATTACACTTGCTGCCCATTAGCTACAGGGATAAGTTCAAGGTTCTGGTTTTGGTGTAAGCCCTATACAGTTTGGGACCAGGATACCTGCAAGATTGTCTTACCCCTTATATACCCAGTTGATCACTATGCTCTGCAGGTGAGGGCCTCCTGCAGATACCATCTTATCAGGAGGTTTGTTCAGCACAACATAAGAAGCAGACCTTTAGCATAGTGGTACCTACCCTTTAGAATTCCCTCCCTTAGACAGGCACCATCTGTTATCTTTTCAAAACCTACTGAACCTTCCTCTTTCAAGAAGCCTGTTAAGTAGAGACCTTATCCCAGTCTGCATCTGTGTTGGAATTGCTTTTTGAGATGTTTTTAATGGTTTTTTTCAAGAGATGTTTTTAATGGTTTTTTTCAAAAGATGTTTTTAACGATGTTCTAACATGTTTTTAAAAATGTTTTATTTTAATATATTTTAAAGTCTGTTTTTATTACTTTTTAGAGTGTTTTTAGTGTTTTTGTTTGCCACCCTGGGCTCCTTCTAGAAGGAAGGGCAGCATATAAATTTAATAACTAACTAACTAAATAATCCTAACCATATCTACTCAGATGTAAATACTATTGAATTCAATGGGACTTATTCCCAAGTAAGTGGGATTAGGGCTGCAGTCTTACATAGCTTCCTGTCCTTCCATGTGTCTACTAGAAATGGAATAAATTGGGCCAAATAAGCAAAATAAATACAATTTTTCATAATTTGTATAGATTTTGCACAGAATATGGATTACCTTGGCAAAACATGTTAATTTTTAATGCAGAGTATGCACAGCCCTGAGATAAGCAAAGTATACCTACCAGAACTACTTTAAAAAGCACATGTTTGAAAAAACCAAGTCCAGATGGCTGAAACAGAGGAGTCATGATGCATGTTACAGTGGAAAGACCACACCCCTTCAATCATCAGCTAAACTGTCCTGAAGAAAATATTTTCTTGATGCTAAAAAGAAAAAAATACATCATGCATATGAAAGCAAGGACTGTGATCAAGTATTTAGTCACTGGAATGCTCCTGCAAATCACTCCCATTAAAAAAAATAAGGATAAGGATTTATGTTAGGGGTGTGCACCAACCACAAGAATAGCTTTGGGAAGCAGGCCAATCTGTTTTGGAGTACTTATTATTTGGGATTGTTTGAAGTTCTGTCCCACCTACCTACCTGCTCTACAATGTGGAATCTAAACATGGGGCTATAACTTTTTTCCATTTCAGAAAAATGTATGCAATTTGCAGGTGTAGCAGCCCTTCCAGAGTGGATTAGGGTTGCCACATTACAGGCAATACATGAGGTTTTCATACAGCGTATCTTTAAAGTTTGATTTTTAAAATGAACCATTTATAACTTTTTTATTTTCAGCCAGAAGCGGATGCAATTTGCAGGCATGATCACCCTTTCTGCGATGGGTAGAGTATGAATCATGGTGAGCAAGGGGCAAAGGAGGGGAAAAGAGCATTGATCCTCAGGAAAGTCTGGGACAGAGGAAATGTCACCCTCCATCAAGGATCTTGTTATTCCAAGTGTCACTGACAGAGTGTGGGCTTCTGCCCACCCCCATTTAGGGGATCCAGCCTACTCTCCCTGGGAGAGAAGATCAGTCCATTGACATGCATAGTACAAGGCATAAATCCCCAGAAAAGAGTGGGGTGAGGGAAATGTCACACCTCCCAGCAAGAACCATGTTACCCCAAGGGTCATTGATGGGTGACTTCTGCCTCTCCACAGACTTTTGGGGATATAATGGAATTTCTTCATTGGCTTTCACAGGGGAAGGAATAGATACACATGAAAACACATTTTAATCCCTCCCCAGTTTACTGATTGGAGTGCCCTGAGAAAATAATTCACTGATTAAAAGCTAGACCTGTCTGTCAAAATGAAAGATCTGCCCACTCTCAACCCCCACCCCCACCCCGTCCTCTCAAGCTCTGTGTGTTTTCTCAGTCAGCTTGGTTTTGTTTCTCAGAGAGGGGGGAGTGTAGTGGGGGGGGGTTGGACAACTGAGGTCACAAAGCTACTCAGAATCTTAGGCAGTGAATGGCAGAAACAGGAAAACCTTCCCCAAATCACCCCAATTTGCCTTGTAATTCGGGATGTACACACCCCTTATTGATATATGCATCAACACACAAGGCAAACATGAATACATCAAGTCATTTCTAGATTTTGGGTATACTTGTGTCTTTCTTACAAGTATATATGTATAAAGCCTTTCCAGGTTGTGATTTGCTTGTCTTCTGATTGTTGCATGCAGCTCCATTTAACTGATTGGCGAGATGGACATACACCATGAAAACTCGTGTATATATCACTTGGGAATTTGGCACTTGTGAGTGAAGCGTTTTGAGAGATGCTAAGCACTAAGCACTATGAATCTCTGAGCATCAGTTACTCACGGCCCTAGTCAAGCTGCTGATTCCTGTGGCTATCACCACTAGTCTAGACTGGAAGCTGTAGCTCTTCACCTGCCACAAGAGTAGTAACTATTCTTTGAGGTACTTCCTGTTGCCCTTCCCAGTCAAGCACAACCTTTGCAATTGCCTTTTGACTGCTAATAAAAGGGCACTCTAGCTCATTGCCTTGACAAAGTTCTGTTTGACATGAAGCTGGAAGGCGATCAATGACTGGCAGGAGGGACTGGTCATTCTGCCTTAGAGAAAGAGCCAGATCTGTTTCCTAATTGTATAAATAAAAAGTGCTTCCATAGAAGGTAACAAAGTTATGTAATTTCAGTGATGACACAATGGTGGTAAAGCCCTTTGGAAGGCTCTTTATACAATGGAGTGCAGAAAAAACATACAATAAATATGGAAAATATAAAACCAATATGGGGAATCGGGAGGAGGGATTATAATGGCACAGACACTAGTCAATCAGGGCTGTGCACAGCTGACTCTGGTGCAAGACCTGCAGGCTCATTTTCTCCTGAGCTGGACCCTGCAGAGTACATAGTCAACAATTTGGTGAGTGTGTGCCACAGCACAATGACTGGTCTATCTATGGGTGGCCACTCCGTGGCTCTCCAGATGCTGCTGGACTACAGCTCCCATCATCCCTGACCATGAGCTGTGTTGGCTGAGACTGATGGGAGCTGTAGTTCAGCATCATCTGGAGAGCCACAGAGTGGCCACCCTAATCTATCTATGGCTATACGCACCCTTGGATAAAATGAAACAAAGAGCAAAATGGGATGGTGTACGCAAAAAGAAGTAGATTTAAAAATACATTAAACATAAGGGGGCAGTTATATAATGGGAATGTGAACTGTTAACAAAAAGAAATAATTGCTCAGTGACAACTTTGCTCCTGTTGTCACAAAAAAAGGAAAATGTAAAGCCATAAATCCACAACATTAACATAAAGGAGGGAGAGAGGAAACACAGTTTGTCACATATGAATGGAATTAAATCACACCTTAAGAGTCAAATGCTGAAACAAATGACTGAGTCTCAGAAGCACTGGCAGTTATTTTGATAATTTGTTGAAGATAGACAAGGTATGGGGAGACTGAAAAAATGTAAATATAATTCCTATATTTGGAAATGGGGAAGTTATAATATAGGAAATTATAGACCAATCACTTCAATTTCAGTATTTAACCATATGCTAGAATACAAAATAGCTGCCCTTTGCGCATGGAGCGGCATTACTAATAGCCAAAATGGATGTACTTGTATATTGAAGCGGATTTTTTTCTTCAGATGGCATAAAAATGGATGGGATTGCAACCAACTTGGAGGATATAGTAAACTGAAAAATCAGTAAAATGAAATACAACATAAATGGAATAACGAAACACAGGAGGATTACCAGCTCCATTTCACACTCCTGCAATGGGTCTTGGGGAGTTACAGCTGATCAGAAATGGGATACATTATATTGCAAATGACCAATGCCATTTAGAATGCAGCAGGAAATATATATATAAAGAGAGTGTAGAACAATTTAAAAATTACATAAACTCTATCCATCCATCTATTAAGTTTGCATTTAATAGTACAAATGACAATCCGCACATCCCTTTTCTGGATGTCCTTCTCACCATTGAAAACAACAAAATAGCCACTGATCTCTACAGCAAACCCACTGATGCCCACACCTATTTAAACTGGAAATCCTGCCATCCTAGGCATATAAACAACATTGTGTATAGCTTAGCTCTGAGAATCAAACTTATTTGCAACACTGAAGATAAATAGCAGAGAAGGATCAGTGAACTTAAAGAACACCTTCTTCTAAGAGGATATCCTCCACATATTATCAATTGCAACATCCACAGAGCCTCCATTCTGTCCAGAGAAAACCTCCTCCATCATACTGAGGTGTCAAAGAGCAGACAGCAACGGATTCCATTTGTGGTAGATTTCCATCCAGCATCTCCTATCACTGAGCAATCAGGGAGAGCTACCCATTGCTGGCAAACTCTGAACATCTTGCTAGAGCCATCAGCAGGCCTCCTGTTGTAGCATTTCACCAGCCTCCTTATTTGTGCAGACTGTTAGTGAGAGCTGTGCTTAAGCCACCTATCACTAATCCTGGGTCTCATCCTTGTCACTTGAAACGCTGTATCACCCGTGTATACCTCAGGGAGACAGCTACTTTTACAAGCACTAGGACAGGCAGGACATATTACATCAAACAGAACATCACCTGAAGGTCCTGCAATATAATTTATGTCATCAAATACAAAAGACCAGGATGTCATATCAGTACGTAGGAAAAACCACAACTGACCTACGCACACACTTCAGAACCCACAAATTGGCAGCAACCAGTTGCATTTTATAGCAGCTGATCCTAGTGAGGTGTTCGGAGCACAGTCTTGTCATGTTTTACTGGATGAGTTTCAGTTGGTTCAGCTCGAGGACGTGGACAAGGTGCTTGGACAGGTACGTGCAACCACTTCGGTACTGGATCCTTGCCCCTCTTGGCTAATAAAAACTAGCAGGGATGGAACAGTTGGCTGGGCCAAGGAAGTGATAAATGCCTCTTTACGAGAGGGAGTGGTCCCTGGCTGCCTGAAAGAGGCGGTGGTGAGACCACTTCTGAAAAAACCTTCCTTGGACCCAGAAAATTTCAGCAGCTACAGACCTGTACAGACCTATTGGATGAAACCGATTATCTAGATCCATTTCAATCGGGTTTCAGGCCTGGTTTCGGCACTGAGATGGCCTTGGTCGCCCTGTTTGATGACCTATGTCAGGAGAGAGACAGAGGGAGTGTAACTCTGTTGATCCTCCTTGATCTCTCAGCGGCTTTTGATACCATCAACCATGGTATCCTTCTGGAGAGGCTCGCGGAGTTGGGAGTTGGAGGCATTGCTTGGCAGTGGTTCCGCTTTTACTTAGCGGGCCGTCTCCAGAAGGTAGTGCTTGGGGAACATTGCTCGACGCCGTGGGTTCTCCAATGTGGGGTCCCGCAGGGGTCGGTTCTGTCTCCCATGCTTTTTAATATCTACATGAAGCTGTTGGGTGCGGTCATCAGGAGTTTTAGAGTGCGTTGCCATCAGTATGCTGATGACACGCAGCTCTACTTCTCCTTTTCATCATCTTCAGGTGAGGCCGTCGATGTGCTGAACCGTTGCCTGGCCGCGACAATGGACTGGATGAGAGCTAACAAACTGAGGCTCAATCCTGACAAGACTGAGATGCTGCTGGTGGATGGTTTTTCTAATCGGATGGTGGATACATATCCTGTCCTGGACAGGGTTACACTTCCCCTAAAGGAGCAGGTCCATAGTCTGGGAGTCCTTTTAGACTCTTCCCTCTCACTCGAGACTCATGTAGCCTCGGTGGCACGGAATGCGTTCTACCAACTTCGGTTGGTAGCCCAACTACGTCCCTATTTGAGTAAGGAGGACCTCACATCAGTTGTACATGCTCTGGTAACCTCGCGTTTGGACTACTGCAACGTGCTCTACGTAGGGCTACCTTTGAAGACAGTTCGGAAGCTACAGCTAGTGCAGAATGCGGCGGCCAGATTGCTCACTAGGACCAAGCGGTTTGAGCATATAACTCCTGTTCTGGCTCGCCTGCACTGGCTTCCAATATGCTTCCGGGCCAAATTCAAAGTGCTGGTACTGACCTATAAAGCCCTATACGGCACGGGACCACGATACCTGTCAGAATGCCTCTCCCGGTACGAACCGGCCCGTACACTGCGGTCTTCTACGAAGGCCCTCCTCCGGGTCCCGTCCCATAAGGAGGCCCGGAGGGTGTTGACAAGATCTAGGGCCTTCTCAGTGGTGGCCCCCAAATTGTGGAATAGTCTTCCCGAGGAGGTGCGCTTGGCACCGACACTATTATCCTTTCGGCGCCAAGTTAAAACCTTCCTCTTCTCCGAGGCATTTTAAGCTAATTTAATTTTAATTTAACTCTAATTTCATTTTTAATTTTAGTTTAAGTTAATTTTTACTTTAGGTAATGTTGTATTGATTTTAGTTTGTGTTGTTTATACTACTTGTTGCATTGTACTGCGTGATTTTATTGCATTTGTGACTTTATGATATTCGTGTTCGCCGCCCAGAGAGCTGTTGCTAGTCGGGCGGGATAGAAGCTGAATAAATAAATAAATAAAATAAATAAATAAAAACATTTCAACATTGAGGGTTACAGCCTGTTGGACTGTTCTATAACAGCTATAGAGATGCCAACAGATCCAGCAGCATTGACTAAAAGGGAGAACTTTTGTATATACTCTCTGGACACATTGGCACTACATGGCCTGAACCTGGAGGACAGCACCACCACTACTTAGCTTCTGCAAATGAAGCCCCTCTGAGCATTCCATCCTCAAAGCTCTATAACTGCCACCTTGTTAGCAGCTGATGAAGGCGGAAGCTGAAAAGTTTTGTTAATACAATAAAAACCTCTGTTTTGTTAATTACAATTATGTTTTTATATATATATATATTTGCATGGCAAGGAGGACTTGTGACTCTTAAGATTTCTGTGAATGGGTTCACTATCAGTGTAGGTTGCCTGATTAGAGTCTTGGACTTGTTAATAGTTTTGGCAAAGTTACTGGTACCTTCCCTTTGTTGGGGAGGTTAGCTGATGTCTCTTAATAGCTGGTCTTAATATTGACTAAGGAGTAGGCTGGAGACTATTGTGAAAGGGGAGAGTCATTTTGGAGAAGGGAACATGTCTTTCTTTCCCCCCTTAATTGGCTGGGGATGGTGCTGCCGTCAAGCTATGCGTGTGAAGAAACTGCAGTTTGGAGAAAGGGAGACTGGGAAACAGGGCCAGTGCAAGATATTCTGCCACCTGAAGCACAGCCACCATGATCACTGCCCCACATGCTAACCCCCCCCACATCCCTCCTGCTTTTAGTTTTACAGCTGAATCAGCAGTGGCAGAATGCTGAGACTCTGCAGGGTTTCCCATCTGACAGTGCCTCATTCTGATGAAGGACTCTGGGGAATGTAGGGTCCTTCCAGAACAAAACATGGTGAGCAAGGTGGTCTCAAAGAGTTCCTGTGTCACCTCAGCAAATACTTTTTAAATTTAAAAATAGCAATTAGAGTTTAAACTTTTAACACTTTACTACAGTTAAACTATTTGTTGTGGCAAAGCAACAGTGCCCTCATTTTCTGTGGCCACCTCACCCAGGAAATCCCTGGGACCTTTCCTCAGACCAAAGTGTGGCCTAGGGCCACTGGAGAGCCCTGTGGGAATATAGCTGACCATTTTGCTGCAGTAGCAAGGTGGCAGCGGCACTTCTAGAGAGCAAAATGGTGGTGGATGGTCAGCCTTGGTGGGCAGTGTGCAAATTCACTACCCTTTCTAATCTTCAGTGTAGCTAAGGAGCAGGTTGATCCTGCTGGGGAAAGGACAGCTAACAGATTCAGAAAAATCTTAGGATGCTGACTATTCTTCATAAAATCTGGTGTGGAAACAGCAGATTTGGGGGCATTTGTCACAATGCTAATGCTCAGCCTCCACTTATGCTTGTATATAACCTGTATATTTATAAATACACACAAATATTACAGTATGCCAATAAGCCTCCAGTTACCTCCTTCCAAAGCACCATACCCCTGAAATGTCTCACCATTTTGAGTAGTGGGGTGCATGCAACAGCATGTTCAGCCTCAGGGCACAAGGCTCAATCTCATTACTGTAGCGATCCCTTTCAAGTTTCTGTTGTCCTAATCCTGAAATTGTTGTCCTTATTCTAATCTTACCACTTGTTTATTTCTTCTATTTATTTCTGTCAAAGACAGCTCTTACATTCCTTCCAAGAAGGTTTTTGACTCTCTCTTGAAAGGTCTTCGGCTTTCGAGGATATGAAAAAACATGATCAAAAGAGAAATAAGGTTTGGGGAAATGTACAGTGTTTCAACTGATGCTTTTTAAAGCCTGTTTTCCCTGTCGGGGATCTTAAGACCAAAAATCCTAATTCTAGTTTAGCCTGTATCTCCCAGATGGGGTTTATTAAAGATGTTTGCTTTGTGGAGATTCACTGTATGACATTCTCTAAACTGCTTAGATTTCTGACGGGCCATCTTTCTACCTGTGTAGCTACTTTCTGACAGGAAGTGCTGTTGCCCTGGAGCTGAGTCTCCATGGTAACACTTGCTTTTCAGACACTCAATGGAAAATGCTGGTATGGAGAGACTCATGCTGGAATACTGATTCAGCCCTAGCGTCTGTAACACAGACTGAATTTTAATACCACCCAGCTACCCCACAGGCTAAAAATATACACGTTCATTCCCTTCCTGAACTTTAGTGAGCATCTTAAAGTGACTCTGCTTCTGCGGTAGCTTTTGCTGAGACTCAGAATTTCTATGAATCAGCTACAATTAAGCCTGACTGAACATGGGAAGAAATGTCCAACCAAACTATTGCAGATTGCATTTGCAGTTGTTCATGCAGAAATGAAATAAGCTCTTACCTCAGAAACAAGTAGAGTATCTGTCTCTCTGTCTGTCTGTCTATCTATGTGTCCTAGAAACACTATTACCACAATGCACTTCCTGTTTCTGGGATAAATTACATATATTTCCAAAGCATTTTTGAGAGTGTGCTATTTTTTTTAAAAAGTATGCTCTTTTTATTGCTGGGTGTGGGTAGGGAGGGATGGGGGACAAATTTGATTGAGTTTGCGTTTAAAGGCATACCTAGTTAATTTGCACATTCCAAAACAATATGAGAACTGAAACACAGTCATCCTTCTAAATTTGCAGTGCAGTTCTCCATCCAAGTAATGTGCACATAATGTATACTGGGATAAAGTGTCCACAAAAATGCATATATGTGAAAATAGCATACAAAAGTACGTTATTTAATATTATAATATTGCTGTGCAAAATTGGGTATATTGGGCAAAATTGCATACAAATCTATGTGAAATGGGAAATCCACTAAAAAGCTGATGATTTTTCATGAGGACTTCTTTAAAAATATTATGTGGCAATGTGAAGAACGGAACTTTCTATTGGAAAAATTAGAAATTTGGAAAAATTACTGAGAGAAATGGACAGTGGCATAGCTGTCCATCCTTATGTGTGGATCTCTCACTGGAGTGATCTTTCAGCCTACAAGGTAATTGAATTTTCCCTGCTCTTAACTTTCAGTATTGATATAGGAATAAAGCAATTGGTTTGAATTTGTCTCATTGAAAGCAAGACTTAGTCCCAACTCACTTTAGCTGGATCTCAGCCAGTCATCATCTCGAGCAACAATGTTGCATAGTTTCACGTTGCAATCAGTTCAGCCACTGTCCTTGCTTCTGGTTTCCATCTCACTGTGCCAAGGCACAGTGAAGATGTATGAAATGAAGCAGTGTCTTTCTGCTTCTCCTTTTAAGGGCACCTGAAAGAAGGGAGAGCCAGTGACCTTTGGAGAGGTAGCAGTGTTAAACATGACAACCTGAACAAATTTACTTTGGCAGTTTTCAGTTTCCAGGAAGAAAATCTGCTCCTTTTTTCATGCTTTGTGGTCACCACTGTCATGTCTTTCTTTGAGCTCAGTCTCTAACATCTTATGGGAGTCATTAGCATTAGCAGCTTCCAAGGCAAGATTCTGCATTCATGCAATGATTTTGGAGCTCCTCGGAATATGCATGCAAAAGCTGGCCAGAGCAGTTATCCAAGTGGTTTTATGAAAGTGTTCTGCAAGCAAGTCCCCATATTTTTGTTGAAATTTTCTAACTGCCTACAGGGCTCCTATGCAGAAAATGTAGCATTTTTTTCCTGGGTGACAAAGCAAACAGGTGGAGCAACTTGCATTTTGGGGGCAGCTTATATTAGATGTTTAACAGAATTTTTTCTTTTGAATGGGATCACAAAAATATGGACTAGCTCGCTCTTGGGATGAGATATGCACCGTCAGTAGCATCCCATGCAGTGGGGAAAAGCTGTAAAGTTGCCTTCCCAACATTGGTGTCGGTGCAGTTTACCTGGACAGGGTAGGGAAGGCAAGGGCAGCAGTGAGGTTAGGGTTGTGTGTGCGCGCTGGCAGAGCCAATCCAGTGCTCCTGCTGGTGTGCATGCCAGCCCCAGCCAGGTAAGCTGTAGTGATGCAGGTATTGCAAGGGAGGCTCCATGGCTCTGCTGGTGACCACGTGCCCATCTTTTCAGAGGACAGCCCTCTATTTGAAGGGCTCCAAATCTGGTTTAAACATAAAATTCTAAGAAGGGAGAGCAGGGCCCATCAATAGTTAGCACCTGGACAGCAGACTGAGCAAGCACCCAGGCCGCCTGGTCACAGGCTTCCCTCTGATGGTGAGACTCATTGTATTTCTATTTAAATTCTAGTAATTGTTTTTTACATTTGCACCTATACATATTAATTAGCATGTGCAAATTTTATGCAAATCCATGTTATTTTTTTACTTCTTTTTTATGATGATGATGATATGTTTCTTCTCTTTTGGCAAAATACGTAAAGCATGCAGTGTTAATACCCTGATCTGTGTCTTCATGTGTTCCCCATTTCCTTCCTATATTCATGATGGGAACTTCCCTGTGTTTGCTGTCCACTGAGGGCTCCCTGCTGCATTCAGTTTATGCTTGTTGTTTTTCTTCCTTTATTGCTGACGTTATGGGTATAGTTGAGAAGGAGTGTTAGGTACAAAGCAGAGCACCCGTATCTTCCCCCCATGTCCTCAAAGTATTTTATTTATTTATTTATTTATTTATTTATATACCACCCCATAGCCGAAGCTCTCTGGGCGGTTTACAGTAACTAAAAACATTAAAACAAATATACAAATTTAAAACACATCTTTTAAAAACAATTTAAAACACAATTTAAAAATTTAAAACAATTTAAAAACACATGCTAAAATGCCTGGGAGAAGAGGAAAGTCTTGACCTGGTGCTGAAAAGATAACAGTGTTGGCGCCAGGCGCACGTCGTCAAAAATATCATTCTATAATTTGGGGGCCACCACTGAGAAGGCCCTCTCCCTTGTTGCCAGACTCCCAGCTTCCCTTGGAGTAGGCACCCGCAGGAGGGCCTTTGATGTTGAGCATAGTGTACGGGTGGGTTCGTATTGGGAGAGGCGTTCCCTCAGGTATTGTGGTCCCAAGCCGTGTAAGACTTTATAGGTTAAAACCAGCACCTTGAATCGAGCTCGGAAACATATAGTATGTGTTTATTTTATAGCAATTTGGCCACTAGTAATCCAGAGTCCCAGACACCCAGCTCCTATAGGTTTTGCTTGCAATGGGGAGCAGGGGATACACACTGTACTTTGTGGCATGTGGTGCGGGGCTCCCCTCTATGAATTACCAGAATGGAATTCTTTGTTTTCACACCTTATGTTGTAGCTCCTGGTCAGCATTTGTGTCTAGAGTCAGATGGATGATGCAGGAAACCTAGGGGGACTCTAAAAACACAGATATACAAATTGCCGCTCTGTTTCCTCTTTTATTATCCTTTTGTCCTTGGTAGTTGATGCTAGTAAGAATGCTCTCCTTTCTGCTTGGTAGGGCAGCTACCTTTTTCTTGATGGGGACTTTGTGCCATTAACAGCCACCTGACAAGTAGATGTTCAACAAGTGCAGCTTTTCCCATTCCTGCAAATTTCAAGGCAAGGAAAACAGCACCTATTGAATGTCTGAAAGCTGCTAAAAGCACAGAACCTCTGCCAGAAAAAGGTGGCTACATTAATGCTTGGTGTTTTAAATATTGTTCTCTATCACAAATTACCCTTCCATGCAATTGTGCCCTTGTGTCCTCACTGGCCTGTTGTTTGGGATGTACATATCTCAGTTTCTATCCATAGTTTAGTGGCCGGGAATGAACATCAGGAGTGCACACAACCGCCTTGCTGCTTCCTCACCTCTTCCCTTCCCCAGCATGCCAATCATGCTTAAACTACAGTTCCCTGTTACAGCTGAAACTGGGATCTGTGTGGTTTAAGTGAGTTTACTAACAAGCAGAGATGCAGTTGTCCAGGGTCTTAGACCCCTTGCTTTTTTGGGAGCCAGGTCCAAACAGAGTCTCCAGCATCCTACAAGCCAATCAGCATGAAAGGGGAGTGTGTTAGCCACTGAGAAGAGTCTTCTAACATGCTTCCTTGTCCTTTCCTGCTGAGTGGAGCCAATCAGAGTGAAAGGTGGTAAGACGGCTACTGAGAAGACTCTTCTCAGTAGCTGACAAACACCTCCCCTTTCATGCTGATTAGGTCCTAGAAACATCTCTTGTTGTGGAACAAGGCATGTGTGGGAAGGACTGAAGAGTGTGAGGATAATCATGGAGAGCAAGCAAGCGAGCGATTTTAAAACATACTGAAATAAACATATTTAAAAACATATTGAAACAAAACATCTTTTTTTTAAAAAAAAAACAGCTATAAAAACATCTTTAAAAGCAATTCCAGCACAGGCACAGACTGGGGTAAGGTCTCTTCTTAAAAGGCTTGTTGAAAGGCTTTTCAGTAGGCCTGATCTCATTCTCAACCCAGCAGGAAGAAAGGGGGGAGGGGGATGATGTGTGCTTTTGTTCCAGCCCAAAGCCAGGAGGAGGAGGAAAAGAGAGGAAAAAATGTTCGGGGGGAGGAGAAGGTGTGTGTGTGGTGGAGTTTCAGCTTTTAATAATGTGTATTCATGTGTCATGCATGGGTAAGATGAAATGCAAATTAATATGCCTAAGAAGGGGTGTGTGTGTGTGTGTTGCAGCCAACACCAGCGGTTAGGATCAAGAATTTCCATGCTTAAGTTTCCTCCTAAAACTCATAAACGCTGCCCAAATGCAGTTACTCTGAGTCTCAGTATGGCAGGCAAGAAGGGTAACTCGGCAAAGGAAGTTCCTTACTATACAGCATACTGATGATGATGATGATGACTGCCTGAATGGGCTAAAACCTTTATCTTTTTCTAATATACTAGGCATCTGTTGAAGGAAGAGGGGCTGACACGAGGAGATAGGAGAAGGGGTAGAAAAATTCCTTCCTACCTTCTAGATTGAAGGTAGCAAAGTTTAAAAGGTTACAGGGTCCTATACAAAATGAACGCCTGACCTGTTTAGAGAGAATGAATTCCTTCATTTATGAAAAACAGGAAGCAAAGAAGACCCCAGCAGCAAAAAAGACCCCAGAGAAAGTGAGGGGGAGGGGAAAACGTATGCACACTGCAGCTTTTAAAAAGTTTGTATTTTTCCCTATTGCTGTAGGGCTTTCTGAGTCAGTTACGCAGGCCCCAATGAGTGTCAGCTCCAAGCAAGCCTTTGTTAGTTCCTACTTCAAAAAGCCAAGACAAGTTGTGGAGAGTGAGAATTCTGTAACTGCAGAAGAGACAATGAATCCTGATGATAGCATCCTATCTTCATCATCAGGTAGTTTGGTAACAGCAGAAGATAAATGTGTAGATACTGAAATCATTAATACAAGCAATATCTCTGACAGTAAGAAACAGAAAAGCAGAACGCAGTATTGAGACCTGGCCAGATTATTCTATAATCTTAGAAAGTTGTATAAGAAGGAAGTGTGGCTGTGACTATAATGAAGGGGCCTGAACTTCTGAAGTTGCCACTACACTACTGCTAACAAGGATCTTATATCATATACTAGGGGCTGCCGCCCCAGCTCACTTTACTTGCCAACCCCGCCTACTGCCACCAAAGCCCACCCCCTTCACCAGGGTCCACCCTCATCACCCAACAGATCACTAGGGCCCTCCCCCTTCCGTCCCCATGGGTTGCCAGGACCCTCCCCACGTGGGTCTCTAGGGCCATCTCCTCCCTCCCCACATGAGCTACCAGGGCCCTCCCTCCTCCTCCCACTGCCACCGCCACCAGCCTCTTGCCCCCAGCCATGCCGGGCCTCTCCCCCCTCTGCCTCCACCACTGCCGCTGCCAGCCTCTCGCACCCAGCTATTCTGGGACTCTCCCACCACTATTGCCTGCAGTCTTTCGTGCCTGGCCATGCCAGGCCTCTCCTGCCATTGGTGCTGCCAACCTCTCATGCCCAGCCTCCCCAGGCCTCTGCCGCCACAGTCAGCCTCTTGCACCCATCCGTGCTGGGGCTCTCCCGCTGCTGTCGCCAGCCTCTCACGCCTGGCCTTCTCAGGCCTCTACCGCCACCAGCCTCTCATGTCCGGGCCTCGTCTGCTGTTGCGTAGCCTGCCTGCTCTCCAGGTAAGCTGTCTTTGCCACCACACACTTCCCCTGATGTTTTGCTGCATGGTGTCATGACGGTGTAACAGCTTACCTTTTTATTATATAGTAAGATAATACAAACCACAGGAATTTTTATATAGTTATGGGCATATTTTAGGCCCAAGTCATACATTATTCTGATTGTGTGGTTGCCATGGGAACTCAAACTACATGACCATAACTCTAGTTAGCTGCTTATATAAAGTAACACCCAGGTGAATGAAACTGAGTTTAACTACATGAGGTAAACCATTTGGAGCAATGCCCCCTGCCACTCACAGTTTGGATCCTCCTCATTACAGTAACCATGCTGTTGCATATTATCTATAACATGGGCCTAAATTGTATATATTTGCCGTTTTAAATGTTCAGCCTAGGGTGACAAGCTACCTTTGGCCATACACTGCTTAAATGACCGCCACACATTTAAACAATCACTAGGAAGTTGGAAGCTAGTGGTAAATGTGGAATGAATTAAATTTAAAAAGTAAGAAACATAGAATTTAGCAGAGGTTCTTTAGAAAGGTCCATCAACCAAAAAGGAAGAAAGAGGAAGAGGTGAAAAAACTGGGTTGCATCCCTTAAAAAAAAAACAAATCATACCAGGACTTATTTCTTCACAAGCTTGCTTCATGTTAAGTGAAACTGCACTAGTTATAATGAGCTCTTCCCCATAGCACTAGAGATCCAGACAAGTAGCAGTGGATTTCTCATTTCATCCTGCCAAGGAAGGTTTCTTGGGATGCATTGAGACCTGCAGCATGCTACTGAAAACTCCTCTTCCTTAATTGAATCAGCAATTGTAATTGGTGCAAGTGCACTTCCTTATCAATTTTTAGTTGAAAGAAATACAACCGGAGGGGGCCTTGTTGGCCTTCTAGTTCAGGGGAGGGGAACCTGAGGCCCAGGGGCCAAATGTAGCCTTCCAGCCTTCTCTGCTTGGCCCTTGGAACTCTCCCCAGGCCACATCCCTCGTTGGTCCAACTTGGCACCCCAAGTGTTTTTGCCTGGCTGGAATGAGTCAGACTCTGATAATGCCATTTGCTTGTCTGGATGGAGGACAAAGAGGGGTGTGTGAGAGACTGTAAAGCTACCCGTTCAGTCCAACCCCGTTTGATGCAGGCAGTCCAGAGCTACAGCATCCCCAACAGATACCTGTCCAGCCTCTGCTTGAAAACTTCAAGTGGGAGAGAGCCCATTCATCCAAGTAATTGGTTCCATTGTTGAACTGATCTTAGCATTAAGTGTAACATTCAACCAAAATCTACCCTCTTCTAACTTAAGCCCATAAGTTCTACCCTCTGGGGCAGCAGACAACAAGCCCTTTTCCTTCTCTGTGACAGCCTTTCATGCATTTGACGAATACTAACCCGTCCCTCTGTTGGGCTGGTGACCAGTAGGCATTACTGTCTCTAGTTGTTTTCCATGAAGCCTGCAAGTTTGAAGACGTAACTGTGGTTAAGGGGGAGTTATGTCTATGCCCTGTCTGGGAACCGTTGCTATGGTAGCCATCTGATAGCGACTGGGAAAGTTCTAACAGAGTCTGTGTGTTGTCGTCTTCTGAATTATGCCTCTGAGCTGAGAGGCTGTCTTTTGTGTTTATCTATGGAGAGAGATGTACCAGAAGGGGGGTGACTGAAGAATCTCTACATGTATTTACTCTTAAGCCTCTGGCCTTAATGTCTTTCAATAAAGACTCTTAACATGCTCTGAAGAAGTTTCTTGCTCAACTTAACTCCAACGTAATGTATGCTGTTTCACACAACAACGCACACATGCCAACACCCTCATCCCTCAGTTTTCTCCTCTCGAGGCTAAACTGAAACTGTTGCTACAGCATGAAGTTTTCTCTGTGTGGCAGCAATGTAATGCAAGAAGCCATCTACGCTCAGGTTTCCATTCCTCTCTGTTTCTTTGCTGCATTTTGTGATTAGATGACATACAGTAGGGCCCCACTCATACAGCGGGTTACGTTCCAGACCCCCGCCGAAAAGCGAAAACCACTGAAAAGCAGAACTCATAGAATAGAATGGTGCGCAACACCCGAAAACCGCCGTAAAAGCGGAACAAGCACCATATGAGTGGGGCTTTAGTCCAATTGCGTCTAACTGAGACCGCCGCATTAGCGAAGCGCCCTAAAGCGAAGCACCGTAAAGCGGGGCCATACTGTACTGTATTTCAGTTCTCATTGGAGGGAAACATTTCTGAATTTTGGGCTAGAAATAAAAAAAAAACTTGACATCTATTTAGTTTCAATCCCATTAGGTGACAATTAGGGTAGTTTTCCTAGATCAAAAGTGTTTGTCTCCTCAGGTCTGTTGAGTCCCCTTTCAAAGTACATTTATTTACTGAGATGTTCTCCTCATATTCAGCAACTACTCACAAGTTCAAAAACTCCAGGCATGCTGTGAGTGAAAAATCTATTTTGGGGTTTGTGAATTCGTTCCACGGCTTTCTGTGCTTTATTCTTCTTTCTTCCTCTGTATGGATCTTTCAGTGCTGGCCTCTTTTATCTCATCTCATCTGCTAGTTGGCTCTCTTTACCTTTCAGGCTTTCAAGGTCTTTTCACTCCCCTTCCTCCTCTTCCCTTCCTAACACTCTCTGTAAAATTGAAACACTCTTGTAGTTGTTGTTATGTGCCTTCAAGTTGATTACGACTTATGGCAACCCTATGAATCAGTGACCTCCAAGAGCATCGGTCATGAACCGCCCTGTTCAGATTTTGTAAATTCAGGTCTGTGGCTTCCTTTATGGAATCAATCCATCTCTTGTTTGGCCTTCCTCTTTTTCTACTCCCTTCTGTTTTTCACAGCATTATTGTCTTTTCTAGTGAATCATGTCTTCTCATGATGTGTCCAAAGTAGGATAACCTCAGTTTCATCATTTTAGCTTCTAGTGACAGTTCTGGTTTAATTTGTTCTAGCACCCAATTATTTGATTTTTCTCTTATCCACTTTTTTCACTGTCCAACTTTCACATCTATACATAGAGTTCGGGAATACCCTCTACCCTGGGAATTGAATCCACACTTTTGTCCGATCGCAAATCTTTACTCACTCCCCCCTGTATTGTCTGGGGTGGATTTATTCCAAAAGACAAATGAGCTAAGCAATTTAGATTAGGCAAATTCTTTCTTCCTCTAAGGCTTTGTGGCATGTGCTGAGGAGAAGTTTCAAGAAAAACTATCCCCAGTTTTAAAAGAACTCCCCCTGCTTATTCTCTCTCTCTCTCTCTCTCTCTCTCTCTCTCTCTCTCTCACACACACACACACACACACACACACACACACTCACTCACTCACTCACTCACTCACTCACTCACTTATATGAATGCACACAAGAATCATGGGAGGCTGGTGATCAGGGCAAGGTGAGAAGAGCCCTGTCAGTACTTTTACTGCTACATTGGATAAGTGACCACAGTGTCTTCGCAAAGCAGGAGGGTGGGCAGAAAACCAGAAGAAATTAGCCCCACTTCTGGTGACTCTCCCTTAGGTGCTTCACGAGGTCCAATGGTTAGCAGCCACCACTGAAGATTGGGGGTACCTTCTGAACCTTAAAGGTCTACAGGATGCTTGGTATGTTAAGACACCAACATGTGTACAGTTTGGGGACTTTGAACCAAAACTTGTTGCTCTTGTCCCAGGACAGAAATCCTAGAAGTCCAGCTGAACTGTTTCATCTGGACTTTCTTCTAGATGAATGTATTTAAGATTGGAATGTCACTTTAACTGGTGAGGAACACTGATGTACATAAATTACATCCCAGAGCCAATATACATATTGTGGAGAATGACTTGGTCGACTGAGATGGTAGAATTCTGGTCTGTCTCAGGGTGGCATGTAGGTGTGGGCCAAATTGTGAAATGCTTCCTCTTTGAAAAAACAAAACAAACCCAGGGTTAACTCTAGAGCAGCCTTCCCCAACCTGGGGTCCTTCAGTTGTTTTGGACTTCTCAGCCCCACCCAACAAATGGTGGCTGCTCAGAGGATGATGAGGGTGAGGTTTTTGGTCTCTTTGCTTTTGTTTTGTTAAGGGGGGGTCACTGAGGGTGCCTTGACCCCTAATTCTCGACCAGTTCTGTAAAAGAAACTTGCACCATGAACTGAACTAGCACACTGGTGGGAAGTTTTAACATAGTTCTCTCCCTAAACGTTTAGGGGTTTTTTAAGTGGGAAAGATGTAAAACCACTTGCAAATATGTAACCTGCAATCTGAAGCGGTGTAACATAATTCTACCACTGCAGTCTACTACCACCTCCTTCTGCACAATGAGTAGAACAGCTGCCAGTCAGGATCACCAGACCTCCAACATGCACATTTAAAATGTGCCACCCCCTGACTCCAACCAGGTAAGTACCACGAGTATGGCAGATTCTTCTTACATGTGTGTAGTCAGTGTGTAACATGATGTAAACATGATGTGTAAAAGTGTTTTCAGCAGCTGTACTTGTCCTCATATTTAGCTCTGTGAGAATGTAAAAAAAAACCTGATATGGCAAAACATGAAACCACACAATTGGTGCCGCCCAAGTAGATGTTATGAACATACGAAGCTGCTTTATACTGAGTCAAATTATTGGTCCATGTACTTCATTATTGTCACTGACTGGCAGCAGCTCTCCTTGGACCAGAGCTATGTTCAGTCCAGTAGCAAAATACTCCATTTCCTGCAGGGATCTTGATTTTTGGCTTATTAAAAATCCCCTTAAGCTGCCACATTGGTCTCATTTAGAAAACTACCTTCTGTCAGGACATGTAGCTTAGTATTGTGTCTACACCAGTTTCTGCCAATCTGGTGTCCGTCCAGATGTTTTGGACTAAAACTTCCATCAGTTCCAGTGCTAGCTGTGTGGTTTGATTTATGTACTAACTGGCAGTGGCTCTCCAGGTTTCAGACAGAAGTTTTTCCCAGCCCTGTCTGGAGATGCTGGGGACTGAGCCTGGGACCTGCTGCATGTAAGCCATGAGTTCTGTCGCTGAGCAATGGTCCCAGTAGCTTTGTGTGAGTGTAAATGGCCCCTCCCCAATTTCAGAGGCAGTATCCATGCACTGTTTCCATAGCCACAAGGGTTAGAAATTCCTCTCTCTCTCTCTCTCTCTCTCTCTCTCCCCTTTTCTAGAATGAATGCTGAGATTCTTGGAATGCCAACTTTCATGCCAGAGTCTAGATCAGGCACACTAAACACATACACTTACTATATAGGAACAGTACACAATGAATAGGGTATCCTCTGGAATCCTTTGTCTCAGCACGGCTGCCACAAGTGGCCACCACCATTTAACACAGTACATCAGAACCCATTAGCACCATGTTCCATCTTGTAGTGAATGCACACTCTCTAAAAATCCTTCCAACACAAACACGGGCCCTCCAAGTAAATACATAGGCCCATCCCAAATGCTATCCCAACACAACATGCAAATATTACTTTCTCATATCGATGCATTTACCCAATCCCACATTGCATGTTGCAGGCAAGCTTTCTGTTTGCACCCCACTCTGCTACCACCTTCTTCTCACTTATGTACAGAAGCATTTAACACAAACCATTTAAACTCCACTCAGCACAAGGCTTCATTGTATTTGACTGAAACATTAAGTGCTGGTAGAAGGTAGCAAGTTTAAATGCACAAAGGAAGTAAAAAGAGTTTCCTTTTGCTGCCAATCAAATTTGGCAGTGAGGGAGGCTTACAGAAGACGCCAATGACAGCTCCTAGATAATCCATATGGAAATGTCCTGCTGTGCTCTGCGATCTTTGCAGATAGTTGCATATGTTTCCTAATAATTTACCCTTTGGTGATGGACTTGCAAAAATGTCTTTCCTCTGCAGAGATATCTGTCAGGCATAGTAACATGGCATATAGGGAGCTGATGGAAGCACGGCCTCCACGGAGCAGGTGGGTGCATAGTCAAGAGTTGGTTTGGGCCACAATGGAGATTTGAATGTTCAAGCTCTGATCAGATCCAGGGATTTCTAATCCTTGCATGAACAATGACCAGTAGACAACCCAAAGAGAGTTTGGACAGGCAAAAAGCAAATTTCTGGGTGGGGTGAGCAAGAAGAGGAAGGAGGGAGGCATGGGAAAGTTCAGGAAGCAGGTGACTTACAGGATGGAGAGGTACAGGAAAGCAGAAACAGCAAGACAAGAGCACAGTCTAGTGGCAACCCGTGGAGATTAGGTGCAAAAGGGCTGCTTAGATGAAGAAGGGAGCATTTACCACTTCAGGTTTGCCAAACATCATCCCATTGCATGGCAAAATGATTTGCAGCCCAAATGCTGATGCACCTTTATGTACAAGCAAGCAGGGCCAGCCCAAGATTTTGCTGTTTGAGGAAGAGCAGCAAATGGCACCCACACTACTGGCAAGATGCATTTTTCCCAAGACAGGTCAAGTTATTTTGGTACCTAAAGCAGAAAATCCCACAAGTGCCTTTCCCCACTCCCTGGCAGTAAACAACAACAAAAAACTACTAATTGCCCTTTCATGACACCCAAAATCAACATCCTGAGGTGGTTGCCTCACCCTGCCTAATGGTAGGACTGGACCTGAAAACATGTACATAAGTAAGCATGCATAGAATTGCATTCTTAGCTGTATCCTTTCAGCCATTGACCTTGGTTAGTGGTTAATTTCCTCTGCCATTCTAATGTTCCTTTTCTTTTGCTGGTGTTGCACCTTGTATATTCCAGAAGTTGAATGCTGGAGTGTGAGTCTCCCATACGCCTTAGGATTTTTGTTTAGAGTAGATTCATTGAAGGTACGTTCTGTATTTATTTATTTATTATTTGATTTCTATCCCGCCTTTCCTCCCAGCAGGAGCCCAGGGCAGCAAACAGAAGCGCTAAAAGCACATCGAAACATCATAAAAACAGACCCTAAAATACACCAAAACAAAACAACTTTAAAAACATTTTTTTAAAAGAGCTTTTAAAACATCTTTAAAAAAGGGTTAAAAACATATTGTTTTAAAAAAATATATTAAAAAGCAATTCCAAAACAGATGCAGACTGGGATAAGTCTCAACTTAAAAGGCTTGTTGAAAGAGGAAAGTCTTCAAAAGGCGCTGAACAGATAACAGACAAGGCACCTTTCTAATATTCAATGGGAGGGAATTCCACAGGGTAGGTGCTGCCACACTAAAGGTCTGTTTCCTATGTTGTGCCGAATGGACCTCCTGATAAGATGGTATCTGCAGGAGCCCCTCACCTGCAGAGCGCAGTGATCAACTGGGTATATAAGGGGTAAGATGGTCTTTCAGGTATCAAGGTCCCGAGCTCCATAGGGCTTTGTACACCAAAACTAGAACCCTGAACTTGGCCCGGTAGCAAATGGGCAGCCAGTGCAGTTCTTTCAGCAGCGGGGTGACATGTTGGTGATACCCTGCCCCAGTAAGCAGTCTCACTGCCGCATTTTGCACCAGCTGCAGCTTCTGGACCAACCTCAAGGGCAGCCCCACATAGAGCGCATTACAGTAATCCAACCTGGAGGTTACCAGTGCATGGACAATGGTGGTCAGGCTATCAGGTATTAAAGAGCTCTTAGACTTACCTGCAGTTAAACTAGCGCCTCAGTCACCGAGGAACCTGGTACCCTGTGTGGAACAATTGCAATCTTTTCTCAGGCATAGACAGTTGCATCTGCTCATATTGTTCAGTAGCAATTTTGGAAACTGGCCCTGCTGTATAATATTATTAGTGCCCCAGCAATGCAGTCAATGTCATTATTGGACCCAGCAGTGCAGCTTTCAGGCCATCCTGATTTACAAATGGCTTTTCCCCATCAGTTTCTCTCTGTGCATCAGAGAGAGGTTTTATCTGTAATTGATGCTTGGCCATCAGCCACAAAGCTTGGATTGCTCAGGATTTGACGCTGTTTTCCTTTCCAGTTTAAGTGAGGGCCTTAGCTTCAGATGAGCAGGGCTGGTGCCAGCAGCCAGACAAACTGGGCAGCATTCCAAGGCCCTCAGTCTCTGGGGCAAGGAGATACCATAAGGGCTGATCCCAGCTCACTACTGTTGTTGCCGTAGATGGACCTCAGATCAGGGGGGAGGGAAAGCACAATTTAGGCTCCCCTCTGCAGTATGTTACCTTCCTGCCTACAGTAGAGGATGGGAAGGATGCTGCTGCAGGAAAGCTGGCATGCCAGAATGAAATTTCTCTGTCAGAGTTTGGAACTAGAGGTGAAGAACAGCAGCACACATCAGAACCCGAATCTTGTGGTTCTGGCAGTTTCTTGCATGCCATCTATATTTCAAGAACTACAGCCATCACTTTGCTGAGGCCCTCAGCTTGGTCCTGATTCCCCCTCACTTGGTCCTCTTGAACTGGATTACCAAAGGGTGAACCTGATGTTAGGGAGCAGCAAGACCAACCTTAAGAATTTTTACAGCTGGAGCAAAACAAGGCACAATCCCCGCCCCGTGTGTGATAACACAGCGAGATTAAAGGTGCAGGCAAAAAAATAATGCCCCCTCCTGTGGAATCTGTTACTGAAACGACTGTTTCACCCCAGTTCGTGGAAAGCAGCAGAAGAGTGGAGAGTTTTAAAAAAAGAAAAGCACTGCTCCCCAGTGTCAGTCCCATTTGTTTGAAGGGGTTCAGAGTAGCCAGAGTTAAGCCAACCTGTTGTGAAACCCTGCATTTGACACAAACACAAAACAAGCAATCATGTTTCATTGCAACCTGTGTGAGCTGGATCCAGGTTGCTATGTAAAAGGATCGTCTGCATCGCAAATAGTCTGACACAGTAGCTTTGGGAGGTATACACTCCTAATCTCCTGCCACCGAAACATGCAGTTGTCAGTGCAGGTTGCTTGTTTTTGTTGTCTTTGATGAAGAGGTGTCCTAACATTTGTCTCAGTGTTCCAAAACAGCACTTCAGTTAATTTCATTTTGATAGAGGGGCAATGATGAACTTTTAAGAAAATAGAAAGAATTAAAAAACAAGAACCGTTTGGTCATCTACATTTTTTTTGTACTCCATGAGCATTTCCAAGTTTATAGGATTGTCCCAAATAAGGAGAATCATAGCAAAATACTAAAGCAATGTTGTGTTTAAAATGTCTAGAAAGGAGACCAGTAGTCATTATGAATGGTAATAGAATAATCATATAAACTAATCCCAGTCTTCAAGGGGAGAGTGCCATTGCTTAATGGCACCAGACACAAAAGGGATTTGTCAGCAGACTTGGGGAAACCAAGTCCAGAAATAGTTTTAGGGAAAACTTCTAGAGGTGGGGGGTCTGGGCATGCTCAATGGCCATGGAATGCTGACAAAATGACAGGGGCAGGGAGGGGGAACTTTGAGGGAGGAGAATGAAGTGGAAGGAATCCTGAATAGCAGCATATCATTTTTTTGGATGTGGAAGGTCCCACTTGTTCCTTCTATTTCCAGTGTTCAGAGGTGAGTGCCATTGCTTATGTAGCCAAATGACACCAGCTACACACGAGAGGGGAGGTATCAGCAGCTTGGGGAAACCCAAGGTTTAAAGAAGTTCAAAACAGTAACAACAATAACAGTAATAATAATAGCTGGGCATGCTCAGTGGACATGGAATGCCAACTAGCTATTGGGGAGAGTGGAACAGAGAACCAGGTGGGAGGCAGAATGGAAGGGAGTATTGAGGAGGAGGGCATGGCTGAACACTGAACTGCCCCACTCCACCCTGCAACATTTTCTTACGTGTCCCACTTCTACTTACTTAATACTTATTTCCCCCCACAACTGAAATTTTGTTTTCACAAAATAAATTATTAAGCCTTAGCCAGTGGACCATTGTCATACAAAAAAGTGCATCAAGTTCTATTTGTTGTTTTTTTAAATAAGTGGATCAGCTATATAATGGCAAGTTGAGTAGCATTTTGTAACTGGAAGATCCTTCAACTTCATAGCAAATCCTAAGAAATAAGGAGCTTGGGGATGCAATCCTATACCAACCTAGCTGGAAATAAGTCCAATTGAACTCAGTGGGGCTTACCTCTGCGTGGGTAAGTGCTGTGAACCTCACTTCTGACTGATGAAACTGGTCTGACAGCTATCCCAGCTTCCACTGAGCACAGGAAAGAGCCTCTTGTCCAAAACCTGCAAGCTACCTAGTACCTATACAGATAGTAGAAGGCATAGTAACACATACAACAGATGTGAACTGTATATTGCGGAGCCAGTGGCTAGAGTTTTGGCTCTCAGTGGGGAAAATCCATGTTGAAATTCCTGCTCAGTTTACTGGGTCCTTGAGCAAATCACTGTCTCTCAGGCTAATCTACCTCTATGGGTTGTTGTGAGGCTAAAAGACCACTCTGTTCTTTGGAGGAGGAGCAGAATACAGATATAACAAATAAATTGTGTATGGTAACGAGGGGGTATATGTGGGCTAAAGTCAGTAGGGTGTAGTGACTGGAGTGTCAGAACTAGGGCTGAGGAAATCCAAGTTCAAATCATCATCTAGCAATGAAACTTATTGGATGCCCTTGGGCCAGTCACCACCTCTCAGACTAACCTGCTTCACAGGGTTGTTCAAACAATCAAATTTTCAAAGAGGATCAAAGAAGGGACACATATGCCACCTTGAGCTCTGGAGGAAAGGTGGGGATATAAATAGATGATGATGATGATACCTGCACATGTGGACTGGGATGATTAGATAACTGAATTGGGGCCAAACTAGATGTGATTTGAAAGATCCATGAACTGCATATCTCATAGGGGTGAGGTGGGGGTAGAGATGGAAAGATCTGTCAGTTTTGGTTCTCTCAGCTTCTCATTTTTTCAGTCCTAAATTCAGTTCACATTTCTTCAGGAATTTGCAATTTTTAAAAATCCTCTTGAAAAATCTTCAAATAACGTGAATTTTTCCAAATAAACACATTTTGTATGCAGTTTTGACTAATGTACACATTTTTGCAGGTGCTTTTTGCCAATTCATTTTTGTATGTTATTTTCACTAAGATAATGATGTTTATACACATTTTCCCTAATATATGTATTTTTGTAAAAATTGGTTGGAGAATTGCATTGCAAAATCCGGATAAATCTGAGTTTCAAAGGATGGCTGTGTTTTTGTTCTCATATTGTTTTGGAAAGTGCAAAGTTGATAAATTCGGCTTCAAAGAAAGCGGAATCAAATTTCTCCCCATACCTAAGTGCGGGGTTAGATTGTGACCACAACAGTGGGCAAGAGGAAATATAACTCTTCTTTCCCACCTGTTTTCCCAATTAAAATTGTTTCCCCAAAAGTGCTATTTGCCCCATGAGGGAAAATGTACATTTACCCATATTTACCCACCCGTAAAAGTTTTTCCCCATGAAGGAAATAGCAGCAGCTTCTGGGAGAAGGCAGCTTTAATTAGGAAAGTGGCACAGGAGGGAAGGATTCAGAGTGAACACCTTCCTTCCACAGCTGCTGTTGACATTTTTTTAAAAAAAATACAAGATTCTGTTCACCAATAATTATTTATTCATTTATTCTTACATACATATCACATCTTTCTCCCAAGAGCTGAAGCTGATGTACATGGTTCTCTGCCTTGCCTCCACCATTTTATCCTCACAAATACCCTGTGAGGTAGGTTAGGACAGGACTAGTTAGCAGGTCTCACTTTTATCCCATGTATGGGTCCAGGCATATCTATGGAAAGGGAGGAAGCATGATGTTCTTTTAGAAGCCCCTATGTGTGGAGCTCTGTCTGGGACACAGAAGAATGCTACACACAATATGAAGCTGCATTTTCTTTCAGCACATCTAGTTCAGAAGGGAGGCACACAGCCAAGCAGTTTACACTAAGTGGAGTAGAAAAGGGCCATGTCTTTATTTTGCCTCCTGTCTGAATCACAACAGCTTCAGCCCCCACCCCCCATGAGATCTCAGACCTCCATAGAGAAGCCACCACTTGACTTAGCTGATTCCACTGCCGATTATAGAGAGACAATACCAGTTGCTGGAAACTGCAGGTGAGGAGAGTGCCCTTGTGCTCAGGTCCTGCTTGTGGGTTTCCCACAGACATCTGTGTGGCCACTGTGAGAAAAGGATGCTGGACTAGATCGGCCATTGGCCTGATCTTGCAGCCTTATGTTCTTAATATGTGGTGATATCTTTGTACAAACACTCCCAATTAGGTGAAGCTGTCAGCAGGCCCATAGCTGGGGGAGCTAGGGGGTGTCTGCCCCCCAAATATTTCTGCCCCCCATTTTTTTACAACAAATAAATACATTTATTACAGAAAAAATTCTCCCCTCCCCTAAACTTTTAGGCTTGCTACAGGCCTGGTTGTGAGTTAGTTAACACGTGATGGGAGCCATGTGAAAATGAGTAGATGAGTGCCTAGGCTTTTACAACAAGAGCACTGCACAGATGTTGCAGAAGGTAGGAGACCATGCCATAGACACAAGAGTCTTGGCTACATAATTACGGTCCACATCACTGGCAAAGCAGTCCAGTAAAACTTCATTCTAGCGACTTGGTTGCTTGAACCTTCCCAGTAACCAAGAATAAAAGAAAAGGCAACAGCAGGAAAGCAAGTTAGATCTCATCTCCTATATCTCTTTATTAAGATTCTAGTACAGTTTGACAGGAAGAGGCAAGTGTACAGCACAGAGGGCAATAGTACTAAATACCATCTGAGATGCAGTAACAGCACTGGAAAAAAACATAACCACCTCTCCAGTCTAATGGTTCTGCCTCTCTGCTGTTGTACTCATCCACAAGATACTTGTCAGGAAGTAGAGACTTCTCTCAACATCCTGTGCGTTCAAATTTCCAAACAATTCCATGAATATCATTTTTAGAAAGGGAATTTTCCACTGAAGAAGTTTGGAGCACACACGGTAGAGTCTAAAAAATAAGAGCTGCAGAGAATGCTTAGCACTTACATACTGAAGCATCTGCAGGAGCCTGCAAGAAAGTATCTAAGATTAGCAACGTCCATCTATGACAAGGTCCAGGAGCCATTTAAGTTACTACAGTGGAGCAGCAGATATGCCGGCCAACAAGTCAGTCAACACAATAAAAAGGGAAGGCTGCTGATGGAAGAGTTCAGGTGCTTGTGCAGGACGAGAGCCCATGATGACATTGGCAGTGTGGAGAAACCCTGGGATGTCTTGGTCATGTTTTTATACATTGAATACACAGCAAGCAGGATTACAGCAAATAGGAAGGTCCTCCCAGCTTACATTGTCCCTGTTTACATTTCTAACAGGATAATTGCTTGAGCCAATCCCAGCTTCTAGTGACAGTCACTGAGGATTCAACAGTCCTGCAAAAACAAGCATTTTCAGATTCTTTCCCAGTAAAAGATTCCAAACAGGCAAAAAAAGAAAAGAAAAGGGGGGGAAAGTTTTCCAACCAACGCTTCATTTAAGCTTGTCTCTCTGTGTCCCATGACCAAAAGCTTGCCTTGGAGCTGGTTAGACAGGAGGGCATCTTTTCAGCTCTTTTGATTTAAGAGACCTGGCACTGAAAATACTGTGAGATACTTTTTGCCTCCCATTGATTCCTAGACATGAATGGTTTTTAAAAAGTAAGGGAGAAAATGAGAGCTGCGCGCTGGAGAATCCAGAGGTGCTTCAAAGGGAAGAGCGGTGGTGATTCATTCGGCCTTCTAAAGGCTGGAGAAATTGCCCAGACAGCACATATGGTAGCTTGGCTGAGTCAGAGGGAGAAGACAGAGGCTCAGTGGAGACTGACAGCACCATGACCAACCAACCATAGAGAGGGTGAAAGCATTGTTACCCTGCCTGTATGCCCCTGACACTTGAGAAATTCCCACTACACCATGTTATCATCTCTTAGGGAAGGAGCAGAACCATCATATTAAGTTAAATTCTTTATACAGTATCATCTGTGTGTAAAAAGCCAGGGCCGTTTCCTACTTCGTACTTCAGGCTATGTGTAAGCATTTATCACGAGTATGTAAATTTCTGGCCAATATGCAAGTTCTGCACTGAATGACTATTTATTTCAGCATTATTTTTATAAAACTTTAGGGAAGTGATGAATCAGCCTACATACTAGGCAGGCATGCTAAAAGCACAAGCCCTGATTACGAAATGGTGTGTGTGTCTAAGTTGGATAATACTACTGTAACTATTGAAATGGAAATGGACTGCCTTCAAGTCGATCCTGACTTATGGCTACCCTGCGAATAGGGTTTTCATGGTAAGCGGTATTCAGTGGGGGTTTACCATTGCCTCCCTCTGAGGCTAGTCCTCCCCAGCTGGCTAGGGCCTGCTCAGCTTGCCACAGCTGCACAAGCCAGCCCCTTCCTTGTCTGCAACTGCCAGCTGGGAGGCAACTGGGCTCCTTGGGACTATGCAGCTGCACAGGTGGCAGGGCACGTAACCCCTGAGCCACTTACTGTGGGGGTGATCTTTAGCTGGCCCTTGACACCCAGGAGACACGAGCGGGGATTTGAACTCACAGACTCTGGACTCCCAGCCAGGCTCTCCTCCCCACTGTGCTATACCAGCTGTGCTGTAACTATTAGGAGGTATAAAAAGTAACAACAATAAATGCTCTTATAACACACTGCCTTTTGCAATCTAATCTTGAATATATCTAAGAGTGGATTTTTAAACCTTGCTGAGAATCTTGCACCCCAGCTTTACAGAAAAATTTACAACATGTGCATACGCATACATCTGAAATGGTGAATCACCAGTTAACCAACTTGAAGCCAGCTGTGACTCACTAAATAGGCACCTCAGTTGTGTGTCATGGATGAAATATCTCTACCTGAATCCTCTGTGGCCTGAGCACAGCGCTCATAAAGAATCCACAACTCTGGTTAGGCTGTGACTGCCCCTTGGGACTGAGCTCACTAATAATATGTAGGTTGAACAGCCTGGAATAATCTCCTAAGTAGGTATTCCAAGTGATGGTTCACCCTTACTCTGAGCAGCAGAATATCTCTGCTTTCATTGTACAGTCTTTCAAATCTTTTCTCCTTGTTAACCATACAGAAAGGACATGTAGGAACACAATCATAAAATTATATTAACATAATTTCATAACATTATATTAACATATATCAATTGAATGAAATGGGAGCTTAAGAGCTCCTTTAGACTGCAGTAGCCCACATGTTGCATGGGAAGTCAAATGGAAAGATACTTGTCAGTTACAATGCCCATATCAACCAATAATCATTGTTGGTCCAGTTCTTGGACCATTGATTCAGTAGCACTTAGAATGCAAAAATGAAAGGAAGGGAGAAAGGTATTTATTTAATTATGGTTATTTTTGAAGCAGTTCCTTATTAGATACCAGCAGTAAAAAATGGAAACTACCACCCTTGTTAGCCCATGACCTGGGCATATGAAGCCAGTATATAAAGCAAAAGGAGATCGTATAGAACAGGGTGGTCACGTTCTTTCACAGTGTATTCTGGCAGGAATTTCAATTTTTGGCAACATTCCTATTATTTATTTTTGGAGTTTAATTTTAAAACAGTTCTCCTATTTTAGAATCCTGTATGTAAATAAACAAAATGGAAATATTTTGCATTTGGACATATGGGTCAACTAACTTTTTGCACTAGTGCAGTGATTATCGCTAGCACAAGGGGATTTCCTTCCTCTCCCCCATGCCATCCTCAGATCTGCTCTGCAGGGTTGGGGAAACCTACACTGATGGAGCCTTAGCCTTATGTTGAATACAACCCATGAAGTTCTGCAGGGTTGGGGAAATCTCTAACACAGATTTGGGGGGGGGTGCAGGGGGAGGAGAGAGGGAAAGCATTCTGTTGCACAAGGAGAAATCCCTGCACTGACAGAACCTTAGCCTTAGCATTACATTGAATACAACCCATGAATTTTAATTTTGTCCATAGACCATGTCTATTTTAATAAAATGGCTCCTTTGAGGCAACTGTTACACATCATATTTCTCATTAAAAAGCCCAGAATTGTTATCTAAAACACTTGGAAATAATAACTCTTACCGTCTCCTTTCTGGGTGGCTATGAACCAGACAGTAATAGATAGAATCTTCCTCTTACAGAGAACTTACTTTTTTGGAAGAGAGGAAATTATTGCATGGATTTTCCTAAATTTACAAGTCAGATACTTAGGTATAAAGTGGAGTGGCTTGCCCAAGCTTTTATGGCATTCAGTCAATAATTAAATGCCAATATCTGGATTTTTCATCCACAGCCTTAATTGCCAGGCTAGCCTTTGCTTGGAATCCACTAATGGTTATCCTTCTGTTACTGATATCACAGCACAGTCAATTATGAGAATTGCATTCATGGTGGTGATAACCCTTTTTTACTAATGGAAATATGTGCCATTAACAGCTGTATGAGCTGTCCAGCAAGTGCTGCTCTCCCCATCATTGCAATTATTTGCTAGGCAAAGCTTCATCTATTGAATTTTGCCTATAATCCTGCTGTTGGAAGACATGAAGGAAAGTCAAGGGAAAGCAATAATTCTGCTGTGTATGAGAATCATCATCATCATGGACTGCCTTCAAGTCGATCCTGACTTATGGCGACCCTATGAATAGGGTTTTCATGGTAAGCGGTATTCAGAGGAGGTTTCCCATTGCCTCCCTCTGAGGCTAGTCCTCCCCAGCTGGCTAGGGCCTGCTCAGCTTGCCACAGCTGCACAAGCCAGCCCCTTCCTTGTCCGCAACTGCCAGCTGGGGGGCAACTGGGCTCCTTGGGACTATGCAGCTTGCCCACGGCTGCACCGCTGGCAAGGCACGTAACCCCTGAGCCACTCCCTGTGGGGTGATCTTTAGCTGGCCCTTGACACCCAGGAGACATGAGCGGGGATTTGAACTCACAGACTCTGGACTCCCAGCCAGGCTCTCCTCCCCACTGTGCTATACCAGCTGTTGTGTATGAGAAACTGAACATTAATGAATTATCTTCTGTATAGTTATACTTTGTGCTTCAAGCTTTCATGGTTTTTTAATATGGCCAAATACTTTGTCATAATAAGCTACAGGCTGGTTTACACATGCATGTACATCAGTAATGATTTCATCTCTTGATGACTAGATACTCTGACTTGCAGTTGGCTGTGTGAACTGCCTTGATAAAAAGAAATGATGGTGTTCATGACATGATGGCAGGTGATACGAAAGCTCTGTCATGTTGTTTGTTTTGTGATGGCTGTTTCACACATACAATGCACCATGTAATGTGCTGCCATAAAGTGATGAATGTGTGAACTTGCTGTAAGCTGATTGGGATCTCTCTCAGGAAAGGCACATTCTATGAAATTCAGTTGTTGCTTATAAAAGCTTGCATTGGTAATGAAGAGGAAACCCTCCCCATTCAATAAGAAACAGTGGGATAAAAAGGTTCTCTTAGAGCAGCCTTTCCCACCTAGTGGGTCACCAGATGTTGTTGGATCACAATTCCCATCTTTCCTGACCATTTGGCAATGCTGGCTGAGGCTGATGGGAGTTGTGGTCCAACAACATCTGGTGGCCCACTAGCTGGGAAAGGCTGTCTTAGAGCATCAGCAGATCATTGATTGGCACTGATGTGAAGGCTCAGTATTTGACATACTAAGACTCCAAACCACTAGGGCAGCTTCGCACACAATGTTTTCCCTACAAGGGTAGGGTGGGAAAAGCATAAACCAGATATGGGGAATCTGTGGCTCTACAAATGATGTAGGACTCCAACTCCCATCAACTCCAGCCAGCATGTCAGTGATGATAGGAGTTGTAATCCTGTAACATGTAGAGGCCCAAAGATTCCCTAAGTTTTTATCATGTGTGAAAACTGTACAAGTGTAATTTTAGCCATGGTACCATATGCTTGGAAACCACAGCAAGATGCAACTCTCAAGCATGTGTACAGTGCTTTGCAAAAGTAATCAGACCCCTGACCAATGCTCTCATATTACTGAATTACAAATGGCACATTGTAATTTTGTTCTGCATGATATTTTATTTTGAAACACTGAAACTCAAAATCAATTATTGTAAAGTGACATTGGTTTGATGTTGTGAAATGTTTGAAAGAAACATAAAAAGCTGAAACATGTTGCTTGCATAAGTATTCAATCCCTACACATTAATATTTGGTAGAGCCACCTTTCTCTGCAATTACAGCTTTAAGTCTTTTGTGTAGGTATGTACCAGCTTTGCACACAATGTCAGAGAGATTTTGGCCCATTCTTCATTCAGGTTGGTTGGACATCACTTGTGGACAGCAATTTTCAAAGAGCACCAGAATCTCAATGGGATTGAGATCAGGACTTTGACTGGGCCAGTGTAGGACATTCACCTTTTTTCTTGAGCAACTCCAATGTTGCTTTGGCCTTGTGCTTGGGATCATTGTCCTGCTGAAAAGTGAATTTCCTCCCAAGCTTCCGTTTTTTAGTGGACTGAAGCAGGTTCTCTTGTGGTATTTCCTTGTATTTTGCTCCATCCATTCTTCCTTCCATTTTAACAAGATGCCCAGTCCATGCTGATGAGAAGCATCCCCACAGCATGATGCTGCCACCACCATACTTCACTGTAGGAATGGTGTGTCTTGAGGCACAGGCAGTGTTAGGTTTGTACCACACATAGCGTTTTGAGTTTTGGCCAAAAAACTCTTTTATCTTGGTGTCATCTGACCACAAAACCTTTTCCCACATTGCAGCTGGGACACTCATGCTTTCTGGCAAACTCCAGACATACTTTCAGATGGTACTTTTTGAGTAACAGCTTCTTTCTTGCCACCCTCCCATACAGGCCAGTGTTATGCAGAGCTCTTGATATGGTTGACTGGTGCACCATTACTCCACTCCCAGCCACTGAAATCTGTAGCTCCTTCAAAGTGACTGTTGGCCTCTCTGTGACTTCTCTCACAAGTATCCTTTTTGTTCGAGCACTGCGTTTTGAGGGATGGCCTTTTCTTGGCAGTGCCTGAGTGGTGTGATGCAGCTTCCACTGCCTGATTATTGATCCAGCTGTGTTTACTGGGATATCCAAACACTTGGATATTATTTTGTACCCTTTTCCTAATTATACAGCCATAAGAGTGGCTGTATACTATAGCCAGCATGGATTTTTTCACATTCTGCAATGCTAAATTGAAAATACCCCCCATGCCATACTGCTGTTTCCCAGAAGATAATTTCAAAACAAAACCTACAAAACTTAATAGTCCTGAACAGAGCTTGGAAAAGTTACTTTTTTGAACAACAGCTCCCATCAGTCGAATCCAGTGGCCATGCTGGCTGGGGTTGATGGGAGTTGTAATTCAAAAAAGTAACTTTTCCAAGCACTGGTCCTGAACTCAGAAACGCTTGCTTTTAACAACCCTCTAAATTTTCATGGCAATACACAAAACAGTCAGAGAGACTTGAGAATTCAACGTGTAAAAATAGAGAAAAAAAGTTCAGACCCCTGTTGGACTTCTTTCTGTCAGAGTTCTCATAATTTGTTGAAATTAATTAAAAGTCAGCCATGTTCACAGAGTTCCTGTGAACTAATCCTATTACTGACCTTGCCCTATAATCTGACCTTCATCTTCTGCAGTTTAAAAGTTTAAAAAAATGCCTGGCTGATTTTTAATTAATTTAAGAAATTTAGCATTGGAGTCAATGGTAAGCGCAGGCATGCTCAGTAAGAACCACATGTCAGTGTTCTAAAAGCCAGACTCACAGCAGTTTGTTTTGGCTAATTGGGGCCACACCCATGCCAGACCT